>NW_024882221.1:47500-364173 GCF_019059575.1 Amphibalanus amphitrite | reverse complement strand
TCTCTCTCTCTCTCTCTCTCCTCTCTCTCTCTCTCTCTCTCTCTCTCTCTCTCTCTCTCTCTCTCTCTCTCTCTCTCTCTCTCTCTCTCTCTCTCTCTCTCTCTCTCTCTCTCTCTCTCTCTCTCTCTCTCTCTCTCTCTCTCTCTCTCTCTCTCTCTCTCTCTCTCCCAGTCCTCTCACCCGACTGCATCCGGTTGAGGTTGAGCACGTCGAACGTGTTCTTGATGGCCATCCCCATGTGGGTCATGCCGAACGCCTGCAGGTTCTTCAGCTCCTGCGTGAAGGTCTGCAGGTTCTCCTTCCAGCCGGCCTGTGGAGACGGGAGGCGGTGGACATGTGGAGCGAGCGGCAGATACAGGTGTGATCGGTCTTAACACGAAGGCGGAAGGGAAAGGCTTGTGTTTCTTTTAAAATACTGATCCGAGTAACTAATATATCATGGACTTTCCATTCGAGCAATCCTCGACTTTACCGCAAGAGGAATGCTTAACGAGCAATGAGTGGAGGACTGCACATCGCAATATGACAGCACTGCCGACATTCCACAGAGCTTCCGACCACAATATTGGCCAGACTGCCACTAAGACGGCATAAGTCGAGCAGATGTGTCAACTCCATGTAACCCGCCGTCAAATGGCGTTCGATCGGACCCGTCGGCAGGACGACGTCCCGGAGCCGACCGCAAAAACGGAACAAATAACGTAACTGGAAACGACACCGCGCCTGACAGTCACTTCAGCTGAGGCGCCGCAGCGCTTCGACTGAAAGTTGACGCTTTAGTTGGAGCTACGCTGGAAGATACTCGTACCTTGATGTGATGTGGATGGTCCTCGAACGTTAGCAGCATGTAGCGATCGCCTTTGCTCTCCGGGGACCTCTGTCGAATCTGTAACGGCACCATCCAACCAGCGTTAAAATACAATGGTCATACAAATTGCAGTGGGCTCCGATCCCTCACACCCGTAAACGGAGGAGTATTGCTGTAGATTGTAGAAGATATGTTGGCGTTAGTTGGTTCGCATCGACTCAATGTCCGGAGCAGTGGCAGCAATAGATGCCAATGACTGCCAAGTGGATCGTTTCATTATGTCAAGTGCCCATGCAGGGCCGCGACTCGCTGCAGCCACTGTCCTAATCACTCCTCCAGCCTGAACGACGAGCCATATCTCAAAATCCAACGCCGCTAATCGTTCCAAACACGATTGCTACCAGGGCGCTGCCAATTAAATTAAATAAATAAAAGAACAGCGTAATGTCGATGAAATAAACCACGTCATTGCGAAACCGCCAGTGACCTCACTGTGCGAGCGGCAGTACATCAACACGTGACGTCACAGACCTGTGATCTTCCACCTAACGGTGATACCATCACACAATCCCCGTTTAGCCAGTGACAGCAACCCTTCCACCGGGCGAAACTCGCAGCCATTGCCGCCGTTCAGAACCGATAGCACGTATAGCAACATCAAACAAGTTGCACCTGTGCCGCTGCTTCCGTGCCCACACAGCGTGCTGCAGCCTACACGGCGCCGATAGTCGGGGTAGAAGCCCAGCTTCTTATGCACGATAGATCTCCGTGGGGAGCTCTCGCCTCCAACCGCGCCGCTCCTCTGCCCATCACCTCACACCACACACGCCGAGCACATCTTTGCAGCGGTGGTGGTGGTGTCAGCAGCGGCGGATCGCGACCCCCCCCCCCCCCTCTCCCCCGGGCACTGGCAGTGGCGGATCGCGACCCCCCCCCCCCCCCCTACACGCCCAGTGGCAGTGGCGGATCGCACCAGCTCCCTCCCCAGCCCAGTGGCAGTGAGCAGGGACGACCCGGAGACCAGTGGTGGCAGACACGCCCCTCCCCGCGGCAGGGGCGGCGGATCAGCCCCAGCCCACCCCGGGGCCGGCAGCGGTGGCAGACGGCAGAGAAGCAGTGAGCAGAGTTCGACCCAGAGACCACCGAGAACCCCGAGAACCTATGGCAGCCCCTCCCTTCCCTACTGCAGAGGCGGCGGACCCCTTCCCCCTTAGTGACAGTGAGCGGGGGGAGACCCACAGACCACCGATGGTAGCCCCCCCCCCTGCAGCAGGGGAGACCCACAGACCATCGGCGGCAACCACTCCCTCTCCACACTGCAGAGGCGGCGCCCGTTGTTTGGTTACCAGAGCCGAGCTGCCGCCTGCCAGTCACTAATAACAGCACGTCGCGTAAACATAGCCCACACCAGCGTAAAACCACACAGAATCGGCAGCACGCCACACTCCACGGCGAACTAAACGCGAGAGATTCATCTAAGTGTTGGTGACGACTTAACAACAGATTTCGTCGCGAGTTTACGTCCGTGTCATGGCCGCTTGTTTGAGCATCATTTGCACCCTATTATTCCATAAATCTCTCCAGAGAAAAAGGCTTTAGCGGATCAGTTCGGTGCGTGGTTGAAATTACGATGAGAAACAGGAGCAGATGAGGACCTCGTCGATCGATAGAATCAACGGCGCCGACAATTTTCACCAACCGACGTCTGGCATCCAACACAACTCTGGCAGCAAGTTGGGCAGCCGAGGCACTCCTCCCCCGCCCCACGCAACCGCATATCGTCGTCTCAGCCGCGCCGAAGAGATGCGCCGTCCAGGAAGGAAGCGCCGAGGAAAGCTGGGGCGACGGCCGCGCATCAAGTACCCTGTCATGATGCCACTTCGCAAACCAATTTCCCTGATTGATAACGGTCATTGTGGCCGTTGACTTTCAAAGGGCACTCGGCAGTGAAGCACTCAGCGGAGGCGCCGGGGGCGGTCGGCCTTCTCACGACAGAAGCGTCACGGTGCATAACACGGTGCTTATCACTTCACGTATCACATAGATCACCCCCGTATCAATCCACACATCACATCACTCATCACAGCGCCTATCACAGCACATGTAACCCTCGCGTATCACAGCAGGTATCACAGCAGGTATTACAGCCCTCACAAACCCCGTCGCCGACCACCTCGCCACACCGCCGGCGTCGCGGCTGATTTCTCCCGTGTAATAAACCTCACCTCTGAGTCGGCCGTCACATGGTCACCGGCCGCCGCTACCTGTTTCGGAATCAATAAACAGGCACCCGCGGAGGCCTCTGGGGGCGGGCGGACCCCGGTCCACGCCGACTCACCGCCAGACCGTGTGCGGGTGATTCGATTCGGCGGGGCCGGGCACTCAGCTGTTGTGGGCCGAGCGGCGAGTATAGCGTCGGGTGAAGATAAGGCAGCGGGTACGGCGCGTCCTCCCTTCGGGGCGGCTGTCGGCTGGCTCACCTCCGAGCGACTGCCGCCGACCGGGCACCGACACCCACACCGCGCGGGGGGACGGGGGACGGGGAGAAGTGGGGAGAAGTGGGGAGACAGGGAGCAGTGGGAGGGGGACGGAGAAAAGTGGGGAAAGTGGAGAGAAGTGACTGCCTCGATAGACGGGGGATTTGGACGAGGAAGGACACGGGCTGGAGAAGAAAAGAAGGAGCCCTTGGAGACGAGTCCCTCGTGGGAAAAAGAAAATATCCCCGCGAGAAAAATAAAAACACCCCGTAAGGGAGGATGGACTGCAAGGGAAAGGGGCACCTGGGCTAACCACGATAAAAGAGCTCGGGCGGATCCCAGGCCACGGAACTCGAAGTGATGTGTGCTGGACTCGACGAGACCCATGGCGACATCCTCGCCGATAACCACTCACCGGATACAGGCAATAACTCTCACTTGAAATATGAACGAGATTACTTCTTCCATCGAACGTTATCACAATCATGGATGCATGCAATCCAGCGATTTCTTCTGCTAGCACTGAGCCGTCGCTGAGCAAGTACCAGCTTTAGAGCGTTGATAAACAATAGGCTCCTACATGACGACAGCTTGTGGTCCAGAAATACCACCGTTATCAGAACCAATATTGATAAGAGCTGCGATTCACAATGCATCGAGCGCCACAGGGAGCATCAAACTAGTTAACCTCCATTCCGTTTCCTCGACTTGGTTGTCACTACAGAGCGTGATGTATCAGCATGATTGCCTAGTTGTTGATCTTGCTGGAGTTAACTCTTGTTTACGTCAACAAATCATCTACTTTGCATGCTGAGCTAAGACAGGGGCTAACAGCTCGTTCACGACACGTCACCGCGCGAGCTGCGAGAGGCTCTTTCGTTTTCACGGTGCCGGTAATGCTCTGATTCGGTGGGGTGTAATGAGCTCATTTTATGATCAAAACGAGCGCGCGAGCGAGTCGAGCCGATTACCGTTTGTCTCAATCCTTTTCGTATGTTATGTCAGAAAATGGGGAAGGACGCCAATGTGTTATGCAAAGTGACAATGTAAGCTTTAGCAGGTAATGGAGCAACTTCTGCCTTCCGTGTCACAAGTGGTAGAATGAGAAAAAAATAAATAAAAATCAGCTTTCCCCGATTTGGACATGTTTTGACAAACCGATTCAAAGCTGGAGAACAAACAGAGCTGGGAAATCGCGGAGAGAGCATACGGTAACTTTTTCGGAGATCTTTCACTTAGAGACCTCATATTGAATCAGAGGTTCATACTCTACATTTCGGTGAAGAAGAACCGACCAGGAGCAGCAAATCCTGTTCAAGAGCAGTGGACGATCCTCCAGCAAGACGACAACAGAATCCAGCAGCCAGCGACACAATCAGAGTCAGCACAGTCATAATTCCATCTGTCTGCTGCCTGTGCATTTCAATCTCATGGCTGGTGTGACAAGATATGCTCCCCGGTATATGCCTGCAAATGGACCATGAGGAGAATCCTCATTCCTCACAGCCTAGCAGATGAGGTGTCTGACTGGTAACCACGTTGCAACAAATTTTCACAGCTGTTGCATTTGAGAGACATTTCAAGGCTTCTCTTCAGCACCTGTCTCCAAATGTTGCTTTTGTAATATTTTACATGATCTAATGGCCTCACATTAGAGGACCTATGAAACGTTTTAAGTGTAACCCTACAATTTAAACAGGTTGTGCAAGGCTAGCTCAGCAATGCTACCCACAGATACTTCAGTTGTGAAGCATATTTTCTCAAATATTTGCATTTTCTCAAATATTTAACATATTTCTCAGCACACAAGTACCTAATGATACAAGCTCTGAGATAAAAATAACAAGTAATAATAGCCCTTCAAGCAGCCTTGCTCTAAGCTGCGAGATTTAAAATTGAAACCAGTAACCACTGATGAAATATAAAAGGAAGCTGAGCAGAAGAAGAAGCAGACTGTAGATGGATACACTCTGGCCTAGAATGAGCTGTTCATTTAAAATGGGATGTCACTTAGGCAAAATGAACAACAAAGCTTATGAGAGTTGATAATCTAAAGCTTATGCTAATTAAGACTGCCATAAGGAAGCACCTTGGCAAGCTCATAAGAGCTCTGTGATTTTAAAGAAGTCAACAAATCTATTTATTATGCACAGAATAGTTAACTGAACGCAATAAAGTAAAAGTTCTGCACCAGCATTTTAAAAGAATATTCACAGCATGTCATTTAAATATCTGAATAGCCTGCATCTCTAAATGGGCTGAAAAATAATATCACAATTATCATAACAATCCTTTCTGGAAATCAACAGTGAAATAAAGGCATTTCAGTGCTTTATCCTTTGTCCAGATGTTGTGTGGGCATGCAACTTGTTGAGAATTCCCAAAAACACTCATAATATACAAAAATATAGTTCAACTTACCTTGACAAAGGTCTCCACTGCTCCCTTTGCAACATCGAGTAAAGTCGGATGGCCACCCGAGAAGGCTTGCTGGTTCATAGATGCAGATGTATCAATAAGAAAAACTATAATTGTCATTTTCTTGAAGTTCTTTGAAGTGCTTCCTACATATTATGCCCGGATTCCTCTGAATACAAACTTATTTGCTATTTATATGTGAAATAGCACATATAAATACATATAGTTATCAACTTTCTGGTGTAAATCAAGGTTATTTGCAGATATTGGGTGAACTTCATCCAACTATTGAAGACTCACAGTGACAGATATCAGAAACAATGCACTGGAAGGGAGTTTATCAACCATTCATCGACGCCGTTGCGATACAAACTTGTCCGCCGCTTCTCAACACAGGCACAGAAACTTCCACGGATTACTGCGCCAGAACTGCAGCAAAAACAGCAGCGCCCCCACCAGCCCGATGGCCAACTTCAAGCTCAAATATCCGCTTATTTAAGAACTTTCATGGACTCAGATGATCCAAAAACGAAAGTCTTGCAACTAGTTTTTGATTTGAGCCACAGACTGAACGAAAAATGCGTTTAATTCCGACAATATCTCGCATAAAACCGGACAGCCAACCCTCGCTTCTTCAATAACTTGTCGACATTAATGGCGCTGGAGCTCAATTTGCCGATTAAAAGAAACGGTGCCACTAAAGCAAAAGCCCAGGCCAAATGACGGTAGCATCGCTAGCATCTGTGTGTTTTTAAAGGCGCAGTTATTGAAGTGTTTAGTGCCAGTGGCATTATCATTGCAAAAAATGAGTGTAGAGTGTGCAAAAGCCCCTATCCAAAATACTGAGATATAGGTAAGCTGAAGCATATCTTTTTATACCCTACCTACAAATTTGTGCGTGTCCTTCATAAGCCTCCAATCCAACAGATTTTGTCTCGCATGTGAGTCCCCGAGTCGGTGGGCCACATCAACATCGGTAGGGAGCAAAAAAAACTCTAAAAAGTGGTCGTTCAAAACGCCCGTCCTGCGTCCAGCAAATAAATGAGTTCCTCTCGAAAACTTGTGCTCGGTTCGAGACTGGTGGTGCGTTCAGAGAAGCACATTCCACGTGAAATCCGTGGAATATTTCATGCGCGCGGAATATCACCGGAGGTTGGCCGTTCAGACACCTTTGAACGCGGCAGCCGATGAATTGGCACTTCGGCAGTCGGCACCCGTGGCGCTCCGCCGAATCGCATGCAAAGTGAGGGTGCACGGTCTTGCAAAGTGACATCTCAGTCAGGGACTGGGGCGCTATTCTGCATGTGTGCTTGTGCACGAGACCAGCTCCTATCATGAATCACGGGCTCAAATTATTTACGCCCATTCATTGTTCACTCTAAATTAGTAAGTTTCAGATATCCTGTCGCGAACCAAGGATATACCCACCACTTATCAATTGGTAGTTTGCTGCTTTCACGCTTCCAGCCCATGCAGTAAATAACTGTTTGCTCATTGGCTCACCCCTGGTTGCCATGGAATCCAGAGAAGCAGAAAGCGTCAGTCTCTCAGTCTCTGCAATACCATTGGTCAGCCCTGTCTGTGAGCTGCAAATCTCAAAATTGAACAATGCAGAAGAGTTTCATTTTTGACGCACCTGAGACTTTCCCTTTCATCTCCGCGTTTCGAATTTGTAATTACGTTCGTAATTCGTAAATCGTAATACGAAGTTGTAATTTGTAATACTTCAAACACTCAATATCCTCCTCGCCTCCTCTGTGTTTATCTCATCCAGTTTTGCTTCGTGAGTCAAGGTTAGTATTCCAGGTTGAGGTGGCAAATTATCCGTTCTATTTCATTCTTCTGCTCTTGTGCTGGCGCCAGTGTTACTTGCATTATCATGACATTATGGTTTTCAATTCAGTAGGCGGAACTATGGTCACGAGTACCCAAATATAGGAACGTTCCCATTTTTGGGAACGGAGTTCCCAAATATGGGAACGTGCGTTCCCATTTATGAGAACGGAAGGCAATTTTTCGGCCGTTCTCCCACTAAAACTCAAAAGTGCATCACGTCTCAAAAAAGTGCACGCTGATTTAAGTATCTACTAAATCTCCATAAAGTTATCTTTAATCTGACCGTGGAACAAGGAAATTGACCGTGGAATGATATTTTTAATGATTTTTTGAAAATGACAGAATGGTGGAAATATGGGTTATACGACATTTAACATGCAATTTTAAGGAAAATGAAGCATTTTTTAGTTTGAGGTAAAGTATAATAATTTTCGCCTGGTTATGAACTTTCATACTATCGACACCAGATGCTGACAAATGCAAGCGAAGACGCGGACGGTCCCGAGGTAATATTGTTGACTTTTGTGTCGGGGCGGACGACCGCGTGGAACGTGAGTGAATTTACCGAGCTACTGTTGTAAACTCAGTTTAAGCGGTTGAAAATTATCCAGCTGTATTTTATCATCCCGGAAAGACATATTTTATTTGGATGCTAGCTGTTTAGAGTTGTTTTATAAGGAGCGTCATGAGCGTGGTTTTTGTCTTCCGTGTTTCTAAGCGTGATCGTTTTGGGGGAATTTCTCTTATATAGCTCGCTCTGTGTGGCTTATTTATAATTTTTATGCTGATTTCGATAATTCCTCGTGCCCATCCTACCAGGCCTTTTGCCACTTACACTCATCAAGAAAGGAAAAAACTAGATTTTCATTGGGACTAGGTGTTTTGAGGGTGTAACATATTCAGCGTTCCCATTTTTGGATACTTCCTTGTACTCGTCAACTATCGGTGATAAACAGACAGGTGCTTGACATGTCTCCACCCTCAGCGCGGACGGTGGATATAGGTATGGAAGACCTTGTTGAACATCGCTGAGCGTTGTGAATTACGTAATCCTGCAGAGGGGGGCGTGCCCGCTGCGAGATCGACGGGAATAAAAGCGCAGAAGACCGGGCGAAACATGCGACGGTCTTGCCGGAAAGGTCATCTGATGATTGTTGCGTTAACAATAATTTGCGGCGTTGGACGTGATGCTTGTTAATGAAAAGAGCCCCTGAAAGGCGTCGGTGAAATCGTTCCCAATTTTGGGTACGCCGTTCCCATAATAAGGAACGCTTGCAGCGCCAGTGTACGAGAGCGTTCCCAAATTTGGGCTCGCGGCCCGGATGATGGACTGCTTTAGAAATAGGGGAACGATTTGAAACTACGATGGGCTTTACAATATCAAACTCTTTCCCAACAATATTGAGACAAATATCAGGCGGTTCACGATCGTTTTATATTTTTTGGACGTCATTTAACGGTTCTTTTTCTTGTTTTAAATAATGCCTACATGGCGTTCCCATATTTGGGTTTATCGTTCCCAAACATGGGAACGAAAATGCGTTCCCGAAAATGGGTACGCTTGACCATAGTTCCGCCTACTGAATTCAATTTTCTAGTTTTTTAGATTGTTACCGTACACATCCATGTCATTTTGGATTATTGTGCTAGTTTTCACTACTGATGTTTAATTAGTTTTGATTTGACAGCTTCTCTGAAACATTTAATTTTCAATTTCAAATTTTGCATGCTGTTGACATGTAGGTCAGGAGGCCGAGGGTAAAAATGAAATTTGAGTAGGTAACCATCCTTTGAAATCCTGTCAGTACCTAACTTGCCAGTCCCGTAGCTCAGCCAGTAGAATGTTCATGTTGGTCACTGCATGGACCATGGTGAGACTTGAGAGCACGCATTCCTGGTTATAACTGCCCAGGTTTGAAGCGTGACATGAGCTTGACATGTGTTTATGAGTCTTCTGACAGGTATGGTTGCGGTTGGTGGCAGGCCGTAACCAGGCAAAGTCAGTGAGGGACTGGCCATGTGCAGCTATGTGTGTACACTGTACAGTGAACATTTAAACTTTGGACTCCAAATTCTGTCATAGAATCAGAATTTCGCGATTGGAGGGTAGAGTGGGTCAACACAATAAGCTTTGCTCAGCAGAGGGTCTGTCCTTGTGAAATGTGAATCCTTTCATTCAATTGGTTGGGACAATTTTTTTTTTATTGTGACCCTCATAAGCAGAGTTAAAGTTTGATCACGTGTGAGACTATAAGGAACAAATTTGGTTCTTTATTTTGATGGCATGGATTGGCATAGCTATATTTATTGCTGAGGTACCTTCTCATTCTCAGGTCCTGATCACTGATCACACCCTAACAACCAGGGATGCGGAGCCGGAGCCGGAGTCGGAGCCGGAGCCGCCGGAGCCGGCATATTTTGCCCGGAGCCGGAGCCGGAGCCGGAGCCGTGAAACAAAATAGCCCGGAGCCGGAGCCGGAGCCGGAGCCGCCAAAAAAGGGGGCGACTCCGGCTCCTTTTTATTTTTTGAAGAGGAAAAAAAATAATAATTGACCTAGTTCGGTTTGACAGTACAAGGCAGTAAAACATATGGTACTTACGTCATGGGCCATCAAGTGAATGAAAAAATCCGAATATCCCCAGTATCCCACAGTACGCAAACAACTTCCTGTTTGCTCTTCCCCCCCCCCCCCCCCCCACGTCTACTGCATCCCCTGAACATGAGGACCAGTCATCAGGTGACGGCCATTGTTTTCAAACCAGTGCAGTGGACTGCGACTCCCAGCACCGTCTCATCCCACACACCCCCCACCCCTCACCCCCAATGCAGCCGAGACGGGTGTCAGCTTACGATGGTTCACTGAACTCCGATTCGCGGCGACTGCGTTTCCAATGCCATCGCTTCCTAGCCCTTTGTTCTGCCAGTTCTCTCCGAGGTGCGTTTGCGCGGGGACGCGGTGAGCCGGTCATGGCAAAGAGTAACGCGTATAACCAATCCAATTTTTCTTCCACCCGTATTTAATTGATTGCGTAGGGGATGTACTGAGTCGGAGCCGGAGCCGCCGGAGCCGGAGCCGCCGGAGCCGGACCATTTTACTCGGAGCCGGAGCCGGAGCCGGAGCCGCCATAACATTTCACCCGGAGCCGGAGCCGGAGCCGGAGCCGATTTTTTTCTCCGGAGCCGGAGCCGGAGCCGGAGCCGTCTGAAATTTCCACGGCTCCGCATCCCTGCTAACAACCATTACGTAATCTGCCTTCTGATAAGGATAAGTAGGTATTCTAGAAACCAGCTTAAGCCATTTTTCAGTATAACAAATTGTTTCAAGTGTTTTGGCCATTGGGAATAAACTTAACTAAGCAGCATTGCACAGTGCAAACCATTCAGCAATTCAGGTAAAAATGACCTTAAATGAATTCAAATTGTATCTAGGGGCTTATGCACTTTCATTCAAAGTGCACATATCAGTTTCATTGAAAATGCTATGTGCACTTTGAATTGAAAAAAAAATTACCATTGAAAATTTGCCATTGCCAAATCATTTTCATTGAAAAAAGAAACACTAGCTGAATACAGCAGTCAAAGTTAAATATACACAAACTTAAAGCAGGACAGAGAGTCAAATGGCATCCTCACTCAGTGAATTTAGAATGCAGAATATCTGCAAATTATTTTCAATACAAATTATGAACTGTTTCAGTTCAGTCTTGTGAACAGTAATTGCTATTATATCCAAGGGAAGTTGATATTTATCTTGTGTATGCACAATCCCAGACTGTCAAATCATTAGCTTTTCAATTGGATGCATACAGTGTTCTTATTCATGTAGTTTCACTCGCTACGAGTGTCAAGTGAACCTGAATGCCTCCGTGTCCTCAGCGCAGTCGCCATGAAGGCGCGGAGGAGCTCGGGCCTGCGGTACCGACCGTACGCCCGCAGTACGTCCATCCACCACTCGGACCCGGAGGTCATCTGCGACGACGACGAGCTGGACGACACGATCGTGGTGGTGTACGACCGGCGGCGCCACCAGGCCGCGCCGGCCGCCCCCGCCAGGGGCCCCGCCGCCGGTCGGAAGGATGGCGGAGCGGGCGCGGCGGCGGCGGCTTCTTCAGGGACTCCTGCCTCCGCGGCGCCGCCGCCGGCGGGCGGGACGGCCACCAAGTCGCAGCTGGAGTTCTCCCCGTGGCGGGTGTCGCGGATCCCACTACCGGCCGACCCCAACACTCCGGACCACTCCAAGACGCTGTGCGCCAGCCCCGCCGACGCCGCCACCTCGGGACACAAGGCGGCCGCTGAGCTGACCGTTGACGAACTATTCAGTCCCTTCTCGGGATCCCCGGTCGTGCGGAACACTGACACAGGCACGGTGAAGAAGTGGAAGCGGAATCGTCGGAAATCTCGCCGCGGGAAGGGTCCGATCACCTCGACGCCGGCTCCGGGCGCTCCTGGCGGCGCTCGCGGCGGCACGGGCTCGGCGCCGGCCACACCGGCCCTCCGCCCGCCGGACGTCAGTGAGGTGCGTGATGTCACACCCTTTGTGATCACACTAGACGAAGATCCTACTGTATTAGAAGTAACGGAAGTACGCCGTGTGGTGCGGCAGACCACGCCCTCCGAGAAACGGACGGTCAGGACGGACCTGAGCGCGGATGTGATGCTGCTCGACACCTCCTCTGAGAGGACGCCGGCACGCCGCTTGAAGGCCGCCAATCTGTCCAAGATGCGGCCGGGGCGAGTGGGTACCAGATCGCCGGGGGGACGGGTGACCAAGAAGTCTCCAGCACAGCCTGCCAGAAAGTCTCCAGCACAGCCTGTCAGAAAGTCTCCAGCAAAGAAGTCTCCTGCGGCCAAGGGCAAGACGGCGGCTGGTACGGCCGCCCCGGCCGCTGACCTCGAGAGCTCCCTGGAGGAGGGCGAGCTGTCCCGCACCCGCCACTCCTCCAATGACATCACGGTCGTGCAGGTGAAGCCGCTGCGCCGCACCAGCAGCACGCAGCGGCGCCTCCAGGCCGTGAAGAAGATGGCGGTCCGCACGCTCAGCCGGTCGCAAGTCAAGACGCCGAGCAGGCCGGGAAAGTCGGGCAGGTCGCAACGGTCGAAAAGGTCCGACAGGCCAAGGGATCACCGCAGTCAGCGAAACCTGAAGGGACCGAATGAGCGGGGGCCAACACGCTGGTAAGTGCTCAGAGTGGATGTCTCATGCGCATGTCAAATTTCTGCATGTTTTTGTTTCGTCAATGAGATTAGGGGTATTGTCTAAACTGATGATCATTCCCGATTTATGGTTGTTGTAATAGTTATTGCTCAACCGGTATTTGCTTGACTTGTTATCATTTAGCGATTCTTGTTTTTTTTTTTCAGTCGTAAGATGCTCAGCATAAAATAGGAGATTGTTAATCGGTCCTTCCCCCATGACCTTTAGCATCGCGCACCGTGCACGTTCTGTGTAACCAGCAGCCTCCCCCCTCTCCTTCAGGATGGTGGACCGGCGTGGCAGCAGGTTCGCCGCTCCTCTTGGAGCCACCTCCGACCAGCCCATCAAGTTCGCGCCCGACTTTTCCGAGTCGTTCGCGCGTATGGTGTCGGAGCGGCCGAAGCGACCCGTCATTATCGACGGACCCAACGTGGCCTACGCGTGAGTGTTTCGGATGGCTGGAAGCGAAGGGGTGGTCCTAATGTGACAAGGATCCGGGGCTTGAGCTGTACATATTGTTGTTATTCATGGCTTTTACGTTTTTCACTTCTTTTTGTGGAAGTAGGGACATTGTAAACTACAATTGTGCCATTTTTGTTGCGCTTGTGTGAAAATATGTCACTATGAGCTGCAAAACAGTAGAGAAAAAGTTACATCTCCTTTCTGTTTCCCAGTGAAGTAGCACGCTATTCACTCACGCCGATAGAGATCGCGCATAGCAGCAAAACTTCAGTGGGAACCGCGAACATGTCTCGATCATATCTGCTCAGTGTTTATCGCTGCCAACTTATCCCTTTCAGCCACGGCCGGAACAAAGTCTGCTCGTTCCGCGGCATCAAGATCGTGCTCGACTACTTTAAGAACCTGGGCCACCGGTGCACCGTCTTCATCCCGAGCACTTTCATCAACCGTGCCCGGACCCAGGAGAATGAGAAGGTGGGTCAGTGAGGGGCCGTACTGGTGTGTCCTGTTTGTCCCGGGTTGCGCCATACATATTGCATCTCAGTTAGTTGCCAGTCAGTGTGATATTCGATTTTGGGAGTTTCGTATGTGTATGGATTGATTGGCGGTAGTGATGAAACGCCAGGCTTTCATATAGCGGAAGTTGTAATCTTTAACGCATTTCAGGATCGGCTTACAGTCTCATAAAAAACGCGATAGCTAACTATCAAGGCACGCAGTAGTCTGTTCCACTACGGACCTTACAGGACAGATTTGTTTCGTGTTCTTGTTTCTCGTTTCGTTAGCCACGCAGCAGCATCAGCTGCAGTTTTTAGCACAAGTCAACGACTAACGTCAGTCTACTGCGACCCGCAATGGAATAGGATCACCTCCGTCACTGGCGCTCAGCAAGCTGATCTCTGCGGCTCTACAGTCCCTTCTCCAGATATTGACCAGAACATCGTCAAGAGCGAAATTATTTACGACTGTTGCATGTCTTGTTGGTACTTTGGCGTCCTTCGTGGTACGGATTAGGCCGGTAAAATTTGTTTTAAATGATAAATGCAGGCCAGCAGCTGATCAATTACAACAGCACACACTTGCGGGTGAAGCAATTTATCACGCGGAACAAGTGCTAATCGGAGCTCTCACGTGCTTTAAGTGGCCAGGAGGTGATTGGCCTCGTTGACATGAGCACGTTGTATGAAGCATGATGTTTTCGGATGATCCTCTTCGTACGATTTTCTCCCGAACTAGGACGCCACGATCGCCCGGGCTGAGTATGTTCAATAGTTGATTCTCGTCACCATCATACGTCGGAAAAGTCTTGAATGACTTTTTGATGAAAAAGCCATGTGCCGAGATATTTGAATGACATGTGATCGAATTCCAAAACGGAACCCACCTGGCAAATCGGCAACACTTTTATGGCCGCCTGGGCCGCATCAACAACAATGAATCGTGTCGTAAGTAAGAATGAAGAATGAAGAAACTTTCACAGGTGTTTAATAGAAGTTTCTCCTCCACACGCAAGTTCTGTGTTTGTTGGACTCCTCACTTAACTACTAGTACCTCGGAAAGAGTGAAATGTGAACCGCCCTTTTCAGGGCGAGCAATGCATCACCGAAAACCAACCGCCCTTCTCAGGGCGTCGATGCATCTGCGTTGCGCACTGCGCAGATCAATGTGCATTGTGCACCGTCTCATTACGAATGCTATTAGTTGATGCCATTCCCAAGAACTGGGAAGTATGAGTCAGTTACTTACTACTCTTCGCTTGTTTGTGAGTGAAGCCTGTGTGTGTGTGTGTGTGTTTTTTGTATTTGGTGTTTTTGTACTGTATTTTTTGTATTATTGTATGATTTTTGTATTATTGTATTATTTGTATTGTATGTATTTTGTATTTCCTTGTGTGTGTGTTTCCCCGTAATGTTTGGCTATTGATGTGTTTGAATGCTTTAATCGTTAGCGCTGAAAGTACAATATTCCTAAGCGTAGCGTCATCACTGATGCTATATGCTCAGTAGCAAAACATCAACCAACTTTAAGTATGCTTATCATAGCAAGTCTTTGTGGATTGACACTTACCTCAACTGTGTTCCAATTGTTTTTGTGTTTGCATTGCGTCTAATGCTTATTTGTCAAGGCTGCACTGTGCCCGTGCTTCTACATCGTTTACAGTAAGCTTGGCTCTTTAGTCTGGTCTCAACACTCCTGATATGTTGGCCCCTCAGAGCTGAAATATGCTATCAACGAGTATTGCAATCGTGGGGTATGCCCTTGTCACTATCACTGATTTTTAGCTGTTTCACTATCTTTTTTCTAGACAGAAGTTTCAGTGGTAAGCTTAACTCCAGTGATCACCTTTGGAAGTGTTTTCCAGCACGCTGCGGTCCAGTGATATGAGTGTCCTTGAACCCCAGTACCTACCACGTGTGTCCGTGTCGCGCGCCCCTGTACGCGCCTGTGTCTGTGCCGCGCGCCCCTGTACGCGCGCGCCTCTGTGCCGCGCGCCCCTGTACGCGCGTCTGTGTCTGTGCCGCGCGCCCTTATTCGCGCCTGTGTCTGTGCCGCGCGCGCCCCTGTACGCGCCTGTGTCTGTGCCGCGCGCCCCTGTACGCGCGTCTGTGTCTGTGCCGCGCGCCCCTGTACGCGCGCCTGTGTCTGTGCCGCGCGCGCCTGTACGCGCCTGTGTCTGTGCCGCGCGCCCCTGTACGCGCCTGTGTCGGTGCCGCGGCCTCGTCTGTGTTCGCCGCTGTATGCGCGTGTGTGATGTGCGCTCGGCTACCGCTAGCTGCTGGAGGATCTCTACCAGACGGGCGAGCTGGCCTACACACCCAGTCGCTACATCCGTGGGCGGCTCGTCACCAGCTACGATGACAGGTGGGTGCGCCGAGTGGCACCGGCGAGGTCAGGTCGGCCGGCGGCAGGGCTTGGATGCTAGGTCGGCCGGCGGAGGGGGACCGGGCCATTGGCAGGAGCTGGGGTCATAGGTCAGCCGGTGGGTGGGTACAGGTCATAAGACAGGTCATTGTGTCTGGTATGTTTTTAGTCCGTGTGACTAGTGACTGGGTGTCAGGCTGTTTTGTGGCAGCCACCGGTTCCTGTTGGTTCTCCTGTGTGGCTATGTTGTCACTCTTCAATATTCTGATTCTGTCTGTTTTACTTTATTGGAATTGAAATCGATTAATCATGAATTACCGAAAAAACGTTTGCTGTGATTCAAGTCAATCTGTATTCCAAGCTGTATTCCGTCTTTTGTTTAGCCCGACATGCTCTGCAAAACAATTTTAAACAGGGCGAGCTGTTTCACGTAACAGATACAAAATAGCACATCTGCGTGATTCGCAACACTTCCAAGGCCGACCGCCAGCTAGCGGCGACAGATGGCGCCTGAATCAGCCGTATCCCCCAACTGCGCCCCCATGTCGACTTAGGATGATAGCTTGAGTGTAAACACATACATAGTGTCACATCAGTGTTAATTGCCTTATTTGGTAGCCGTCTTCTCCGTGATGGAATTAAGCGTATCTTGTTCGTGATTCTGATTCTTGTGCCACGTCACGTCTGGAAGATGTGTCTTGATTTATGTTTTGCACCAATCGCATACTGACCACGTAAGTGCTTGACTCATGAAGTCGAAAAATGAAATACTTGAGCCGAACTGAGTTGAGTTTGGTCTGCTCCATGCAGTTTCACGCCACGTAGTGAAATGTTCTGTTCAGTCACGTGTGTTTCCTGTGCTGTGTCACGCCACTGTCTGAGAACTGAGCTAAGTGCGCCCTCATCCCGTGCTCAGGTACGTGGTGATGTACGCCACGCGCGTGGGGGGTGTCATCATCTCCCGCGACCTCTACCGCGACGTGGCGCAGGAGCGGCCCGACTGGGGCGACACCATCGATAACAGGTCAGAACGGAGGCCCGTCGCCGCGCCGGCTCGGTGGGCTATACGCTCCCGTGTGTGCATACCGCTCTTGCTGGATCTATGAGGAATCGTACTTCTGTAAATTTGACAGTTATTGACGTCTACCATAGCTTAAAAGACTGCTAATTTGACTGCCGACCGCCGCCACTGCCAATTTTTGGGTAGGCTGCTGGCTGCTTTCCCCGCCCATTGATTGTTGCTAACTGTATGCACAGGCTGTTCATTGCTGAGGCTAATTACGTTGTTGCCTGATTCCCTGCAGGCTGCCAATCGCTGTGTTTGTGGGAGACCAGCTGTTGATCTCTGCTCGACTCTGCTGAGTGCTGACCGCTGACATTGCTGCCTGTGTCCCTGCAGGCTGCTGACCGCTGACATTTGCTGCCCTGTATCCCCGCAGGCTGCTGATCCCCACGTTTGTGGGCGACCAGCTGCTGCTGCCGCCGGACCCGCTCGGCCGAGACGGGCCTGGCCTGCTGGAGTTCCTGAGGTTCCCGCCGGGCAGCTGTCAGCTGCTCGGTGACCAGCCGGCGCCCTGGGCCCAGCCGTGACGGCTAGCCGTGACAGTCGCCGTGACGGTCGCCGTGACGATCACCGTGACGAGGTGAGGTACAACTAACGCCCCGTGACGCACAGCGGCCGCCGAGAGTCAGAGCTCAAGTGATCTGTTCGCAGAAGTAGTGACTGAAATGTGAACGCTACGGTGTGGTGCTCCGATAAGGGAGGCTCGGGAGGATCTTGTGTGGAAGACGGGCTGTGAGTGCGCTTACAGACTTCAGAGACTGACAAAGGCGAGACGAGCTACTTCTAAAGACAGTGGCGAGGTAGGGCCTGTGATTCCTGGTTTGTCTGAATGAAGTGCGTTTGTGAAGTTGACAAGATCGACTGGCAGGTGGCTCATGGGTATGGAACGTCGCGTATGGCTGTCACTGCCATTGTGTGGTTTGGGTGTCCGTTCAGCGGACTGTTACTGCCAGGGACGGTCTGTGACCACTTTCATCGCCGTATGACCACTTGGGGACGGCGGCTGCTACATCAGACACTAGCAACTAGTGCGCCTTTTCCGATAAGTCAGACAATAACAAGTAGGTCGCTCATGTGATCGGTTTGTTCATGCATAATTACTGATACATCATACGCGTCCCGAATGTGTCAGTATATTCCCGATAGGTTTCTGTAGTACTGACGGAAGACGAACCACAACAGACGCAACCGAGGGTTGTCGTGTCGCGCCATGCAGCGGCGGGAGGCTTCCTGCTCGCTGGCGGCTCCATGTCAGATAGGGACTCAGTTGATTGGGGTCCATCCTGTGCGCTGAGTGCTCAGCTACGGGGTGGTTATTTGAGAAGGAAATAAAGTAACACGTGGTTGCCGCGATTTATTTACAGTCATAAGAGTAAACTGACGTAACATTGGAAAGGCAATTGTTGGACATTTGATGTGAAACAAAAAACAAAATCGCTCCACTTCTCTTACACTCAGAGCGGGCGCTCAAAATGATCGTTCTGTTTCGGGCAGTGAAGCTCGGCTTGGCTCCGGGCGCAGTGTGCCATTAGTCGCAGCTGTGCCTCACTGATGTTACGGGCAAATTAATCCGCCATGCCCTTCAGTTGCTTCAATGATGGGAACCTATGGCGAACCACTCGTCCTAATATTGTTGCTAGATACCTTAGTTGAGACAAGTCGGGGCGGAACTACGCGAAATCCAGCAATGTTGTGTGACTGCGCGAGATCCAGCAGCCACTCCAGTAATGACTGGCTGACGGGGGAACAGCAATGTTGCCCTGTTCCTCCGTCAGTCACTCCCTCAAACCAAACATTGGCCAACGAGCAAGCATTTATCGTCGATGTTGCCCTCTTGGTATCACCTTTGTACTGTGATTTTTCTTGAATAAGGCAATTTGATTAAAAATACCGTGATGAATACCTCAGTCCCTAATCCTTGAGGTGACAAGGGTATGATGGATAAATTTGTCCGCAACATCAGTGAGGTAGAGCTGCGACAAATGGCACACCACGCCCGGAGCCGAGCCGAGCTGCGCTGCCCGAAACAGAGCGGTCATTTCGAGCGCCCTCTGAGTGAAAGAGAAATGAAACGAATTTGTTTTTTGCTTCGCATCAAATGTCCAACGATTGCCGTTCCAATGATGTGTCAGTTTACTCTTCTGAGTGTTAATAAATAGTGTTAATCACACGTTATTTTATTTCATTCACAAATGATCACCATGTAGATATTGATATGAGTGAGTGATTCTTTGTTAGGACGGCGAGTCTTCACCCGCAGTGAACAATGAGAGTGTCTTGAGCTGATGAGCTGAGCAGTATTGGCACAAAAGCTGCCAGCAATGACCCAGCTCCAAAACCACAGTGCAAAGTACAAGCTAATTGTCCGATTGCTTGCATTGTTTGATGTGGGACCGAGTTTTGTAGTTTTGCTTCGTGGTGTTCCCTGGGAGGGGTTTGTGTTTCAAGGAACTGACTGATGTGTGGTAATTGCTTAGCCATTGGTCGTGAGTCTGAGTTGTTAGTCTGTCTCTGCGCTCACAAAAATGTGCCTTACATACAGTTTTTTCATTGCTGCTCCGCCGTTTTGAAAAATATTTCAATAAACTGTTTTCGTATTTTGTTGATGTTGATTTATATCTTAGAATGGGTTGAGCGTCCATTCATTGCTAACCGCATTCAGTCGGGTCTTTTATGCGAGCTGTTTCGTCGATGCATGTGCTGCCGCCTACGAGGGGGGTCGGCTGCCACCTACCGTCGACTGGTGCAGTCCATGTAGTTCCATGGCCTTGGTGCAGTCTGTGTGGTTTCGCACTTAGCAGCTCACACCACCATGCATTGTACAATGTGCGTTTATTTATTCCTGACTCCTGACTCCTGAGTCATTGAAGGACGTGGTAGTAATCGGGAATGTCCCGAGCTGTTTTCTTTTGAGTGAGCCGTCGGGATCCGCTGGGATGTCTCACGAAAAGCGAGGGATAAGCTCACCGCGTTGTAGGGAATCCGTTCACGTTGAAAATCACTCGTCAAATCTCAAGAACCATGTCAAAGATATGAACAATGTACCGTTTTCCGATGCGCCACGTCGCGTTCTTACCTCTGATGATTTACAACTCAACCCCTGACTGCATGCGACCTTGAATCACCAAGGAACTCGATCAACCCTATCCATCACCCCTGTGCAGTGATGGACTGCGCGCAGGTTCGGTTACGGGCGCCTGCAATAGTGCAGTCTCATCGGAACGCCGCGGGGTCGGCCGCTGCGCCGGCACGACCGCATGGCTCGTGGCCGGTCACCGCTCCGCCGCTCCACATAGCGGGACGGCAATGAGACTGAGGCACCACTCCGCAGTAGTCCAGTCCAGAGCACACCGTGCCAGTGTCAGAGACAGGCAGCACATTCAATGGAAATGATCGGTCAGTCTTCACATTCATGGCACGAACTTACCGTAGCATCAGCTTGGCAGTCGATATTATGCGCTGCCATCTTGTGATGTGTATATTTATACAGACATCAAGCTTTAAAAATATGTGGAAGAACGCTGCTATTTATCTAGATGCAATGAGATGCCATAATGTTATATAAGAGACAGGTGCTCAGAATTAATGTTTTCAAGGGAGGAGGCGAATATTGCACACACGGAGAAGCAGAAGACCGCTAGTGGATAAGGCCGTTTTTTGTGCATTCGATTGTTTGTTTACCTGTTTTTTTAATTCATGTAGAAAATGGTTTCGATGAAGTCCGTCAAATCCTTTCGATTATGCCGCATTCCGCCGGAACAATTTGCAAGCGGTTTCGGCGAGTTACCTCCGGTCAAATCTGACGACATTAGCGAAAGAACTTTGAAAGAGATATCGTATGCGCCGTTCTGCGACGCTGACGCTCTTGGTTCACGAGTTGTATGTCAATTTGTGAAACAATAGTCAAAATCGGGAACTTTTACGGGAAAATTTTGGCTGTGATGATCTCAAGTGACCTCAGTGTTCACTTAAACGAGAAAAAAAAAACGTCCAGAATACTTGTTCTGACAAAGCTTGTAAAGAGCAAACGATTCCCTTTTCGCGTCTTTTTAGACTTCTTAAATCTTACTTAGTTTATCTTTTAGATAATCGGATGTGTCCAGCCTCCCCCTAGCCCCGCCCCCCCCCCCCCCCCCACGCACACACACAGTCCCACACAATGGCCTAGTTGGCTCAGACTTCTATCCGGGGGCGGGTTAACCTGCAGCGTTGGCTATTTCAAATGTTAATTACTGCCTTTTTAACCGTAGACTGTTGGAAATGGAAATGCTAGGTCGTCTACTGCAGGCTACATCAGCCATGCACTGCTGGCTGTTTGAATCGTCCACCGCTATTTTAGATGTGCGCTGCTGGCCATTTTAAGAGGGAATCACTGTTGAACACCTCTGTACAAATGCAATCGACCCAATCTACCGAGCTCCATTCACCTCTCAGGCAGGTGACCTCGGCCCGCGGCATCCGGTAGTCTCACTACGCGCATACATACATGCATGACACGGCGCGTCTCGCCCCGATCAGCTCGACAGTGGCTGCGCGCACGATACCACGCACGGCGCTGGCCGCCGTACTACGGAGCTGCATAACTGAATAGTGTCTGCCTACCCGGCGACATAGCTACTGGCTCATGGCTGCAACTTCAGAGATGACTTGTAGGTATTCATCGACACCACTGCACTGCACGGTGACCTGTACCTACTGGATGCAGCCCACAAGGTTCGGACAGTGACCTGCACCTGGCGCACTTTGAGGCGCTACTCTGTGCCGGGTGTTGTGTTAATCATGTGTTTTGTGCGTACCTACCGTGTGCAATGCCTCACTGCACTGCACAGTAATCAGTGCCGGGTGCAGCTCTGAGGCGGTGACCGGTACCGGATGCAGCTCTGCGGCGTTGACCTGTACTGGGCGCAGTGCTGAGACGGTCTCTTGTACCGGGTGCAGCGTTGAGGCGGTAATCTGCACCGGGTGCAGGCCTCAGCTCTAGAAGGGTGGTGACATGTACCGGGTGCTGCTCTGAGACGATTTTTGTACCGGGTGCATTGTTCAGTGTTCACCGCTCAGGCCAGTGGCCACAAACGAGCAATGCACGTGCCTATGTGGGTATACATACTAGTATTATGCATTTTGAGTGTTGGCGGGTTTGGCGGGTTGCAGTGCAATTCTTTGGATGCCTGTATAGGGTATAAGGACAAAAGTTCGGCTATCCTAGGCAAGACGTGAGCACATAAAGATGCACTAGGTAACTATATTCAGGCCTCTTCGAGCTATACCTAACTGGTCATTCTTTTACGCGTTTCAGGTTAGACTGAGCAAGACCGAACCTGTAAGTTTTAAAGAAGCTATGGTGGTCTAATATGCTAAACATACCCACCATAAGTACCTACCATAAGTTACCTACTCTAAGACTAAGCAAGCCGACTATGGGTCTGGGGAACTCATTCAGAAGTATACGTTTGCGCTTGATTAAAATCAAAACGTATATACGTTTGATTGAAACGTAGGTTGTGGGCGAATCTATCGTCGAATCTATCGGCCCTTAGGCTTACAAGTATCATAAGAAGCCCAAATAAGTGACCAATTTATGGAAGGCGGCCTTTTGTCAATGTCAGGCTAATTTATGTTATCTTTTTAATAGCGGCGTACGTTTCGAAACTTCAGAAAGTGAAAACTGGCCTTCAGAATCGCAGCTACGAGGTCTGATAACCGATCTATAATGGGGGTAAATACAGGTTTTTGAGAGAAGTCATGGCCCAGTAGCTGAGGTCTAAACAGTGTCAGCACCCAGAGTCAGCACACCGTCTTGCCGGTTGGTACTATATATGTATAGGTAGGCTTTAGCTGGTGGATAGGTAGGTATTTACCTACCTATGTCGCTCTCGCTAGGTAGCTAGGTATCTTTCCGATCCCTTTCTGAACCTCTCGAAGTCTATATTTTATTTCTAAGGATATGTTAGGAAAGGTTTCCAGCTACAAGCTAACAAATATGCGGACAGAATGGTGGGGACACTTTCCCCTGGCCCCTTCCCCTCCCCAGTTCGCCCAGTCGGTCATTCAACGACTGCAATCCGGGATCCCGACCCCAGTTCGGCCGGCCACGCAGCCTCTCCCTCCCCTCCCCCCCCCCCACCGCTCCAGCCCCAGGCACCAGCTTAGCCCCTCCCCTTGCCCCTCCCTCAGCTATGCATGCCCCCATAGCGCCCCCGGCGCCGCCCGTTGGCGCATGCGCAATTAGCCCACGGTGTGTCAACAAGGCTGAAAATCGAATGCAGCGGCCCCGTCCACGCGGATCAAGGCCGTTCATGTTTTGAGCGGCTTTGAGTGTTGTGGGACGGGTCAGTCGCCTCTTGTGTGTAATTTGTCGTGTGTACGGTGATCGAGCGTGCTAGTGCAATGTGTGATACTGTTGTGAAACAAATTATCGGATATGTATTTATTATGAGAAGCCAAGACCCTGGGTACCGTCATTGTCTTGCTTTCCAGTTTCTTTCGTACACGTTATCATTGAGTGCTTCGGTTTCAAGAAAATATGGAGTCAATATCACACAGAAGGGAGCCCTACAGGTAAGTCCCTGTCAGTTCATGCTTTCATTATTTTGGAAGAAAATCTGCCGTTATTTATTTGGTGGACATAGGCGGCGGAACGGGGAGGGCACCGGGGCACCATGCCCCCTTTGATTCTGACATTTTAACATTAGCCCGATGGGCGTTGGCTGCATGGAAAAAATGGGACCAAAAGTCGTCAGTGCCCCCCCCCCCCCCCCCCGCCTCCTCTTAATTAAAGGTGTTCCGCCGCTACTGTTGGTGGAAGCCGGATAAATATTTGAGACATGTGATGTCAGGTCTCGCTGACGCCTAACCTCGTTGACCCTTGTTCAATTAGGTACCAGACCGTGCATTGTGCATGTCCAGAGTGTTGGATCCGTGATCCATCCATCGACCATCTCAGTGGCTCCCAAAACAAGGTGCAGATATTTGATTCCGTCGGATCCGACGTGAAATCTCTCCGATAATCTTGATGCATCTGATCTCAAGGATCTGTTACAATTCAAAGACATTGCTATATCAATATGGTCCGAGAATAGACGCCCAAATGAGCAGCCCGTGAAAAAAAAAATCCCAATCGATTGAATCGATATCAGTAACTTTAGACTATGAATTGTGAGCTGGGGTCATATTGGATTGGATTCATAAGTTTGCAATGCGACAGTTCCCAGGAAGAAGTGTCAAATTTTCGAAATTGAGTTTTTTGTATTTGTACCAATCGACTGTCGAGCTTAGTCGAATGGTATAAAAAGCTCAGTTTCGAAAATTTGACACTGGAAGTTTTTGCTGGGAACTATCGAATGGTTCTGATAACAATTTTGATAACACTCATTCCTAAAAAAAAATGATTTCCGATTGGATGAAATGAAGTAGTGATCCGTCATCTCACCTAATTTCTCGACAAAAATATATTGAGATCTACGCTCTCAATAGATCACTCATGGAAGTGAGGTGAACTTGCTGAATCTAATTTTTTTCTATTGGTTTTGAGATCAAGATCCGTGGCCCGCATATCTGTAATCCCGATCAATTTTCTTAGATCCATTGAAATTTGTACACTAATTTTTGCAACCACCACTAGATAGGTAGTAGGTACTTATGGTGTGCCAATTTTTCTGGAGCTTAGGAGGGCGCATTTATCTCGCGGGCGCAATTGGGGTACTCTCCCCTACACTAGTGCTCATGAAGACTGGAGACGTTTTTTACGATACCTGTGCGGCGGCTTTTTTCCTGGTCTGACGAGGGGTGCACTGGGGTGCACAAGGGACTGCACTGAACCTTAGGTTCAGTGCAGTCCCTTAGGTTTATCGAAGCTGTTATCGTTTATCGTAAAATGGTGCATCGTCAGGCCTGCTCGCTGCTCTATGGAACATATTTATGTTCATTTTCTGAACATGTGGTTTTGTGTGACCTCAGGTCAGGCCACCAGGTCATAAAACCGGGTTACATATATGACTATGACAGTGACAATTAGGTAGGTATACATTTTTTGATGTTGTTTACCTGCTGCCACTTAGTCATGTCATGACATATGACTTCGTCTATCGTTATGCTAAGTCACGACTTCACGAGAATGCTTTCAAATCGCTCTTATTATGAAGACGTTGATTATATCCTCTTGATTTTTGTAGGCATTTGTAAGTACATAGCTTAACACGGACTATTATTTGCGTAACGGTAGTCCGGTGTTTATATGTTATCTCGACGCGCGGAAGGCGTTTGATCGTGTTAACCATTGGACTCTGTTTGATAATTGATAGGGATATTGAACCTCACTTGGTGAAACTAATCTCTTCTTGGTATAGGACTCAAGAGTTTCAGGTTCGTTGGGGTAAGTCCGTGTCCGAAAGCTTCCATGTTTCTAACGGTGTCAGACAGGGTGGCATTTTGTCACCCTTCCTATTCAATGTTTACACAGATGATCTGTCCACGGCTCTCAATCGGAGTGGTTATGGATGCCACTATCTGGGTAGCGTGAATCATTTATACTATGCAGATGATATGGTGGTGTTGTCTCCGTCCCCATTTGGCCTACAAAAATTGCTAGATATATGCGAGAGCTATGCGGTGAATCATGATATTCTGTTCAATTCCAAAAAGTCTGTTTGTATGGCAATGTTACCTAAGAGATTTCGCGACATGACCTTACCGACGGTTTTTCTCTGTGGCCAGATTCTGAACTTTGTCAATAATTATAAGTATCTTGGGTATCTGATATCTTCTGACTTCGCCAGAGCGGACGATCTTGAAATTCGACAGCAGTATAGGTTGCTATGTTGTAGAGCTAACTCCCTTATTCGTAAATTTGCTTTGTGTACGCACTATGTGAAGAAATACTTGTACGATATTTACTGTTCTAATATTAGCAACATGCACCTGTGGCATTCCTATCACATGTCAGATTTGAGAAAGTTTAAGGTCTGTTTTAATAATGCTGCCAGGATGTTTTTTGGTTACGATCGATATTGCAGTGCCTCGGAAATGCTTGCTCAGCAGAATGTAGATGGCTATGACGCGGCTCGCCGCAAATTGGTGTGGAATTTTTTGTCTCGAATAAGCATGTCAGAAAATCGTATCATATCCACGTTTGACGTTATATCATAGTGACTTTGCATGCACATCATCTATGAGGAAGTTGTGGTCAAGAGCTCTCTATGGCTGGTGACTGTCATTGTTGTACCCATGTGTAAAGTGTGAATATTCCCTTCATTCCCATTTGTGGACCACGGGTCTGTAAATAAAGTATCTCTCTCTCTCTCTCTCTCTCTCTCTCTCTCTCTCTCTCTCTCTCTCTCTCTCTCTCTCTCTCTCTCTCTCTCTCTCTCTCTCTCTCTCTCTCTCTCTCTCTCTCTCTCTCTCTTTCTCTCTCTTTCTCTCTCTCTCTCTCTCTCTCTCTCTCTCTCTCTCTCTCTCTCTCTCTCTCTCTCTCTCTCTCTCTCTCTCTCTCTCTCTCTCTCTCTCTCTCTCAACAGGAGGAAGGTTACTTTGTTATTGGACAATCACGTGTCGACCTTAGCCGCTGAGCCGTGCTGTAATATCGCATTCTCACTCATGCTGCAATTGAAATTTGTACACTTTTGACTGAGTTTTTGACAAGAATTAACCCTCGCCCATGTAGGGGGGGGGGGGGTTGGTGCAACCCCCCCCCCTGAGGCTTTTCGGAAATAGTGCAAAAACGCGCCGCCAAGTTTTGGGTACCTTATGGGGCAAACCTTGCGCATCTTTTGATAAAAAAAAATTTGACCGGGTCATGTCAGGTCACGGAGTTATGACGTCACAAAGGGAACAGCCTCCGGCCGGATTTTCACAAACTGAGTGCCAACGCCCGAGGTTTCCTGCCGGTGGTACGGACATCGGTTGATGGATCGTGATGAAACTTCCCATGCATGTTGGGGCAAGTATTGGCTATCATATGGTATAAGAAACTTGACCGGGTCAGGTCAGGTCACGGAGCTATGACGTCACAAGAGGAACAGCGTCCGGTACTATTTTTGAAAAGCGCCCGAACCACTATTTTGCTAATTCTTGTCACCTCAATGGGAATATGCAGCAATATTAGCTTCTATAGGGAGCAAATGGACCTCCCAAATCCAAAAATACAATCAGATTTCAAAAATTTAAATTTTGATTTTTCGAATTTCTGTCGCCGACTGTGACCTTGCCGACTTCCGGCGCTCCCAACGCGCCATTTTTAGAGCTAGGGAAACGAAATACATACCAAACGATAGAGAATTGATCAAGGAACACGATAGTGAAGGTTTCAAGTCGATATCTCCCACCGTTTTGCCGCAATCGCCGCGGAAAGTTGAAAAAAGTCTATTTTTCCGAAAATTTGACCTTTGACCGGTCAAAAGTAGGTCAAATGTTGACCTAGGACCAAAAAATATACCACCAATCGCGAGATCTCGGCGAGAGCAATCCGTTGGTCTTTTCCGCTAAGCTCTACGACGCTCCGTTTTCAAACGTCAAGGGGGGGTCGCACCAACCCCCCCCCCCCTGCATGGGCGAAGGTGGCAGATCGCCGTTTACGGGCGAGGGTTAAGAAATGCCCAGGACAGGGCTTCAAAACCTGTGCTGCTGTCTGCTGCTGATCCATTTTCGAGCGTTTGATCTGACCCGGGCCTGATCATTGACTCCAACTTTCAAAGATCTGAGGCCTCTTGCACCAAACTACCTAGCTAGGTAAAATCGAAAAACCGGTTTCAGAATAAGCCAATCTAAAGGTGGTAAATTTGTTTGCAATAGCCCAATACATAACCCTACATGTGCTTGCAAAATTTTGCACGCAAATTGTTACATTTGAGACTTGGACTGGGTATACGATGCAAAATAATCCAAGCATTGGTGCAAGAGGATTTTGGTGCAAGAGGCCTCTGAACGAGTTGTCTCGTGAGTCATCGTCTTCGTCAGTAGTAGTAGTTTATTAAAGAGCCATCCACAAGACAAGTGGCTATTATTGCCTTCACGTCAATAAAATCGGATCATAACATGCAGGGTAAAATACACACTCACGATGTTACACAACCTAAAATATACATATAGCTCAGGATAAAAAAAAACACCACCTGCACGGCATCATGATAAAAAACGCGTTCATCACGTGTCTCGTCTCGAGAGTAGGTGGGCCTTCAGGGCTCGCCTGAACCGCGGACCTCGCTGGTTCCGCACCGACATGGGCAGATCGTTCATGAGGTGGGGCGAGCGGTATACAAACCGTCGCCGGCCCGCCTCCGAACGGATGGGTGGCACGTGCAGGAGATCGTCCTGTCTGGTGTGCCGGACATGGCCATGATGGTCCCGGTTGAGGCAGACCTGACGGGCAATGCATTCGGGCTGGCTAGAGGAGAGGACTTTGTCAAGGAGGCAGAGGGATTGGTATTGGAAGAGTTGAGACGAGTCGAGCCACCCCAGCCTGTCTCGCACAGCTGACACGCGGTCAAACTTTCGTTTTCCCGCGATCACGCGAGCCGCGAGCCGACGATGTCGTGGTCGTCGTCGTGAGCGTTTGTTTACCGCCTCGTGCGTCTCTCTGCGTCCATTGATTCAGTAGTCATCAGCTGGGGTGTATGTAACTCGGTGACGGCTGTATGTACACGGCAGACCCTGTCCGCTATCAACTGGTAGCTGGAAAACGCCCAGCTGTCCACGGAACTGCCGATCGATAGGTGAGCATTGCTGCTCACTGAGCAATCGCACCCCGCTCTGCCCGATAGAAACGCAGCGGTCTGTGAGCCGCAGTCCGCTGATATTACAATGTGTGAACTAGCGAAAATGACCCCCAGTTTGGTTGAGTCCATGGGTTTTGGGTGTTTGAGTCGCGTGGTTCGTTACGGAGCGAGCGAAGCGAGCGTAGTCTTTCCTTAGATTAACGGAAATTTCTGAGTATGAGCGGCCGGCCGGCCGGCCGTGGTCACGCTTTTGCGAGGCTTATATCTCAGCAACCACTTGACCGATTTACACGCGGTAATTTTTGTAGGGTAGCTTCATTCCTTCTACCAAGTATTGGACTATTCCTGATGCATGTGGGTGACCCCTTATGCACGTGCCACGTGCAAAACGAAGAGGTGTCCGTTTTGTAATTGTTGCAATATCTCGGTAACTACTTGGCCGATTGCGCTGAAAGTTGGCATGTAGGTAGGCACCCACTAGGCACTGCATATCCATGTGCCAGAGTTGGGGTGCTGCTGCACGTGCGCACGTGCAGGGGTCGTTTCCAGATCTCGAGAACGGCTCGACCGATTGCGCTCAAATTTGGTACACAGTTAGGGACCGGTTAGTAGGGTGCCGTGCACAAGTCACTTGGGACCCATTTTGCACGTGCGCACGTGCAGGGTGCCGCTTCCAGATCTCGAGAACGGCTGGGCTGATTGTGCCCAGATTTGGCACGTCGGTAGAAACCGGTTAGTAGGGTGCCGTGCACAAGTCAGTTGGAGGTACCCCTCACAATTTCGCACGTGCAAGGCCCACCCTCTCGCTCGCTCCGTTAGTCGCCCCAAAAGGCGTTATACTGGTAGCAAAAGTTTCAATTTTGCTGAAGGGACCAAGTGGTCATACGTTACTGGCTGGCACGAAAAAAAGGCGGGGTCCTATATAACTAAGTGAAAATACAGGAAAGCTGTCCTCTCTTTTACATTTAAATTATGTAATAGCCAAAGACATATATTGGTGATATTTTGGCCAGGGCAACAGGCCTTCATCAGAATATGGCAAGTGTACAAGTGTACAAGAATACAATTAATGAATCATATTCTTGTACACTTGTACACTTGTTCCATATTCCGAGGAAGGCCTGCTGGGCGAAATATCACAAATATATATATATATATATATATATATATATATATATATATATATATATATATATATATATATATATATATATATATATATATATATATATATATATATATATTTTTTTTTTTTTTTTTTGCCGTTACATAATTGATGTCGAGGAGACGTCAACCTTTTCTCTATTTTCTATCACTTATGTTCATAGTGTTCCTCGCAAGAGCGCTCCAAAGAATAAGTTCTGAAGACACAGTTCATATTAGGTATTCGATCTAGATGCCTGCCGATGCATAGAATGCTTTCGTTCATGCCTGTCCGGTTCTCAGATGCGCCTTTTGGACATCCAGGTATAAGGGGAGACGTTTGCTGTAAGCGATGCACAACCTTCTCTATCACCTTCACCACCTTAATCATGTTTAAGATTTCACCAACTTAATCTACTGTCGATATCGCTCGTCGCCCAGTCTGTGACCCTCAGCGCCTGGTCGCCGGCTGTTTAGAGTTCCGGTACCACGACTTCCCGTTCACCGGTCGTCACCGGGCTGTCCCGCTGCGCAGACCCCCCCCCCCCCCTCCCCCCATATCGTCGGTGCCGACGGGCGTCTGCGCGCGCGCCCGCTCGCTGTTGACGTCACCGACCAGCTGTGCGCGTGGCCGGCCGGCCGGCGGCGGCAGCGGTGGCGAACGAGAGGAGAGGCAGGCGGCAGTGTGGTGGGCGCCGGCGACCGGTGTTGTGGTGGTGTGGCGCGCGCGGCCCGGTCAGGTGTGTGCCGTGTTTGACCCGGCGGTGGTGGTGATTGGATAGGGCGGTTCAGCGGTCAGCACCGGCGCCCCAGGTCAGGTGAGTGGTCAGCCCCCTGCTGCCGACAGGGCGCGGCCAGCGGCGGGCGCCCATATGCGTGCGTGCAGCGCGCGGCGAGACTACTTGGAAGTGATCAAACCACTCTGTTGGATTAGCATGTAATGTATTGGATTACCAGAAAATGGAAATTGCCCTACGCGATCAGCTCATCAGGGTTCCAACCCGAAATTATGCGCGGAGACGGCGCTGCAAATGGGATTGCCACGACACATCAATCTGCGCAACATTTAAATGAGCTGATAGTAGAGCTACGCTACGCTAGGTGTATCTATTCAGCGGTTTGCATACGTCGATATCTGGACAGCGCATCGAGCAACAGCGCCGTGGCATTGTTCTTTACTGCCGTGAGGGGGGCGATACGGGGCCGTCGTATGTCGCCGGCTCTGGAGATGGCACTCACGTTCAATACATTCATGAGCGGGGTGAGTGGGCCGTAGTACGCCATCTCACAGTGCAATCACCGCCCGCGGCGGCTAAACAGGGGAAATTTATACAATGCATGCAGTGAGACCATCTTTGATTAGAGAACATATGTGCTCCTCTATCAACCCTGGCACAGCGTCTAGGCAGCTGATGGACTCGGGGCCGCTTGATTTTGTAGGGGACGTTTTCCCTGTTTTAAATATTACTTCTTTGGTGAGCTTTTTCTACAAATGCTCGCCAGTGACACAAATATTTAGTCCACAGTTGCGGCTTTATCAAATTTAGCCTGTCAGGATTAATTGTATGTGTATTACGCGATGAATGGTTCGGCAAGCTGGACTGAGGAAGGACGATATTATACGAAAGGGATGGCCACTGGCCAGTTAACTGTCAGCCCAAAGACCCCGGTTCAAAGCCTGACCATCTCAGGCTGGGGGGATCCAGAGCGTCGTAAGCCTCGTCGTAGCTGCGACGTGTCGCAAGTTGTGTAGTAAGTCGTTTTTGAAGGGATCAATCGATGAGTAGCGTTACTTAAGTAGTAAAGTCTATCGCAAATAGCCTGATTTGCGACACAACTTACGAATTTGAAATAGCAGTCGTAAGTTGTGTCGCAAGTTGACCTTGCCTTGAGGAAGAGGTCACAGGTCACAGGTCATTCGGGTCACGGTCACGAAATTTACATGGTAGGGGTAAAATTGTTTAAACTTTAGATCCTGAAAATTTGGTTGCAATCCGTTGACGCTAACGCGAGTTATAGAGCTTGAACTGACGGGTCGTCTATGAGGCCTCAATCCGTGCCAGCGGGAGTGTTGAAAATGGTGCATAATATGTTATATTCACATTTATTGGGTATTCGGGGATATGAAGTAGCCTAACACCATCCCAGCAACTACTGGCGAATCCAGAAAGGCGGTCTTGGACGTTGCAAGGGGCATCCCCCAAAATATTCTCCCAATTCCAAAAACGACGTGTCCCAGCTGACCTCGATGACCTCCAATGAGCTCTGTGATGACCCCAAGTTGACCTTTTTTGACCTGACCTGTCCCAGATGACCTCCGTGACATCCTTTTGAGCTCTCTGATGACTCCAAGCTGACCTATGTGACCTGACGTGTCCCAGATGACCCCATGACCTCCAATAGAGCTATGTGATGACCCCAACATGACCTTTGTGACCTGACGTGTCCCAGATGACCTCCGTGACCTCCAATTGAGCTCTCTGATGACTCTAAGCTGACCTCTGTGACCTGACGTGTCCCAGATGACCTCCATTTGAGCTCATGTGATGACCCCAACTTGACCTCTGTGACCTGGCGTGTCCCACATGACCTCTGTAACCTCTAAGTGACCTCTATGATGACCCCAAGCTAACCTCTGTGACCTGACGTGTCCCAGATGACCCTCATGACCTCCAATAGAGCTCTGTGATGACCCCAAGTTGACCTCTGTTACCTGACGTGTCCCAGATGACCTCCGTGACCTCCAATTGAGCTCTCTAATGACTCTAAGCTGACCTCTGTGACCTGACGTGTCCCAGATGACCTCCAATTGAGCCCTCTGATGACCTTTAGTTGACCTCTGTGACCTGACGTGTCCCATATGACCTCTGTGACCTCTAAGTGACCTCTCTGATGGCACCCAGCTGACCTCTGTGACCTGACGTGTCCCAGATGGCCCCAATGACCTTCAATTGAGCTCTGTGATGACCCCAAGTTGACCTCTGTGACTTGATGTGTCCCAGATGACCTCCGTGACCTCCAATTGAGCTCTGTGATGACCCTAGGTTGACCTCTGTGACCTGACGTGCCCCCAAGTTGCCCTCTGTGACCTGACGTGTCTCACTTCTCAGATTACCTCCGTGGTCTCCAATTGAGCTCTGTGATGACCCCAAGTTGACATCTGTGACCTGACGTGTCCCAGATGACCTCTGTAACCTCTAATTGTGACCTCCATCTACAAATTTCTTACCTCTCTGTGACCTCAAACTCTCGGAACTCATTTCTTCTAAAGCATCGATTCTAGATGCCCTATAGTCACGAATCTCCTGTGATCGATCCCAAATTTTATGGCAAATCACGTGAGCGTTAGCAACCACAAGTCACCCAGTTAATACAAAGCTTCAGAATCAGAGAACATGCTTGACCTTGCTGTCTTATAAGCTCGCAAACCAGAAAGGCGAATGTTCCTTTATGCGTGATAGAGTTTTCGACCTTACTGACGTTTAGTTACTACGGGATCAGCTGATCGTGTAGCCTTTTAAATTCTCGAGTAAAGCGGGTATTTAAACCTCGTCGCAGCTACGTTCTGTCGTATCCTCCGACAAACCCCTCTTTCCTCAACATCCCTCCTTTTCCGCTACGACACAACTTGCGACGGCATATGTGTCGTAACTTGCGACGTGTCGTAGATGGACTTGCGACGCCCTGGATCCCCCCGGCCTCAAAGTTGTTTGGTTCGGCTGGAACCAAGGCTTCCACTCCACTTAAAACAATTTTTGAGCTCCATGCTTTGATTTTATTATTTTTGTGTAATCGACCATAAGTGAATAATTTTTCTGGTGACGGAATGTAGGACAAATGTCATATGACGAGACTGTCGAAAATTTGCTCCGTAATTGCATGGGTTGGGGAGCATTTTGATTTCGTAACCTAACAGATGTTTTACCTTGCGATTTTATGACCAGAGTGTATAAAGGCGCAGGCTGCAGCAATCAACGCTGCGCTCATTGCTCCCATTGTGTGCAATCTTCGTGGTCCATGCTTCGTACCAACGTTCGAGAAGTGGACAATTAAAAAGCGGCGATTGTATGATATGCTTGGAAACTTTTGCGATAGTGATATTTCGCAATCTCCGTGCGTGCGATACCTGTTATGATTGGCGATTTGGTCATTAATATTTATATACCTTGACCTTTCGGTAGCTGACCTACTAAATAGTTATAATTACAAAATAGACCTTTTATTTGGCTCACTAGTTGACTTCATCAGGGTCTTGATAGTCATTAATTTCTCTCTAGTCGACCTGCGCTATCTTTTGAACTTGCATCCAATGGTTTTAATCTCGTATTAGAAATGCGCACTAACCAACACTGGATGCGTTTATTCGTATATATGCTCGTGAATATCCGCATCTGACGCATTTGGCGGCCTCATCATGCTAGTACTCCCATTGCTGTTCTCTCTCGTCCCGTCTATCACTACCCACGAATTCGTCGTTCCGTCAAGCCGGTCAGCTCAGCGCGCGCCCTGCAGGTCAGATGCGTCTCGGAGGTCACTGACCGGTCCGTGGACCCCCACCGCTCGATGCGGCGAACTCTTCCAACCGCCATGGCTGCCGCGCGCTGAATTTAGACGACCAGCTCAACGCACACGGGCTGCGCAGGTAATCCTTCGCTAACTAACGAGAAGTCGGACGGCCAACTCTGTCTGAGATATCTGCGGCGTCAGATGCCGTGAAGGTGCTGGATGTACTTGGTCAGATATGATAAATCTCAGATATGGTCAGATATGGAGTGATACGAGGTCGGCTGCTTATGGATGATTCGAAAAAGACGTTTCAAAAAACTTTGCTGCGGTAGTGTTGCCCTTCCCACTGCGTTTCTGCTGTATTTAGCTCCTTTGCAATCGCAGCAACATTAATTAAGCTCCACTTCTTCTCAAACTTATAGTTGTTTGCGCCTCCGTGCATTTACGGATTGAGGTGCACATAAATTAAACAAAGTTTAGTGCTAAATTGGGATTGTTTTCGCGGCACTGAGGTAGGCGATGTGCTATGATGTTATCGATATTTCCGTCAAAAGCAATGGCGGCAATAATTGGACCAATGCTGCCAAACAACCCGGAACAGGGCATCGTTTCAAAAGCTGTTGTGGTTCTCATTCAAACTGTATAGCGCGATCAGTGACCAGTTTTGTAGGTATGCACTTTTCTGTTCAACAAAGCAAGTTGTTGATGTGACATTACTGAACTAAGCTGGTGGTGTCGACTGCATCTGGCGAACCATTTTCTTCATTCGTAATTAAAGCGCTTGACAAATGAGCCACTTATTCAAACATTATTTGGTCCATCGACCCCATATAGATAGATATTAGAATGAAATCAAATGTTAGTATATTGACGCATCTCATTAAGTCATTTGCTCTTTGCCATCAGGGATTCGGAGAAGCGGAAACGTGACGTGATGGTGACATAACAGCCGTGCACTTTGGTCGAAGTAGTTTGCTCCACACCTTCCTCCATACGTGAGCTATCCGTTATTAGGTTATTCATATTTTTGTCGGGTCCGGGCACTTAACTGAACTCCCCACTCCATTTATTGCGCGATACCAAGTGCATAACTTAATAAAAGTCTTCTTGTTTTCGTCTGACACCGAACTGAAGGTCAAATGTATATGGGTGACGTTTGCGCTACAGTTTGCACGCCTTTATAGGGTCTCATACGGCTTCACGTTGTGGTCAGAGGTGGAACCCTAAGACAGCGATGGCCGGTTGCCAACGGCTGTGAATATTAACAAAAAAAAAGAGGGCCACCTTCCTGATTCCGTCAGGCGTCAGCCTTTCTGGTAAAATAAACGTCACTCAGATGAGAAACCATGCTCCTCGTTTGCTTTCATACAGCACCACAGAGGCTCTCCCATTTGACGCGTACATAAAGCTGTTATTAAAATGCTATTACACCAGAATGCGTTGGTTATCTTTGAGCTACTTAATTGAATGACTCATCAGCGCCGCGGTAGGTATTCTGGGACCGTGAGCGCTGCAATGACTGGACCACGTGTGAACGACCTCAGGTCAATGCTCCTCCCGCGGCGCGGGCGCTGACACGAGCTACACGCATCTGCGGCACACCAAAAAAGCGGCGCTCTCTTCTTGGCTGAGGTTTCGGGCGCGGATTTCATCCAAGGCTGTCTGGTTGGGGTGGGTGAGCCCATTATTCTCCCGTCTGCCCTCTCCGGGCGAGAGAGAGGGGACAGAGCCGGCTGCTGCCCGGACCACACGTCCGTCCCCGCTTCAACCGTTCATGGTCGCACGCTGACCCACGACGGGCTGAAAAGGATCGGAAATCTTCTCACCGCACGGCGCACCGTGTGGCTGTTTTGACTGGCTGTTTCAAGTTTGATGATTAAATATTACGTTTGAAATGTCTATAAATGAAGGGACGTTTGAGCTGGCTGCTTTATGTGCAATTTATTTTTTGACTTGTGTCTTTATAAAGATTACTTCCAATGTTTTCTCGCGGAGTAAGGCAACGTAACGGTACGATACGAATCCTGAAAAACATGATGCATGCTGTAACTTAAGACGCATTCATCGTTTTTCCTATCAGCGTTCTTCGACTGTGCCGGAATCCGGCTATCCATTCTTGCGTTCAAAATGCCGGTTTTGAAATACGATAAGTAGGTAAGTTCTATTTATACCTACCGACGAGGCATTCTGCAACTGCAACGGAGTATGTTTTTCATATTTTGTGTCGCTTCTAACGTAGACCTCATTGAAACTATTTATGGGAGTCTGGGACTTTGATATAACGTCTTTAACACATACTGAATGTCAGGATTGTGTAACATGTTGCGCGCAACTGGTGCGTCAATGCCGCATTCAATTCCACCAGTTATACATCCGTGATGTAGCAACTCTCCTGGTGGAAATAAACCAGCCCAGCCCAGTTCCCATTGTGGGCGCCTGTTCAGATCCCTCTAGATGCCAGTCGGCGTGGCCGATGACCCCTGTCGGTGCATCACAGCCCGCCTCTGTCTCTGTCACCATGCACCCGTGCACCGGCCGGAATTGATGGCGCTGCCGGTCGTGTTGCTCGCTCGCTCGTCGCGCGCCGATCCAAGGGCGCTCCGTGCCGCAGGGGCGTCCACGGGGCGTCCTGTGCCGCCCCCAAGGTGATCCGGCCCGTCACCGTGTCCGCCCGGCGGCACTCCTCGGATCACGGCACTCGGGAGGGCACTCAACAGGCGGCCGGCGCGGCGGGTGCCCGCATTCCTGCTGGGTGCTCCGCCCGCTCCGGCCGGCCCTGTAATCATCGAACGACCCACCGGGGCTGGAATGTCCGGTACGCCCTGTGAACCCAAGGGACAGGGAGCCTTAAGGCCTGGCTACACTATGCGTTTTCTGCGTGCGTTTTTGCAGGTTTGCGTGTTTTGCGTAATATCGTTCTAGGAAAAAAGTTATAAACAATATAATTTTTACTTTGGTTATATACAAAAGCTAATATAACTCTTATGTAACTAAAATTTAAGATGAAAAACATCACAAAAACGTAATATCGTTCTTTTTTCTAGAACGATATCACGCAAAACACGCAAACACGCAAAAAACGCACGAAGAAAACGCATAGTGTAGCCAGGCCTTTAGGGAGCGACTATAGAGACGTAGGGATCAATGACTGAAGTCTCGAAGACTCTAAGCATTGAGTCTTGCGCCTGGGAATACCGGAATTTTGGGGTGTTCGGGCAGTCGTTGACCCAAGGGAGAGGAAGCGATGAAGCTTCGAAGCTAAGAACCAGGGGGTTTCGGGACTATGACTCACCAAGCCATTTGCGTGAAAATTATCGGCGATTTGCATGGGATCATACCGGATCGTCTTCCCTAAATGTTGTGAAAATATCCATACTTTCACGTGCACGTATCATGATCCCTGCCTCGGTCAATCTGGGGTCCGGTCCTTGTATCTCATTACGGGCGTCCTCGAAGTGACCTCTCGAGGTCACTGTCGTGACCAGGCAACATCTGGGTGTCCGGGAGGGAGGGGGCGGAGGCGGAGCTCTGCCGTGACGTCAGTGTCCCTCCGTCCCCTGATTGGCCCACTGACGTCCCCAGTTGATTGATGGCCTTTGTGATTGGTGGACAGCCAGGGCGGGACGGTCTCTGTATAGGTGATAGATATGCGTCTCCGACAGAACTCTCGCCGGGTCCTGAAGTGAGCGGCAGGATAGCAACAAGACGCCGGTATTCATTGAGTGTTGTCTGGCCTGCCGTAGTTACATGGCTTTGGGATGGCAACTGTGTAGAGTGGTGGCGAAAGGGCTTAAAAAGAAAATGCTTTAAGATTTTTATAGGTATATGCTAACGCTTCATGGGCACTGGTATTACGTTATATTAAATTAATAAAGCAGTATTAGGTCCGAACCCGAAAATGCCTCCTGACACGTGGCATCCACTCTGTGCAGGCATCATGGCCTACATTAGACCGATTTCTTATCCTCATTTTGTGTATAATTCTACGCTTTGACGCTACATTTCATATCATTTGATGAGATGTGTGCATTTGATAACGTTTAAATGATGCGTCCTCATTCTTTGTCGAAAGTTTGTGCCAGCAATTTAGAATATCGTCCAGCTCTCACCGCACTTGGTAGCCCGTCGGTTTTCTTTGTACGCTCGCCGATCGACTTTCGCCCATTCCTCTCGTTTAGGTAATCTGCATACCATCGACACACCGATGCTGCTGCGGCTGGCTGTTTATGGAATTGACGTCCATCTGCATCGACTTGCGCGAGCATAGGCTGTTTTATGTACTACATCTCCTCCCTACTGCAGTCCACTCTTCTGCTCTGGTCCTGTTTTCAACTCTTTTCGTGTAATCAAACTCATATTTACTCATCTTCATCGACTTCATCCCATCTTGAGCATTGCCTTTCCCGCTGCCGCCATCGTCGTCGTCGCCCCTGGGCGGATCTCGCCGCTACCGACACTGTTCCATGGCGTGAGGGCACCTGTCGCCGACAGTCCACACTCGTCAGCCCCCGGGTGTCGAGTGCCGAGTGCCGGGTGCCGGGTGCCGAGGTCGCTGGCCTGTCCGCCGGCTGACGGATAGCGTGCTCCAGCGACTGACGGCGCCGACAGCCGACCGGGCGCTTCGTGCAGGGAGAGTTCCTCTGGACCGGAGAGGCTCTCTCACCGCACAGAGAAGGAAGTGGAGGGCCGCACTCTGGGGAAATTCCACTTACATTGGAACATTCTTTGATGAAGGGTGAAGCGGGAAGCAATTGAGAAGACCTTGGGAGAGGATAGAAGAGTACGTTTCTAAGAACAGATTCTGGTGCAGTGAGAGGATGAAGGTCATCAAGATTGAGGTGTGGATATTTAATTTAAACTCATTGAACATTTGCAGTAGGGTGGATGGCTCTATGCATATGTATGCTGGATTATGCATGCATGAGCTAGAAACAGGGCGGTGTATCGAATTAAGAGTCGATACATATACCAGAGGGTTCGGTCGGTGACAATGCAGGAACACGAAATCCATGTCTGACTAGAGCACTGGTCGAGTGTCACTGCCCGCTCGCCCTGTGACGCTGTAGTGAGCGCTGATGACCCGGTGTTCGACGCGAACAGGATGCGGGCGGGCCGGGGCTCAGGCTCTCACCGCACGTGCCGCAGCGATTGATAAGCGCTGTTTAACTCTTGTCACAGTGACACAAATTGAGTTGTGGTCCCTGCGACCACACTATCGATTTTTGGCAGGCCGGTTCGTTGATGTTTTGGTGAACGATAAAATGAAATTACGAGCTGTGGCCATCTATTGATTTTCCCGTTCTAGATGGGCGCATAGGAGCATAAGTTATTATCCGTGTGTTCTTGTAATTGATGATAAAATTCTATGTTGACGTCAGCTTGTCCTGCACCATAGGGTCTTCGCTTTTAAAGCCTAGCGGCGAACTTAGTTCCTGTGCATTCTGAGCAAACGCTGTTTTCAGAGCCATATCGTCGTATTTTAATCATTTGTTGGAAACGAAATGCCATATCATTTTGTTATCGTCTCCGTTAATTAATTATTTCTTGTTGTGCGCCCGAGCTAAGTGAAGGATAATTTTGCTTGGAAGCTTCAGCCGCATACTTTGACATAACCGAGTAGACAAGCACAGTTGGCATGCAACGTAACATGGCGTGCACTGTGTACTCGGCAAATATAAAACTGAGCAATTGCTTTTAATTTTATTATTGAAGCACCGTCTGGATGACATGTAAACAATGATGGGATTCATATCATTAATGCACCTTGCTACCTGCACAGTGCGCTCATCGCGCTAAACTTAGTTGAAATTGAAGCCTGCTAGTGCCTAACTTTGTTGTTATTCCGGCCTCTTCCTTTTTTTACCTGATAACCCTTTTTATCATAAGAGCCCACCCAGGCCTCCTGCGCCTGCGGCAGAGGTGGGCTCGTCTGCCAGTGCGCCATACGATGCGTCACCGCTCCCCCCCCCCTCCCATGCGAGTGCGGGAGCCCCGCCGCTGGCGACGACCCAGTCCCATGCAGAGGCCACGCACCGTCTCTTCCGGCTCGGCTTCCGGAAATGAAAGATAAACAGAAACCCCTCCGGAATTCAAAACACTTCTGGAGAGAGGAAAAAACACTAATTCGGTAACCAAAATAATGTGGATGGGTGTTATTTCTTTCTGGCCTAGGTCAAGGTTTCTTGATGCTAGAATTATTGGCCATTTATATACTTCATGCGACATGCACTGATGCTATACTAATTTGTGTTTATCCGCTCTCGTTGAGCTGTCAATCGCATTATTTCGATGTTGCATGCCTTCCAGTCGCGCATCGACATACCTGCCAGTTCCTGAAGTCCACACGCGGTTGTTTCTGATAACTTACACGGGTGTTTCTGATAACCCCACTCCCATTTCCACGGGCCGCCCTGGGGACGCGCTCTGTTACTGTGGGGCCGGGCCGGCGGGCCGCCACAACTCACGCACATCCATCGATTGGGCCATCTCTCTTTGTCGGCTGCCGAGTCGCCAGTTCGGCTGCCGAGTCGCCAGTTTGGCTGTTTCGGGGCGGCGGCAATCAATGCTGTCCGAGGCCACCGGCGCTGGTCGGACAAAGGCGGAAAGGCGCTCCTCGGCGAGTCGGTGACGGAGCCAGGTCAGCTGCTGCGGAGCTGAAGGGTGACCTGGAAACAGGCCGGGCTGTTAGAGTGACCTGGGAACAGCCGAGGCCTTTACAATGACCTGGAAACAGTCAGAGCCTGTAACGGCGACCTGGAAATAGCCTGGGGCCTGTTATCGTGACCTGTAAACAGCGATTGCTGTTAGGGTGACCTGAAGCCAGCCTGTTAGCGTGACTTGGGAACAGTGGGGGCCTGTAACGGTGACCTGGAGACCCGGAACCTGCAAGGGTGGTTCGGAGACAGCTGAGCCGTGACCAGTGGAAGTGATGTGCACGTAGCAAGGACCTGTAAGCCTGAGCGTACACGGCCAGAATCTGTGAGACTATCCTGGAGACTGCCGTGGGAGTCTTGAAACTGTCAAGGACTGGGAGCTTCAGAAGCTGAACCCGCTTGATGCGGGAGCGAATTAGAGCCAGCGGCTAAATTTCCGCGCTCAGTGGGACGGCACGACCGGAGGGGATCAGTGATTCCGTGGAGCTGGAAAGCCGCGCTGAGCTGCGGAGCGGGGCTATTCCGGACGATGGGCGGCTCCGGCCCGTCCGTAGATTGACCCCGTTTTGAGGGAGGACGACAGGGTCGAGCGGTGTGTCAGTTGTAAAGGAGCAATGTGGCGAGGAATTGTAGTGCCGCCATGAGCGAGGTCCAGCGGAACCAAACAAAGTGGAAACTTGAAGCGTGAAACTGAGACACCAGATGCCCAACAACATCGAGGTTAGGGGAAAATGGTTGATGTCAACTGATGTTCATCCCGGCCAGGACAGGCGATTTTTTACGAAGTCCCAAATAGCTTTTGATCAAATTATAACAATGCCTGCCAGCATCAACCCACTCCAGCTCATCCACCCAATTCGGACTCAGCTCTCTTCAAGCATGAATGCCTATTCAATCATGACGGTCTGGCGCTTGTGTCCATCTCTGGCTGCTGCTCCGCGCCCAATCTGGTCTCCTCCACCAGCGGCGGTCGTCCTCCACTCTCATTGATCGTCCGCCGGCCCGGGCGTGCCCCCTTTCCGTGGCCGCCCCTCTGCTGGGAACTGGGTCAGGCGGTCGGACCCGGCCAGCGTCATGTCCGACTGATAGATGTAATGCTGTCATCAACGGCCTCGTTCTGTGGAGGGATGACACAATGACTGGTCACTCCTAAATACCTACTCTCGCTCGATTGCCCGACCACTAAATGTTGGAATCAAAAGTCTTTTAATGGCCTTTTTTGTCGATTTTGCTGGACGGTGGCTAGTAGTCTCCATTGAATGCGATTTTTGGCTGTTAACAAACTTGCACACGGACCAATATCGAAGTTGGACCTCTGTGCCTTGGCAGCCAGATTGGGCCTGTGTACCCTCGCGGAGTTGAGCCTATGCCCTCCACCGTGGCGCTCGAGATGTGTGACATGAGCGCAGGCCGTCCTCTGCTCTATTGTTACGTCAGCCAATACCGACATTTATCCGTCGCCGCCCTCGCGCTTGCAAAAAACATTGTCATAGTGTGTAACGGGGCTGTATTTTGTCCGTTTTTTGGAGAGGTGGAACAGCCCAGTACAGAGAGCACACAGCATTAGCACCGCCTAAAGCAAGATAAACGAACAAGGCACAGGAGGCGTTGGGGTGGCGGCGGGCGAACAACGACTTTTTTGCTGGCTCTGCGTCGCCTGTCGCGGCGTCAACTGCGGGTGCGGCGCCGCCGCCGCGCCGGCTCAGCCGCCGCAGGTTGACAAGCGCTTAAGTTGGCGACGACCGATAAAAGTCTTTATACGCCGTTGGCGCATAAATTGCCATTTATCCGTCGCCGCCCTCGCGCTTGCAAAAAACATTGTCATAGTGTGTAACGGGGCTGTATTTTGTCCGTTTTTTGGAGAGGTGGAACAGCCCAACCACCCCACGCGATAGGCGGTAGAGATGATGGCACATGGTGCAGAGGGCAGGCACGACGGCCCCGCGGCCGGCACTCAGGGTAGCCGCCGTGTCGGGGCCGACGCGGCTGGTGTCTGGATTTGTACACGAGCCCGGGGCACAGCCGGACAGAGAGGTACGCTCACGCGACTAGGGTCGCATACCATCAGATGGAGCGGGTATGTATACATCGCGGCATAACATAACATGACATCACATAACATGAAATGCGACGATACACATCCACCACATCATACACCTGAATGGAGTGAGCACGAACGGCGCCCGTGCGCCGCGATATGACATGAACGACGCACACCAACGTGATGAAATGAGGGGCGCAGAGTCAGCGGCACGTCATCATTATCATCATCATAACCAAGTTTATTAAACAAAAAATACGGGCTGAACTTGTACAAAATATAAGACAGGCGCAAAGGCAAAAGCTTAACTCAAAGCACCTTGTCTGAATGTCATACATAAACAAATGTAAACACGTAGAACGGTCCGCGCGGCCCCGCGGCCGGCGCCCATTAGGGCAGCCGCCGTATCGGGGACGCCAGCCGGAAGGACGTACAGTTCGCCAACGAGCCCGTTCGCTGCCGTGCGGTAGCCCGCGGCCGGGCCCCCAGGGGGCCCGCCGTGTCGGGGCCGCACGGGCGGGGAACCGTCGCCCGGCCCAGGGCAGAGACGAGCAGGTGAGACCGCGGCCGGCCGCCCCCAGGCGGCCGCCGTGTCGGCCCACCTGTCGCCGCGCAGGCGGCCGGGGTTCGCAGTCCGGGCTGGGCGACGTCAGTGCGAACTTGAGCCGAGCTGCAGCAGGGACCCACACCGGCGGAGGTACCGCCGCAAGGCAGATGAAGACCAGCGCCAATGACGGCGACACCGAGCGCCCGCGGCCGGGACCATATTCTGTCCCGCCGTGTCGGGGCTCGCCACCCGTGATGAGGCATCGAACTTTTGGATTGATTGTGTAAGAGCAAGTATTGCAGATCCGTACGTCTCCTGCCAGGAGAGCCCACGGCCAGCGGATACACCGGCTCCGCCGTAGTGAGCTCCGCGTAAGACACGCTGAGAGTAACAGCTGGCGACACCAAGCGCGCGCGGCCGGGACCAATTCCGACGCGCCGCGGCGGGGCCCGCGACCCGTGATGCGGTATCGAACGTCTGGATGAATTGTGCGACAGCAAAGCTCGCAGGTTGCTCGCGTCATACCACGAGAACCCACGGCCGGAAGACACAACGATCCTAAGACGTCATGAGAGTAATGACTGAGCACCCGCGGCCGGGACCGTGCCATCCCGCCGTGTCGGGGCCCGCAGACCGTGATGGGATGTCGTATATGAGCCGCGCGCCAGGTGGAGCAGGAGACAGTTTGATGCCGGAGTCGGGCCAGCCGGAGTGATGCCGGAGTTGGGATGCCGGAGTATCACCTAGCGGGAGCCGGAAGAGACGATCACAATCGTGTAACTCGACTCCAAGGCATGTCATGGCAGGCCTGTACTGGGCACCAGGGTACGCTCCGAGCGTTACAAACATTCTGAGAGCGAGACAGAAATCCTCTACCATCATCGCGGAATAAACCAATTAATAAGAAACAAGGAGCTCAAAACAGAACTGATTGGTCAAGTGTCACATAAAAAGCGGGCGATTTAGCTGCGGATGTCGGTAAGCGACCGCAGAGGGGGAGCTGTTAGTACTGCCTACGACGCTCAACGACGATGAAACCGTGCCATCCAAATTATTGGATGGCAACCGAGTCGCCCACAGAAAGAGGAATCGGCTGGAAAGAACGACGGTGTCGTGTCGCGGTATGGAAGTCAAAGAGGTGGTGTGGCGATCAGAGAGGAGGTAGGTAGCGGGGCCAGCGTAGGCACAGTGTGCATCTCCGGCAGCGGCAGCTGCGCCGTAGGGGGCGGCAACGGCAGCGGTAGCATGACACGATGAGGTAGCGCTTGTCGCTGCATCGCAATGTCCGCCATCCAGCAGCACCCGCCGACCTCGTGGACCAGGTGACGCCGGCTGTTTACCCGCGCGCTGAGCACCGTTTGGGTAGGCACCGTCTCCGTAGTGGGAGGCGGCCGAGGCAATTGCCGAAGCTGCGCCCCGCTCCGTGCAGCAGTACCCCGCAACCAGCCCCGTCCGCGAATTGTGACCAAGCGCGGCGGGGCCGGCCTGAGCCCGCCGTCGACGCAGACCGGTAGAGGGTTTCTCGGCATGCCCGATGTGCCATGAAACAAAGGTAAACATAAACGTCAGTGAAAACAAATGCAATGATACACAGCGATAGGTATTCCCCGCGGTGCCATCATCGCCACCAGGGGCACTAGCGAAGGAAATACTTTGAGAAATGCAGTGAGGGCGGTACGACACTAGGAACTCGTGGGAGCATCGTAAGCCGACATACTATGCCAAAAGCAGAATGAATAAAAACACATTATCATGTGAGGTGGACAGATGCAGGGTGGTCATTTGGAATAGATGTAAAGGCAATTGGAAACATCAGCCCTGTGTGAAGCGAACAGGGCAAAAGCAAAACCAAACGCACCCATCGAACCATACGGTGTGACATTGTATCTGTATCGCAGTCAGTCCTCAGCGTCAATAGCCGGCTAAGAGGAGATGTCCAAAGTATACACCTTCGCGGACCGCCGACCAGCTGAGCTGGATCATGCTCACGGGCCACACCAAAGACAGTAACGCGCACGGCGGAAGCGGCAGCCAGTAACAGTTGTTATATCGTACCAACGATAGGGGCCGGACCGACCACCCACGGCGTGATACTCATGAGCTGCCCGCAGCCCCGCCGGTAAAAGCTGTTAGGAAGCCTTCACGCAAGAAGCCGATCGTGGTGTGAGAGAAGCTGACCGAGCTCGACCGGCAACACCTATTAGTGAATATGTGTCCGGAATTCGTAACTCGCCGCTAGAATTATTTTCGGTCGCAGTAAAGTTGACAATGTCTCCAACTTGCGAACAAAACTCGGGTGGTTGTCCCCGCGCGGTATGTCCGATTTCCACACCCTTGTCCTCACATAGGTACAAGGTCCTACAGCGCCGAGAACCCGAGCAACTAGCAATCCTGTTCGTCGCTAATAGCGCTATCCCCGCGAGAGACAATCCAGGCAAGCTCACCTCCTCCATCTTCCCCGTCCGCGGCTGGAAACGGGCAAACGGCGGTTCGGCTATCGCGCTGCAGCTCTGCTGAACAGCCTGCCACCTCACCAGTCGCAGCTGCCTCCCGCCGTGAGTGAATGTGCAAATGTTCTGAATGATTAGATAAGCAACCGCGGATATGGATTCTGAGCAGTAATCGCCACGCACGTTGTATGTGGATCGCTCTGAAATGTAAATACGATGCAATACAATACAATACAATATCATCCGCACTGTATGGGCTTATCGCTGCCAACCGGCAGAGAAGAGCTCACCGCTGCTCCGCCGTAAATGTCGATTATCTCATCAGGACGGTAGACTCCATTGGAATGAATCTGTTCAGCTGCATGTATACGAATGAAGAAATAAAGAGTGAACACGCACGGTTAGCGGGACCCGAACATACGCAACCCGCCCCGGAAACTCGAAGGCGAGACCAAACCCCGCCATTCCGGAAGATATCAGGGCGGGAACAGCCTCCGCCATACCGGGAATATACCAGGGTGGGAACAGCCTCCACCATTCCGGGAATAGACCAGAGCGGGAACATTCTCCGCCATTCCGGGAAAATACCACGGCGGGGGGGCCACCTCCGCCAGTCCGGAAAGATACCACGGCTGGCACAGCCTCCGCCATTCTGGGAATATACCGCGGCGGGAACAGCCTCCGCCAATCCGGGAATATACCAGGGCGGGAACAACTTCCGCCATTCCGGGAATATCAGGGCGGGAACAGCCTCCACCATTCCGGGAATACACCACGGCGGGAACAGCCTCCGCCATACCGGGAATATACCAGGGCGGGAACAGCCTCCGCCAGTCTGGGAATACACCACGGCGGGAACAGCCTCCGCCATTCCGGGAATATACCAGGGCGGGAACAAGCTCTGCCATTCCGGGAATACACCAGGGCGGGAACAGCCTCCGCCATCTTGGAAATATACCGTGGAGGGAACAGCCTCCGCCATGCCGGGAATAGACCAGAGCGGGAACATCCTCCGCCATCCTGGAAAAATACCACGGCGGGGGCCACCTCCGCCGGTCCGGAAATATAACACTGCTGGCACACCCTCCGTCATTCCGGGAATATACCAGGTTAGGAGCAACCTCCGCCATTCAGGAAATATATCACGGCAGGAGATATCTCCGCCATTCCGGGAACTTACCGGATCGGGTACAGCCACCACCATAAGACAATAAAGTCTTACAAAACACGCAAGTTTGCGGCGAGATATCGACGCATCCAGCGTGCAACGCCGGGCCGCCCAGAAAGCAAAGCTATCGCCCCCCAACAGCAGCATGCTGAAACAAAAATGAAGAAAAGGCAAGCAGGGACGTTAACCAATGGCATGTGGACGGAACGGAGCAGTGCCGTGCCCGTTACTAGTCCGGGAACGTACGGCTAAACCCGGTAACTGCCATAATGAGAGTCGGTGCCAAACTCTTGGATGCCGGCCACCAATAGCCACCGAGGCGACTGCAGGTACAACATCCGCAAGCCCGGCGGGTACAACGGCCGCCAGTTCTGTGGGTACAACGTCCACCAGCCCCCAGCGGGTACAACATCCGCAAGCCCGGCGGGTACAGCGTCCGCCAGTTCTGTGGGTACAACGTCCACCAGCCCCCAGCGGGTACAACATCCGCAAGCCCGGCGGGCACAACGTCCGCCAGTTCTGTGGGTACAACGTCCACCAGCCCCCAGCGGGTACAACATCCGCAAGCCCGGCGGGTACAACGTCAGCCAGTTCGGCGGGCGCAACGTCCACCAGCCCCCGTGAGTCCACCCACCTCCGGTGACAGCAGGAAAATCATCTGCAGGCTTAAATAAAGAACACGTCGCGGGGGCTATGGCGGGTATAATGTCCGCCGGTAATTGGCCGGGAACAACTGCTGTGGGTATGGGCAGAAACAGAGAAAGGAAGAACGTTTCTCGCCGCTCACGGTAATAACGTAATACACACCCTTACCCCATCCAAGCGAAATACGCAAGCGATCCTGAACCGGGAATCGAACCCGGGTCGCCCGGGTGAGAAGCGAGCGCTCTACACTTGAGCCACGACGCCCATACGATCCGTCCTCCTGAGGCGGGATGACGCTCTGCGACAACACTGGGTAGGGGAGGGGAGCGAAACAAAGAAGGGGGGACGCGGCCCTACCCAGGCCCGGGCCTGGGTCAGAGCAGCGTGCCTCGCATGTCATACACCGAATATGGGGGCAAAATGGAACTCGACGAGTATGCATGAACGGCCGGTGGCGACCGACGCCGTAGAGCGGTAAAATGGCGACAAAAAGCACGCAACCAGGGCCCAGGCGATGGTAAACCGAGACAACGCGTCTAGGTCTATACTGCCATCAGCAGAGAGTATGTCCCAGATATCGGAACGTAATCACCAACCTGGATGCCAGCAATGTTTCACAAGGCGTGCTGCCGCAGTGAGACTCCAGTAGAAGACTTAAAACCAATAACTACAGCGAACAACGACTTTTTTGCTGGCTCTGCGTCGCCTGTCGCGGCGTCAACTGCGGGTGCGGCGCCGCCGCCGCGCCGGCTCAGCCGCCGCAGGTTGACAAGCGCTTAAGTTGGCGACGACCGATAAAAGTCTTTATACGCCGTTGGCGCATAAATTGCCATTTCACGAAGACGCTCAGCCGTGCCGAACAGCCAGCGATGGATGCTCTCGAAGCGGGGTTTTCTGCCGCTTCTCTCCCGTTGAGCGGGGCGAATAGGAGGTGAGGGGTCCCCGTGGGAGTTGATAGGAATCTGCGTCAGCTGAACGGCGTCGGAAAAATGTGAGGAACAAATCCGGGTCCGCTAGCTTCTGGGACTGAGATTGACGAATTCGGAGACAATAGCTGATCCATCCGGATTCATCGACAATAGGCTGACTGACTCCAACATTGTTTGTTTCTGTAAAGAGCGGAGTGACAAGCCATTTTCTTCGCAAAATATTCGATCTACACAATAAAACCTACCCAGAGGTCACTTCTGCCCCGGGGTTTCTAGGGGTCCTGACACTGCCGGCGGCACTCGGGCGCAGCTGGCTTGTTTGCAAGTACGCCTCATACACTGGTCTCGCGATAACCTTGCTTGCTCTCGTACTTATTTACGTCCCCTGGTGACCTGACCTTTGTCATAGGTCAGAGGTCGAGTCACTGGCTGTGTTGTGTATGTGCTTCGGGAGCCTGCACCGTAGTACTGCGTATTCTCTGCATCCGAGAGCGTAAGAAGATTGACTATGAGTGATTACCGGAATTGGAGCTAGCTTTTGTTTTCATGGAATCCATTAGAAGACGGCATCAGGGGCGTAGATAGCTATACGACATCTGTTACGATTGTCCTCTCAACTTGTTGAAGCAAAAAAAGCCTTCAAAGCTAGATTAATGTCAATGGCAGCCCACTGGCTATCTGTTCCTTATCCCGGGATAATTCTTGCCGCGCAGATGGGAAACTTTATTTGCTTTGATGAATATTCGTGGATGCCTTTTTCCGACACACCACTGCACGGCTATGCTTTGACCTTTGTCGTTAGAGTAATGCAAGCTAGAGTCTTGGCACATAACCCATTTAATGTAATGATAGAGCAAGTGTCTTGAAGGAAGGGAATACTTGAAGTAAGAACATCAGCTACAAAAGAATTAAAGGAACAACAGCAAAACTTCTAAAATTGTTGCTCCCGGGCTCTTCTCTCACTGCAGTGCGCGAGTCTAATTCAGCGACAGTTATCTAAATGACAGTACGGATTATGTGCGCATTTCAAAAAGCGTCTTGCTTTCCAAAGGTGCCCGATTATTTTAACGCTGCTCTTCAATAAAAAGTAAAGTTCAGCGTCTGACCTCCGACGGTTATCGGCAGGCTTGGTCGAGCGAACCGGGAAATCCGCGGCGATCTCAACCAAACAATCCCTACGGACCAGGAACTCAGTGGCTTCACTACTCCACAGTGATAGACTCCACTCTCGCCCTCAGTGGAGCGTGTTGAGAGTGCCGCGGCGCAGGTCCCGGCCGCCGCAGAAGTTTGACACAGTTTCACCGGTCTCTCGGGCACTGTCACTGCCGTGCGCGGCATCGTAGCCTGCTGGGTCACGACGCGGAGGGGCACCATGCACCACCGGGTCACGAGGGGCCGACGACGGCATCGTGGAGAGACCTGGCTGCTGAGAGTTTCGGATGTCACTCACTCATGCGCGACATCCGTGTTTGAGAGAAGAATGAGCTGCAATCATCTTCCCGTCAGCTAGGCAGAAGTGTGAACCGTATTGATCCACACGTGCTTCGGGGAAGAGTAGCTGTATCAATGTCACCGCGTTGCAGGGAAAAGTGAGCCGAACTAAAAAAAAAAGACCTAATCCGTGTAAGGAAGAGTGAACGTGTTTTTTTTTTTTTGTCTAACGAAAGGCTACACTACATCTGTGTACTCTCGTGGCTGACGTCTTTCCGCTTTTTGGTTATCGATCTCCAGCACTGGGTCCATTGGCGTCACTGAATAGGCTGGAACATGGGACTGGGTCGGCTCAGGGCTATGAGGTGCCAGTGGACCGACATGCCGACGGCCCACGTGGTCGTCCGGACCCGCTCCCGGTTCCCGCCGCGACCGGACGCGCCGGTCGGACTCGCGCCAAAACCGCGTCTGGCGCGCCACCTGGCGGCGTGGCGGGCCGCCGACCGACCGACCTCCTCTCCCCCCCCCCCCGCCCAGGTCGACGGTACCGACAGACCTACCTTCCTCTAACCGTCGGCGCGCTGACCAGACCCGACTGCCCTCCCTCTTCAACGCTGGCGGCACCTGTCTGAACCAGCCCTACCCGACCTGACCCAACGGCACCCTACCCGACCGACCGACCGACCGACCAACCAACTGACCCAGGCCGGCCCTACCTGACCCGACCCGACCCGACCCGACCCGACCCGATCCGCTGCCGCCATCAGGTGCGAAGCTCTGAACACAAACAGAAAGCTATCGATCGAGCCAGATAAAGTGTATTTGTGGCAGGTGGGTGAAGGATCCTCACCAACTCTTTCGTGGTTGTTATTAACAATCAGCATGTCGGGAGAACATGCATAACAAAATCGCGTGTGCACAAGTGTTAATTAAATGAGTGTGACGAGAACGGGAAACTGCGGATGATTTAGAATATAAAGTAGAACTTGGAAAATGTGTACTTGAATTTCATTTGCATATCATTCATGGCGCGGTCGGTGGAAGAAAATGAAATGAACCCACCACAAAACACACAGAATCCTGTTCTAATTACTCTCACCGAACTGCAGTTTCGTGCTCTCCTGACGAGAGAAAACTCGACAGCAACACCACGGGCATGCCGCCCGACGGTAGCCTTGGATGCCAGTGACGAAGACTGGAGATTGTTTCTCTTTCAATGGGAAAGATACAAGACAGTCGCTGGACTTGTTAGAGAGGAAGCCATCAGACACGAGCTCCTATCGGCATGCAGCCCGGAGTTGGAAAGACAGTTGTTCCACTTGCGAGGAACAACTCTAAGTCAGTCGAATGAGGCCGATCTTCTCTCTCAGATAAAGGCGGTGGCAGTTCGTGGCCTGCATACTGCGGTTCATCGGAGCCAGTTCCACGCACTTCGACAGGCCCAAGGTGAGGATATCACGCATTTCGTAGCGCGGCTACGTTCCAAAGCCGCTCTCTGCGACTTCTCAGTAACTGCGCATAGACCTCACGCAGAAAGCACCGAGCCCGGCCCGATCAGTTACGAGGAGGACGTGCTACAGACGCAGATGGTTGTCGGTCTTTACAACCCAGAGCATCAAAGCCAAATTCTGTCGGCAGCCGATCGGTATCCGACATTCGCACAGAAATTCCAGGCCCTTCTCACGATGCAGGCTGCCGACGATAGCGAGAAGCAGCTTCAGACGGGCGTGTTGCCGACCAGCAGACAGGCAGCACCAGATATTGCGGCGGCTCATCGCTCTGCATATCAACAGCAGCGACACAAACCTGACAAGCCGCCCAATGCTGACAGCCAGGAGGAGCTCAGTCCGTGTCGCTGGTGCGGAGGGCGGCACAGGACGTCCGGCAACAAGTACCAGCACTCATCCTGCCCAGCACGTGGTAAGACTTGCACAAATTGTCAGAAGCGAAATCACTTCGCTCGTGCATGTCGGGCTGCCCAGCCAGTGAGTGCAAGCGCTGAGTCGTCCCTGGACGCGTTCGGAGACGGTATGGATGAGATATCAGCGCACGCTAACGTCTCCGGACCGGCTCAGTCAGCCAGCGCCCTGCCGTCTAGCACTACTGCCAGATCTACAGTCTCCCAAAGCAGTGCACAATCAGTGTCTCACATGGAGTGGAAAGATGGTCAGTTCACGACTTGCCAGCCAAAACGCCATCCAGAACTTCCAGTCACGCTCACCATCATGCAGGAAGCCCATTCCAGATTCGGGAAGCGTCTCACAGGGATCGAGCGCAGTAAAGTCGACCACGGCGTGCGCGCCACAGCGTGCGCTGACACTGGAGCCATGACCTGCTCTGGGGGGATGGAGATTTTGAAACTCCTGCGCTGTCCGGAACACCTTCTCCTGAAGACCTCACACCGCATCATTGGCGTAACGGGCACACGATTGGAGGTGATAGGCTCACTTCTGCTGAGGATTGAGGCCAAAGGACGAGTCACTAGACAAGTAGTGTACATCTCGCGCAACACGCACGGCCTCTATTTATCTGAAAGGGCCCTCAGAGACCTGGGAGTCGTGCCGGAACACTTCCCTTTGCCCGAAAACGGACCGGACGGATCTAAGGTTACGTCCCAGCGCACAGACCCAGATGAGGTCAACAAAGCACAGACCCACACAGCGCCCTGTGGGTGTCTGAAGAGGTCACCAGTGCCCGCGATCCCGGAGAAGATGCCGCTTCCAGCCGTCGAGGAAAACAGGGAGAAGTTAGAGCACTGGATCAGAGACCATTTTGCCAGCAGCGCATTCAATACCTGCGAGCACCAGCCACTCCAGGAGATGACGGGCACACCACTAGATATCCAGTTCAAGGCCGATGCAACACCGACGGCTGTTCATACGCCCATTCCAGTCCCCCACCACTGGAAAAGACAGGTAAAGGCCGGTCTGGACCAAGACGTACGTCTTGGCATAATTGAGCCGGTGCCACAGGGAACCCCGACACGCTGGTGTTCGAGGATGGTGGTCGCAGCGAAAAAGGATGGCTCTCCTCGTCGGACAGTAGACCTCCAGCGGGTGAACGAGGCCACCCTCCGAGAGACTCACCATACGCCCAGTCCCTTCAATCTCGTCGCTAGCGTGCCACCCGGGACAAAGAAGACTACCCTGGACGCATGGAATGGCTACCATAGCCTATCACTGGCCGAGAACGCGAGAGAAGCGACAACCTTCATAACTGAGTGGGGAAGGTATCGCTACAAGCGCGCACCTCAGGGATTTCACGCCTCCGGTGACGGCTATACACGCCGCATGGATGACATCACTGCAGGGACGGAGCGTCTTAGAAGGTGTGTCGACGACTCTTTGCTCTGGGACGGATCACTGGAGGAGGCCTTTTGGCACACCGTGCACTACATCACGCTCTGTGGGGAACACGGCGTCGTGTTCAACCCTTCTAAATTCTCTTTCGGGGCGGACACCGTTGACTTCGCTGGTTTCACAGTCACTGCTGACGGGTACAAACCAACGGGACGGCTTCTCGACGCCATCCGTAACTTTCCGACGCCATCCAACCTCACAGGAGTCAGAAGCTGGTTCGGGCTGGTTAACCAAGTCTCCTACGCGTTTGCCCAGTCTGAGGTCATGTCACCCTTCAGAGAACTGCTCAAAACTAAAGGCAACAGCAAGTTTTACTGGGACGAGACTCTTGACCGACTGTTCCAGCAATCCAAAGATACCATTGCCAAGCGCGTGGCTGAAGGTGTGCGAGCATTTGAGACTGATCGGCCAACCTGCCTCTCAACAGACTGGAGCAGACATGGACTCGGCTTCATCCTCCAGCAAAAACACTGCCAGTGTGGCATGGAAAAGGCACCATACTGTGGGCCAGATCACTGGAAACTCGTATTCGCCGGGAGTCGCTTCACCACAGATGCCGAGTCTCGGTATGCCCCAGTGGAGGGAGAGGCTCTCGCTCTCGTCTACGGACTTCAGCAGTGTCGCATGTTTGTACTGGGATGTCCGAATCTCACCGTAGCAGTTGATCATAAGCCACTGGTAAAACTATTCTCAGACCAGTCGCTGGAGAACATAAAAAACCCACGGCTGTTCAGCTTGAAGGAGAAAACGCTCATGTACCGCTTCACAATCAAGCACGTCCCGGGGAAAGAGCATGTGGGTCCAGATGCTGCTTCCAGATATCCAGCCTCCAGCAGTGCAGCCACGCCCACACAGCTGAACGACTCGCTGAGCGGCTTTGCAGTCATGAGAGCTGAGCCGGCCCACACAGATACTGAACACGCACGAAGCATCCATGAAGCCATGGTGGCCGTTGCTGAGCTGGCAGCCTCCTCGGCCGGCTCGGACGGATTTCGAGCGATCACTTGGGAGCTGGTGAAGGAGGAGTGCATGGTAGACGCCACCAGCATCGACCTAGCGGCAATGATCTGCCGCGGCTTCCCCGAGACGCGTTCCGACGTCCCGGACCACCTCAAAGTCTTCTGGCCGATGAGACACGACCTGCATGAGCTCGAAGGCGTCCCATTCCACGGCCAGAAAATGTACATTCCACAGTCACTTCGAGTGGAATTACTGGAATGTCTTCACTCAGCTCATCAGGGCGAAGTGGGCATGAAAAACAGCGCTCGGAACCGATTTTTCTGGCCTGGGATGGATGCAGCAATAACACAGAAGCGAGCACAGTGTAAAACATGCCAAAGGATGGCCCCGTCACAGCCAAGCGAACCAGCGCTGGAACCGCCGTGCCCCGATTTTCCCTTCGAGATAGTCTGCACAGACTACTTCCAGCTGGCAGGCTACTTCTACCTGGTGTACGTGGACCGCTATTCAGGATGGTTGAACATCAGTCAAATGTCAGATGGCAAGATCTCGACCCTGGTCTCCGAGCTACGCAAGTATTTTGCGCACTGGGGCGTACCCGCCACCATTGAGTCTGACGGTGGACCGCCATTTAACAGCGAGGAATTCAAACAATTCCTCCAACAGTGGGGCATCAAGCACAGGCTCTCCTCTGCGCATTACCCCCAGAGCAATGGCCGTGCCGAAGTCGCTGTCAAAGCAGCGAAACGGCTTCTACAAGACAACACGAGCAGGTGCGGCCAGCTCAACACGGATCAAGTGACACGAGCGCTTCTTCAGTTCCGTAACACACCTGGGCGCGACGGTACGCGCGAGTCACCAGCACAGATCCTCTTCGGACGGCAGCTACGTGATGGACTCCCGACGCCGCACTTTGTTCGTCCCGAATGGGGGAAATTGAGGGAGCTCCGGGAACGTGGGTACGCTCAGCTGCACGGAAAGAACATCGACAAACGCTGCCTTGAGCCACTTGGCGTTGGGGACATAGTACAAGTACAGAACCAGCAAGGATCTCAGCCGACTCGCTGGGACCGCACCGGTATGGTCGTAGAAACACTGGGTAACCGTCAATACAGCGTCAAGATGCATGGCAGTGGCCGGCTCACCCTGCGAAACCGCCGCTTCCTCAGGAAGATACAGTCTCTGAACCCTGCCAATCATCAACCAATGAACCACACCACGGTCTACCAACGAGATCGCCCGCTCCTGCGCCCCAATGGACCGTCCGGAGCCCCCGTCCCGCCGGTCTTCAGTGCTGCGTCGCCGCCGGCCCCGGCGCCATTGCAGCCCGCCACCATCCATAGGCCGATTCCAGCATCAACAGCAAAGGCGACTGCCCGTGCGCCTCGGGCTGCCTCCTTAGCCCCACCATCAGTCATCCCACCAGCCAGCACTGATCCAGGGCAGCCGCTTGTCCAGCTACAAGCACCTTCGGCAGTTCAGCAAGATCCGCCACGCCGGAGCACACGGACGCGAGTCCCTACTAGGCGCCTGTCCATGACTCCACGTGGGCAGTCATACACAGAGATATCTGCCTGCTCCTCATCATTCAGATGGTGACATTTTCGACCACATACCCATGTCTGTGGTCGCGTTGGGGGGAGGGCATGAAGGATCCTCACCAACTCTTTCGTGGTTGTTATTAACAATCAGCATGTCGGGAGAACATGCATAACAAAATCGCGTGTGCACAAGTGTTAATTAAATGAGTGTGACGAGAACGGGAAACTGCGGATGATTTAGAATATAAAGTAGAACTTGGAAAATGTGTACTTGAATTTCATTTGCATATCATTCAGTGGGCAATGGACATTGGACAATGGACATGCTTGCGGAATTGAGTTTTAGGCGAGTTTGCTCATTTGAAAATGACTCAAATTTCCGAATGGATTTTTTTTTAACATCGGCTTTTTGTGATATTTGATTCCATCAAAGATGTTTTATACCATTCCTCACAATGCTCTTTGAACGTAAACCGGTAAAGCACGTTAGAAATAACTTACTAACATACGCCATATACTTAAATATTTAACAATTACATAATTAAAATATATTACAGTTACAAATTACAATGCATATAAATCCGTCTCCCTCAGCAAATGTTTTCTTCTGCGTAATGCGCATACCTACCGCCCTGACGTGCCTTTATGGAATTATCAATAGGTGAATTGGTTTCCGCACAGAAATAGTTCGCAGTGAATGTCACAATGAGTAGGTAACAGCAACTATTATTTGTGATGCAAGCATTGATCTATCATCACAATGCTAAAACCTCTATACCTGCATGCACATATAGAGCCAATGATATGGTCGCACCCCGTAGCTCGACCGCCACTCCCTGTGAGCACCAAGGAAATGCAGGCAGTCTTTTATTGAAGCAGTCGTACGACACAGCAACTGTGGTTGAGAGGTCATTTTGTGCAACTCTTCTCATTGGAGCACGCTGGCCCGTTTCACTTTAACCTAACGCTGTTTCCGTGGGTATAACGTCAATGGTGGGCCCGATCTAGCCCCGGCGGACAATCGATAGGACCCACAGTTCTCCCCCTCCCCGAGGCAACCCCTCCCCTTCCCCGAGGTAACCGCTCCGCGCCAGGCGGCGCCCCTACCTGGGTGTGTCCCCGGTGTATGGGTGGGGTCACTCTGTGCAGGGCCGAGGCTCCTTTGTTACTTGATGTCGCTCTGACATCCGGGATTTCTTCCGGATTGAAAGTCGTAGACTTCAACAGAACTACGAACTGATTCGCCTGCTGACTGTAATTCAAAATAGGTTTCTCTGCTGTCCTCATGGTAGGGGCCTCTGTAGATGCAATGTGATTCGCATGGTAGCCTGTTATAGCATCAATAAGAGCAATACCGGTCTGGGGCGAGATGATCTTACCTCCCATGCTCCTCCACACGGCGCCATGTGCTGTTGTCACCGTTACACGCTGGTCGCTGGACCATCTGAACCTCGGGGGCGGGTGCTGACCGGCTGCAGGCCGATGGTGACAAGCAGAACTCTGCCCGTACGTGCCAGGCACGGGGACATCCGCAACCGTCCGGGTACCGTTCGTCTCCTCCCAACTGTGTGGGGGCGAGTACCGGACCCTGGGCCACACCCGCCCGTGTTCCAGGGCCACGCCTACTGCCAGTGCGCGCACTGAAGTTGTGGAGTGGCGGTCACGTCGTGTTCCTTGTTCTCGCTGGAGGCTTTGCCGGGGAGCCGGTCACGTTCGCAGTTCGAGGCTGGGCGCAGGATTAAAGAGCGTGAGAATGCGTGAGGGAGAAGACGAGGGATAGTCTCACCCGAAAAGCGGCTTGCGCTTCGATACTTAGGCGGCTTTGAGAGTGGATTTTGTGCGGGAAGGCGTCTGGTGTTTCTCGAAATTTCAGTAAAACTTGGAAAGGAACATAAACCAAGGCTGACGAATATTATGATATGCAAAATGCTGGGAGAAGAGTGGTATTTAGCTGTTGTGCCATTTCGGTCCTGAAATTAGGCATTTCTATTGTTGCTGTTCTTCTGGTTTCACTGAATTGACTTGCTGCAAATATTCTTTGACAGCCTTTTGCAGCTTAGTTCAATCTCCTCACGTCAATGCTGCGTTTCTTACTATTTAATGGCAGCAATAACTCCACACATAGCTCCAGCGTCAGAGAAATGCCTTGTCATCGTCCCGAGAGCACTGTAACGAACAGTTCCGGTAGCTGTGAGCACCGAATGCGCTCGCTCGCCTCACCAATGCCGATTATATTTACCAGAGGCAAGTACGTAGTACGTACAATAACATGGCTATGTAATCGTATTGGCGAAGTGCGTTGTGCTGCAGGCACCACTACACCCATATGGCCTCTGTTAGGACTGTTGGAACGACGTGTTATCTTACGACCTTATAACGTCTCTCACGCTGTCCTGGAACGGAATAAGAAGCCGGCTGCCTCTGTGCTGTAACATGGTGGTTCAGAAATGCAGCTCAGCTGAGAGAAGCAAGTCATCATTACATTGCTGAGATCTTGGAGCTCTTCATATTCTCTGTGTAAAGACTCGTGTTTCTTTCAAGTGCTTCACTGCTTCGTACACCACAATCATGCGTATTGTATTTCACACTCTTGCAGACATATTTGCCATCGTTGTGTTAGGAGAAAGTCGATCCGCCAGGTTTCTGCCTGATTGTGTGCTGAGGTCCTGAGTAGAAATGGCCTGTCGCCTCTCCCAATGGTCGTGGTCGGTTGCAACGGGCCCTCGTTCATCTGTGACCTCTCTCTCTCTCCCCTAGTCGCGGCGTAGGTGTCTGTTGTGCTGGCCCGGTTTTTCCCGATCTTGACAGCCCCCTCTGGGCGACAAGTGCTGCTCAGCATTCGACCGGCATACCCGTGATGGGTTCGTTGATATTGGGAAGACCCGGGGCTTATTGGTTACTGGACGTGACGACTCACATCATCGGTGTTGTCTGGGTGATTCTGTTGCTACTGGGCTGCTGACTCTGTTTGCTATTTCTTAATATTATTAATTCCATTACCGTTGTGGCGTTCCGTAAAGCTGTTAATTACTCGCAACCTTATTAGGCGCATTTAGCAATAGTTTCAGGCTTATCTGGATAATTAGCGCCAACAACGATGGGCTGGAATCGTTATTGGATTTCAGCTGATAGCCAGATTTGAACAAACATTACATATTGAACGATTTCTGAAAGATACCTACTGCGAGGAAAACACGAAATGTGGTAACTCTTTTTAGGGGGAGAACGGAGGATAATGCTGGGTGATGGTCGTTGGATCATGGATGCGAAAATCTATATTACTACTAGAATACAGGTTTACGCGATAACTGTATGTTTTGATATGTATGATTAACGGATGCATTAGTTGGGTGTAGAAACTTGTATTTTTATTGGTATTATTTGTGAAGAGCTGGGTAACTGCTTTTAATTGAACTGTAAAGCATGATGGTGATGCATGCGAGTTGTTCGAGCCCTTTGTAAGTTAGGATGTTACTCAATTCAACCCTACCCTACCCTACCCTACCCTTACACTACCCTACTCTACCCTTACACTACCCTACCCTACCCTACCCTACCCTACCCTACACTACCCTACCCTACCCTACCCTACCCTACCCTACCCTACCCTACCCTACCTTACCCCTACCCTACCCTACCCTACCCCTACCCTACCCTACCCTACCCCTACACTACCCTGCCCCTACCCTACCCCTACACTAACCTACACTAACCTACCCTACCCTACCCTACCCTACCCTACCCTACCCTACCCTACCCTACCTTACCCTACCCTACCCTACACTGGCCTTACCCTACCCTACCCTGCCCTACCCTACCCTACCCCTACCCTACCCTACCCTACCCTACCCTTACACTACCCTAACCTACCCTACCCTACCATACCCTACCCTACCCTTACACTACCCTAACTTACCCTACCCTACCCTACCCTTCCCTACCCTACCCTACCCTACCCTACCCTACCCTACCCTACCCTACCCTACACTGCCCTACCCTACCCCTACCCTACCCTACCTGCCCTACCCTACCCTACCCTACCCAACCCTACCCCTAGTCCCTACCCTACCCTACCCTATCCTGCCCTACCCTACCCTACCCTACCCTACCCTACCCTACCGTACCCTACCCTACCCTACCCTACCCCTACCCCTACCCCTACCCTACCCTACCCTACCCTACCCAACCCTACCCCTAGCCCCTACCCTACCCTACCCTACCCTACCCTACCCTACCCTACCCTACCCTACCCTACCCTACCCTACCTACCCTACCCTACCCTACACTACACTACCACCGACAGTCCAAGTTTCAGCTAAATCGGCCCAGAAACGGCTGAGATGTTGCAAAAACAAATTAATTGTATTTACTGGCGAATCCTCTTGGCGAGCGGTGCCTTGTGTCGGCCTTCGTTGTCAAAGGTCAATGACCTCCCGGCTCTGATGCTTTTCACTCAGTTTTTTAAGCGAACAACTGAGCCTAAAGCGCGTGCTCTCTGCTCAGCGCCGGCCGCGCCCAGCCTGGGGCAGAGATGCACGCGCTGACGCCGCACCCGTGGTCCGATTGCGCCCATCTTTTGATACGATGGTCAGCCCCACCCAAAGTTTGTGGCCACTAAATTTCACGTCGATACGCGGCGCCGTTCCGGCGCTTTAAGACACATAAGGCATGACACAGCGATGATGACAACTTATAATTTATTAAGTAAGATTTGAGGAAGGCGTAGTTTCGAATATGTTTCAACGCTAACTTGAGAGACATTGTAACAAATAGTAAGAAAATTAACCTCACTCTCATTCTATCTAAAAGTAAATTCCGGATTCGAAATAAAACAAACTTTTTGAGAAGCTTTCGGCATTGCGCCATCATCAGCTCTGGAGTTTTATTCGCAAACATTTGAGAAAATATGCATTCGGGCTGATAGTTTTGTCTGCAGTTATTTCATCCAGTACTTCCTTCATATTATATAACAGTTGGCGGCGCAAGAACATTTCGTTACACACATGCATGTACTTAGATCGACATCGTATCAAATAAACATCGTATAAGTTAACATCAAATAAACCTCGTATCGTATCGTGCACGATACGATACGAGGTTTATTTGATGTTAACTTATACGATGTTTATTTGATACGATGTCGATCTAAGTACATGCATGTGTGTAACGAAATGTTCTTGCGCCGCCAACTGTTATATAATATGAAGGAAGTACTGGATGAAATAACTGCAGACAAAACTATCAGCCCGAATGCATATTTTCTCAAATGTTTGCGAATAAAACTCCAGAGCTGATGATGGCGCAATGCCGAAAGCTTCTCAAAAAGTTTGTTTTATTTCGAATCCGGAATTTACTTTTAGATAGAATGAGAGTGAGGTTAATTTTCTTACTAAGGCGTAGTTTCTGTCTATTACGAAGGTCGCGACATGGTGCTACGTAGCGCGGGTTACAGGTCACACCGTTGCACCTACCGCGCTGAAATTTGCGCAAGTTATAGAACAAGGATGGACAACGTGCCTTTGAGCGGTCTCGGCTCGATCGGATCGATAGCGAGCGCGTGGCGCGTGCCCAAAAAGTGCAAATTCGCGTCATAGACTTTACATGTATAAATCGGCTGGCAAAAACGGGCGAAAATGGCTAAATTTGCCCGACACGGGTCCGTTCCCCGTGCAATATCTCGGTAGCCGTGCGCCCGATCGGCACGGGGAAAACAGCATCGTGTAGAGAATCGAACGGGCAATCGAATAGTGTGCGGTGCAGGGGTGGCACGCGCCACGTGCAAGTGTGAGGGCAATTTCAGTTCAAAAAGTGCCATTTCAAACGGATTTTGGATTTTATTTTATTTTCCCGTGACCATCAGACTGAGAGAGTTGAAACAACGTCAATTGCCAAGAGAAATGTACCGCCTCTCATGGAAAAATTGTGGACAGCTAATTGATCAAAAACAATGTGGAAAAATCGCTGAATTAAAATGGTATTTGTCCATAATGTGCCACTAAAAAGATACACGGGATTTGCTGCTTAACCTGATACGCTTGATAATTGAAAATGCTATCATTAGAAAGAGCATTCAATTCTCTCCAAGATCCAATCATCACGTTTGCATGACAAGCAACAGTATTCTTAAAAATATAAATGTTTTAAACCTCTGCAAAACGATTTTTAGCGAAAATTATCTACGCCTTTCATTTGTCTTAAAACTACGCACCTCAATTATAAAGCACATTTGACAGATTCTGAAGTGGAAAGCATGCTTATCAGACACGGGCACCTCGATGCGGTGGATATTTTTTCCACAAACCAAAACGTTTAGCCGTCAAAAAGCAATCGACCGAAATGGATAGATAACCCAACCGACACAAGAACAACCGAACACCCGCCGATCGTAAATACCCCTTTTCGCGTTGCGGAGCACGCGGGTCACCCTAGTTTATACTATTATTCACAGTAAAACATCAACCTGAAGCCACGTTCTTGTATGTATGATACTTATATACGCTTACAGACATTGCTTGGCATTCCCATGGGCACGTTTTCATTGTTTCAATACCTGAGCCTGTGATGCCAATGCCCATACCGCCTAGGCCGCTTTACAAAGGACATGAAAGGAGTCGCCGCCCTATAAAAACGGGAGACGAGTCCCCGGTTCCAACTGGAGCGTGTCCTTGCTCGAGCTCGGCGTCTCCCGAGCCGGGGGTCCTCCATTGCCAACTGGAACGTGAGTTGCAGCGACGTCGTATGTTTTTGCCACCGCGAGGGCTCTGAACACAAGGTCACTTTAGTCTTGACGAGTACAAAGGAACGTGACCGTTAACCCTCGCCCTGGCAGGGGGGGGGGGTCGATGCGACCCCCCCTAAGGTTTTTCGAAGATAGCGTAAAAACGGCGGCGCGCAGCGCCGCCAAATTTGGCACAGCCTATGGGGCAACCTTTTTACATATGACCTGAAAATTTCAGGTCCGGGTGACCTTGGGTCAGGTCACCAGGTCAGAAAAACCGGTACAAGGTCATGGTCAAATTTCAATTTTCTTTTTGCACCTGTCCAACTCACAGTTTTGCACTGATTTCCTTCAAACTTTCAGGATGTGCTAAGTTCACCGAGTTGTATAACATATAGTTCGGGTTTTTTGAGGTCACTGACCTGAGGTCAGTTAGAGGTCATTACGTCGTAATGTTAAGCCTATGGGAAAATACTAAATTCGGGAAATACTGGAGATATCCGCTTCGTTCTATCACTTTTGTGCTTTGAAACCACAGTACTTAACAGCAGGTCACTTGGTGCTTCTTTGTTTGGTGTACTTATCCATAGGTCAGGTCAAATGAGGTCAACTGAGGTCAAATGACGTTTTTGCCAATAACTTGGCACATAATGACGCTAGAGCTTCAAAAATGGTACCATTGTGTTCCTGGTGATCAGCCGAATCGAATGATATGCGATATGATGCAATTTGGTTAACTTAAACTTAATTTATTAATTTAAGTTTACTTAAAATTTAAGAAAAACTTTAAGTACACTTAAGCAAGCTAAAAAGTATATCATTCGACGCGCCTTGACGTGCTGAGTTCAATGGTGCTTTTCTTTTTGCTCTATCTTAATTAGATCAAAAGTTATAAGCGAAAAACTTTTGACCTGTTTTTAGCGAAATTTTTACATTTATACCCCCCAAAACCCCCCTAAATATTGACATAGAGCAACCAAATTTGCACAGGGGCGAGAACTCCAGGGGGCCCACCTACCTACCAAATTTGGTGTTTCTAAGTGCCATAGGAGCCAATCGCGAGGGGGGGTCGCATCGACCCCCCCCCCTGCCAGGCCGTGTTATGAAAAATGCCCTGCCAGGGCGAGGGTTAAATTAGTTATTGGTGAACACCTATCAACGGAGCCGGCAAAACACCGTGAGCGGAGTATGAAGGTGTTGCAGAGGCGATGGGACCAATGCGGGACTCCCTGCAGAGCAGCGGTCACTTTGTCTGTCGTAACTGGGGAACACCGCCTTGAAGGCCATTTCGGGGTCGGGCTTCGGGCGCTCTATTTGCGGCGATGTCGTCTCTCAGACTAACTGCTCTTTTGATAGATGATGGGTAAGTAGAAAAAGGATGACCCAGAAGACTGTCGTCATTGAAATGGTTTAATCTAACCATTGCCGTAGAAAAGAAAGCATTGCACCGGTAGAGAGACTAGATTTAGAAAACCTAATTAGAAAATATGTTGACTGCTTGGAGAATATGCTGCTGAAGTATAATGCAGCGTGGCCGTGGGAAGCGCAATGGGATTCACATAAACGAAGCAGCTGAAGCCGCCAAAACACGCACGTAATGTACCTGTCTTCTTTTTATAAGTTTCTGCTGTTTTTTTTTCCACCCCATTGATCTTTATACGATAGTTGGCCAGCATCTTATGCCTACATTTTGAATAACACATAGCTCGAGATTTGTGCGCAAAAAGTAGGCGGATGTTGCTAGGCGAAACTTCACGTTCCAGAAGAATTAGTATGCAGTGTATGCACATATCTTCTGTCGACTGTTTAATGCAGAAGAGCAAGGACCCAGCCCAGTCCATATGTGCTTGGTATAACTCACCGCCCAGCGATGGTAACTCGGAGAGCGTTCGGGAACTGAAGCCAGAGGCTACCGTTGGGATGCGCTGGTGTCTACCGCTTATGTGGCTTAGTTTCTGCTCACCATAAAGGGATCTTATTTTAAGAGTAAAAATACAGGGTGGAAAGTAATTACGCGAACATACTTTTTCGTCTTCTAGTAATGAAAAAAACGGCGGTGACATAAACAATATATGTTTTACTTTATCCTTATCTAGTTGCGATGCATTGACATAGGCGTTCCGGCATGATTTACATCAGCATGTGAAGATCTGTTGGCCAAAGCTCAGCCCACACCTTATGGAGCTGTCCAGTGAGGTAATCGGTATTGGTGGCTCCTTGCAGCTTTTAGACGGTCTCCTGAGGAGTCATCTGGAGATTATTAATCGAATTGAGGCCCAGGCGTTTCCCAGATCAGCTGTTGTATGTCCTGAAGAAAAACAGGTTCTCACAGCACCAGTATTGCGTTTTGTTGGCCGTGAAAGTAAGGATTTCACCAATCACGAAGAGCAGTTTCTTTGAGTCGGGCACAAAAGTGCGCTCAATCATTTTGCCCCTTTCGTTGCACGGTGGATTAGACAGAGACACTCGTCTTGGAGGATGTTCCACCGGTTGTATACTTTATTTTTAGTGACCTTTTTTAGCGCTACACGCAATTCTGACAGCACCCGGGGGCTCGTGACCCACTGATGTGATCCTTTGCCGGATGTTTGAAGGTTGGGACGGACGGGACATAGGACGCAACAGCAGCCCTCAGAGCAGTTGTTCTGCAGGTTTGCCGGATGAAACAGTTTCACAGATGTCTCACTCAACCACAAATCCAGCTGCCTGTCCTCCTCTGTCCATCTCTGATTGTCTTTGAAAAGCTTCAATTAACAATTCTGCTGTTAATTCGTGAATTTTGGTCATCCCGAGGGTTTGTATGACTTAATCTTCGAATTTTTGCGTATTAATGTGCGAATCGTGATATCCTAGATCGGGTACCCGGCCAGAGTAAGCTATTTTGCCAGTTTTCGGGTCGACTGGCGTCGTTTTGTCGCCGACATGGTGACCACCCGTCCGGCGACAGAATTCGCCGAGGGGTTGCTGCCGCGAACGGCTTTGCTTTTTAAGTCCTCTCAAGTGTAATTATGTTTAAAAAAAACCTTTAATTGTGCAATGCTGGTGCTGAGACCGCTACGAATCCCTTCTCCACCAGTCCAGCGAAAATAATCACAAACGCTTTCCCTGGCAGCTCCAAATTGAGCTCTTTGCTCATTTCGGTCTTGTGCAGCGTATGGCGTCTGCACCATTTTAAGTCGAGAGGTGTTTAAGACCTTCCAGGTCATTGTTCAAAGTTAGGTCACTTTTGGTAGATGAGGCGACAACAAACACGACCAATTATGTTCCATGACAGCCCGTACTCATAAAAATGCTCCACTGACGGTCAAAATTGTAAGAAAATACATGTTCGCGTAATTACTTTCCACCCTGTAATGTCTCCTGTTTTTCCGGCATCTTGAGATGGAATCATTTGCAGCTATTGGTATTATTGGTATTATTCGCAGCTTTATTATGCGCGATAAAAAAGCATTCGTTCCAGCAATAACAAAGGTGCATTGCAGTTTGAGTGTCGCTGCTAACCCCGCAAGTTATCACTTTGAGTATAGTCATTTCTCGACTCTATTAGTCTGATTTTGTGTGCCAAGAACCATGACATAGATCAAACAGTGAATGGGATACATTTAAACAGAGTTGTCACATTTATGAGATGCCTAACACCTCGATTAAAATACACTGTAATGTGAATTATAAGTGGAAAACAATGGGAACGTTTTTGGTTATATTACTTTAAGTTGGCTACACATGTGTTTCGATATAAATTTTTTTCAAGCCATAAAGACAAAATAAAATGTAAATAATTCGCCTAAACATCAAAGTTGTCAAAATAGTTTGCGGCACAGATTAAAATTCAAATAGCAATGCTTCACACCCGTCGCTTCTCACTTTGCACTTCTAGTTTTTAGATCGTGCAAAATAAGTTCAGCCGTAAATCTGCTCAGTTTCACTTTTCCTGCATTACCATTTAGATTGTCAAAGATGTGAATATAAGCTGCTTCTACAGCCTGCCTATGCTTCTTTGTCAAACCCCTACACACCACAGACATATCATCCCAGTTGGGGAGATGTCCCGCCTCATCTACGTGTTGCACAAGGGCGTTGGACAGACGGTGGTACCTAAGGTCACTCTTATGCTCCTTTTGCCTGGTTTTAATGCCCCTGTATGTTTCACCGACGTAACATTTATCACATGCACCACAAGGAATTTTGTAAACGACACTATCCTCATTAGTAGAACCTTTCTTCTTCGTTTGCACAAGGTTTTTAATGGTCAGGCCCGCTGGGGATGAAATATTGATAGTTTCCCTTACAAAATTGTCCACAGCTTCTACTTCTTTTGATGCTGGGACTGAGAGATACCTCCTCTTGCTCTTGCATATCATCCCCAACTGGGATGATATGTCTGTGGTGTGTAGGGGTTTGACAAAGAAGCATAGGCAGGCTGTAGAAGCAGCTTATATTCACATCTTTGACAATCTAAATGGTAATGCAGGAAAAGTGAAACTGAGCAGATTTACGGCTGAACTTATTTTGCACGATCTAAAAACTAGAAGTGCAAAGTGAGAAGCGACGGGTGTGAAGCATTGCTATTTGAATTTTAATCTGTGCCGCAAACTATTTTGACAACTTTGATGTTTAGGCGAATTATTTACATTTTATTTTGTCTTTATGGCTTGAAAAAGATTTATATCGAAACACATGTGTAGCCAACTTAAAGTAATATAACCAAAAACGTTCCCATTGTTTTCCACTTATAATTCAATTTGTCTATCTATATCACACTGTAATGTCTTTGGTATCGGTGACTGGTATGCCACAAGAGCGTAGCACGCCATTGTTTGGCTTTAATCTTCATTTTAATGCGCATTATAAAATGCTTCACTTTTCCTTATTCTTATCAGAATTTCGTTCAGTTTCGTTCAGTTGTTATTTTTATCTTCGCTTCGCATGTAAGGATTCAGTTATTATGGTATCAATAGATCGACACAGCCTCTCAGAAAGAGCGGCTCCTCAGGACACAGAATCATTCCGTGTCCGTCGCTCCTGCCGTGAATAGCCCGAAATCCCGCGAGGGCCGACCGCCATCCTCTCCGCGTCCCGTGTCCATCCGGTCGCGCACAGCGATAATAGCAGCACGGTGACCAGAATACACTGAAAACTTTTTTACTCCTTTCCTGGGTGTAAACACCCGAGGAGGGTGTAGCTGAAATTCTGCGTTTTTTACCCTCGTCTGAGGTGTAATATTGACACTCAAATAAAAGTGTAACAAGACACTCGCCCGGGGCGTTGACTTTGCACGTTTACACTCTCCAGGCGGATGAAGAAGGCGGGTACACTCGTGATTGACCTTTTACTGTAGTGTTACACCTAGAGCAGAGCACGCCTTCCGAGTGTATATATCGATCCGATTTCGGGTGTTGTTGATTCCAGATCCCCTTCCCCTTTCCTCCCCCTTTCCCCTGCGCCGGTCGCGCTCACGCTCTTTACGAAGAATAAACACCAGTATAATGTCAAAATATTTTAACGTTTATTGAACGTTGATCCGTGCAACAAGTACATGAAACGGCGAGTCCCCTGCAGGTATGAACCGGGGCTAGGCGTTCGAGTCCAGCGCCTTCGACCGCGCTCGAAGAAGATAGCGATGTTCGTGATGTACAGCTCGTCCTGCATGTTCGCCATTTTGTTTGAAATTCGGCGATCTTCCCCCTTTCGACGCAAAGTGCGCCATCTGCGATGGTGGACGGTCCGTTCGTTGTCGCAGCCCGCCAAAAACGACCTGCTCCTCACGCATCTCGAGTAGAAGGTGTTCGAGTTCCTTCTCTGAAACACACATGGGAAGCGAAATGACTCATACTTGCCGCTGCCAGAAATTTTAACCCGCGCCCGGGTGGGCCTCTCAGCCAACTTCGCCATGGGGGGAGGGGGGCACACCAGGTTATCTAAGAAAGTACCTATATAGCTAAGACGCAGACAAAAGCAACAGATAGCTCGTTATAGATCGTTCAGAATCATTCAGATCATTTTTTTGATCAGGTCATTGCTGAGGTAACTGCAGGTCTCCAAACGTAAAAATTTCACGAAGTTCTAGTATTAACCCTAGAACGCCTAGGGGGGGGGGTTGTATCACCCCCCCCTAAAGTTTTTTCGAAGTGCACGCTAAACGGCTTGTCGTAGCGGGCTGAAATTTTCAATACCCTCTGGGGCAACCTTTGCGCATCTTTTGCCGAAAAAAAATTGATCGGGTCATGTCAGGTCACGGAGTTATGACGTCATAAGAGGTACAACCTCCGGCCGGATTTTCACAAACTGAGTGCCAACGCCCGAGGTTTCCTGCCGGTGGTACAGACATCGGTTGATGGATCGTGATGAAACTTCCCATGCATGTTGGGGCAAGTATTGGCTATCATATGGTATAAGAAATTTGACCGGGTCAGGTCAGGTCACGGAGCTATGACGTCACAAGAGGAACAGCGTCCGGTACTATTTTTGAAAAGCGCCCGAACCACTATTTTGCTAATTCTTGTCACCTCAATGGGAATATGCAGCAATATTAACTTCTATAGGGAGCAAATGGACCTCCCAAATCCAAAAATACAATCAGATTTCAAAAATTTAAATTTTGATTTTTCGAATTTCTGCCGCCGACTGTGACCTTGCCGACTTCCGGCGCTCCCAACGCGCCATTTTTAGAGCTAGGGAAACGAAATACATACCAAACGATAGAGAATTGATCGAGGAACACGATAGTGAAGGTTTCAAGTCGATATCTCCCACCGTTTTGCCGCAATCGCCGCCGAAAGTTGAAAAAAAGTCTATTTTTCCGAAAATTTGACCTTTGACCGGTCAAAAGTAGGTCAAATGTTGACCTAGGACCAAAAAATATACCACCAATCGCGAGATCTCGTTGAGAGCAATCCGTTGGTTTTTTTCCGCTAAGCTCTACGACCTTCCGTTTCGAAACGCCAGGGGGGGGGGTCGTAACAACCCCCCCCCCTGGTCGTTCGTGTTATGAGAAATGGCCTGGTCGTGCGAGGGTTAAATAAGGATGAAGCAAAAACCAATAATCCTAGTGCCATAGATATCATAAAGAGAAGCAGAGCAGAGCCAGCACCACGGCGCGCCTCATTTTTCCCATCCCTGCATTACAAATTAGCTTTGGAAATCACGCACGTCCTAATTTTTCGAGAAAAAGTATAATCTCGAAAATGCTGTCATCTACTTACCCGTTCCGGAGCAGGTGGGTCTTCCTCAATGCTCAATAGTCACACCAGCTCAGCACACTAACAACCACGTTCGTTGAAGCACAATGGCGCACTGAAAGCCGCGTGGGTGCGAGCGGCGTCACGCGCATGCGCCTTTGCCGTCCGGTACATTACACTTCAGAGCAGTGTTGAGCCAAGACAAAAATGCGGCAATCGCAGATCAAGGATCCTTTGTCAATAACACAGCACACATGAAGCGCGATCATCTTCACTACAGGAAGGTGTTATTCGTAAATGAACAAAAGCTAGGTGTTAAAGTTCAGAATTGCACTTCCATAAGGTGTTGTATGGGTGTGATTTGCACACCAACGAGGTGTAATTTTGCTTTGATCAGTTTCTAAGCGTAATTGCCGTGTTATAGACCTGCGTATAGTGCTCAGTCTGCTATTTACACCTTTAGGTGGTGTTAATACGGCGATGTGAGTGTAAAAATGCTTTCAGTGTAGGCCGGGGGACACAATAGAACAGGATATTCGTCAAGGTCCTATACCAGGAGCCCGGTGGTAATGCAGAATAAAAACGGCCATACCTCCGTCATCACAGCATGCCCATGACGCGGACTGAACCCTGGGCGGCGTTCCATAACGTGATTTCGATAACCTTGACGATCACTTTGATACTTCATTTACTGCTCATCTGTGCATCTCGAAAGAAGGACATTCACCCACTTGTGTATTGGATTGTATGAAACATCTGGTTACCAAGATTTTATCCTGATTATCACATTAATGCTTTTTGGTAAATGATGTCGTGCAAAGCAACAATGCACACAACGGAGAAGTTAGACATTGAATGACATGGCTACGTCAAAGAAACGCAAGATGAAATAGGCTCATACCGCGGCTAATATCGCGATTGCACGCTCAATTGCATGCAGCGTAACATGTCTAAATAGGCATTCTGCCAACAGATGAAACCACACGGTAAATGAAGCGATCACATTTTGATTAAATCTTTCCAGGATTTAGTTGTCTCGGGGCCGGTTCTGAAACGCTTGGATATATCTTCAAGCATGTTACTAAGCAACGTAACTTCATAGCCGAAACCAACCTTGTTTGCCGACTTCATTCAGCGGTGTTTGTCGTTCCCGTCCTCAAGAGAAGCCCCAGGTTCTACTAGAACTTGATAGGTTTTGTGTGGGGAGCGACTCAATTGATGGCGTGCTACTGACTGCCGTAAGACGGTCTTCTGTGAAGTTTCCAGGGACGCAGGGCGTTACTTGTGAGCTATATTCGCAGAAAGAGACAAGAAGGTAGGTACTAAATTGTTATTTGTTATAACATAGCACAATGATTTTACTAGCACGGGTAAAGCATTGAAACTATTCATGTTGCATGATCCTATGGGCATTTAAAGGATAAATATATAATTAATGCACATGTTAATTGGGAGAAAGCACAGCTAATGATTTAAGCTTCTAGGCAATGGTGACTGTTATAATACTCAGGTCAATGCTCAGTGCACGCAAGCTGCTGATCTGAATATGCTGTCCCTTACAGTAAAAGTGTGAACACCCTAAGGTGCAACAAATGGCATACGTCTGTGCAGGTATTTTCATATTGCAGACCAGATTTCATCGATGCTGTAGCGTGGCTCATTGGCCTCGCTGATTCCCAATTTATCAAAAATGTAATAGTTGGACGCATTCGTGCGCACAAAACGTTTTGAAATTCCACCTCCGATGGTTAATGACATTTCAGATGAAGGTAAAACCAGTGAGGTATGTTGGGCTCTCATTTACAAAGGTTAATCTGAATGAAATAGTTTGGTTTGGGTGCATCAATGCCATCTTTTATTTACTGGCATCTGAAGCTTTCCACATGACCAGCTGAAATTCGATTGTAGCCGTGAGCTTGCCTCCAGACCTCATCAAAATGGTGCGACGTCTCTGTCCGTGTCTAGTCCTCTAAGTTAGTGGAAACGACCACATCGCTTTGCCAACCGCTCTACTGCTCAGCGTCATATTAAAAGAATCACCAATCATCAATTGTATCTCGCGGTACACACAAACACTGGGGCCCACCGGCTGGACACGACCGGATCTATGAACTTCCGTCGACTGCGGTCCGTGCCCTCTCCCCAGTTGCGGCCGGCGGGGCCGACTGCGCCGCTCCGAGGGTTCGTTGGGAGCGACTACGCCGTTGTGCTCGGTCGATCTCCCCACGCGCCGCGCTCAGTTACATGGTCACGTTGACGGCCCGTGTGCTGAGGCTGAGGCCGGGGCCGCTCCCCACCGCCGCTGAGTGACCCTCTCTGTGTGACTGCCCATCTGATGCGGCCGCCCCGCCGACCGGCCACGGCGTCGTAAAGTATGGGGGAGATTGTCGCCAGGCGCACCCAACCTGCTGTCTCACTGCTCATGAATTTAATGTATTTATGCACTGGAATGTGTCACGAATCTGATAGTAATCACGCATATTGTATAAGACGTCGACGTGCAAAGGTGTGCCAAGACAGAGGGCAGGATTTCTTTCGATTTCTAGCTGTCCATTAGGAACATGTTCGTAGTGAATAATGTATTTCAGGTTGGGCTCATTTGGCCGTGTTCTTTTCTCGAATGAATAGATGTATTTAATTAACTGCTGCAGAATCCCCACGCAGTATGTAAGCGCTGATTCTCTCGTCCACCTGGTGACTTTCTCTCGCCCCGTGGTTCTTGGAATCTGACCTGACCCAGGTGTCAGCGCGGGCGACCATCTGACTGGGCCGTGGCGCACCTGTGCCGTCCGTGCGTGGTTAAGGACGGATGTGTGGGCACTCGCTGACCTTGGCTGTCAGCGTACCGTCGCCGTATGTTTCGGCTGCGAACGGGGCAGACGCTGGATTGGCGACACCTTTTGAATGTTAAGTGGTACTTTTGCGACTTTGCCGTTACATGGTCATCATTGATCATCCTGAAAAGCGTTCCTGGCTTCCTGAGATACGTGGCCATCTCTGCTTCAACGTTGGCTGATTGATATTTGATCTGCAGGTGGGTTATTGGTGAATAACATTCACATTTCACTGTAAGAATACCGGTTGGGCCTGCGACTTTGTAGGCATCTTTGTAGCAGGCTGGCCTTCACTGGAAGGTGCGGGAGAGTGGGAGCTGTCGCTCTCTTCATGGCTTATACTCTCCATGATATGACTGTCAGGACGGATGCGACTGCTCAGTGTTGCAGAAGCGGAGGCGATGCTCTCTCTCCTTGAGAGGCCCCATCTAATGCTGTCGCGGGGTGGCCATTTCAGCACCGGTACCTCTGCTGTCGCCGGGTGCAGCTCGCTGTCCCGCCGTGCACGATTGGAGTGGTGAAGATGCCATGTGTCACTCCGTGTGTTCGCGATAGTCCTATGCTTATTTGGAGGCCGGCTGACTTCGCCCGCTGATGCATAGTGACTTTACGAACGGAACGCATCTGCTGGTGAGCGCGCTTACAAAGCCAGAGTGAGGAACGTTGAGTACCAAAGAGAGCATAATTTTGACGATTCCATGAGAAAACGGAGTTAACTTTTCCCCGGGGACTTCCTCCGAGTGCAGTGGCGTGTCGCCAGACTGGGCCATCAGGCTGTCGGCAGACGCATTTAGCTCTGTCCGGGTGCAGTGGGCTGTCGACGTGTATCAGTGGGTGGTGCTGGGAGCAGCAGACGCAATTCCCTCCTCCCTCCCGTGCGATTTTCTCCTCTCTCTCTCTCTCTCTCTCTCTCTCTCTCTCTCTCTCTCTCTCTCCCGTGCAATTCCCTCCTCTCTCCCTCCCCCACGGAGACGTTAGAGCTCCGTGCGTGTGATGAGCGAATCGACCGATCTGGGGTGCGACGAGCCGCTACGATCCAACCGTAAAGCAGCCTCGAACTGGTGCGGTGCGACTGTGAACAAGCTAGCAGGATATCCTCTCCAGGGTTATCTTTTCCTTGGGGTGTGCGACCGTGTCGTATCGCCATCGGGTGATTCCGGGACGCCTCGGACATCAGTGGTGTCCGTGATGGGTTTGACTCGGCGACCCGGAGGTCTGATGCCCGCAGAGACTACGCTGCTGTGCCTGATGGAGAAATAGGATGGATATGGTGTAAACGTATTTCTGGAAGACAGCCGGGGGATGGTGTTTTGTTAGATACTAAATTGGAACCGTCATCGAATGATTAAATGACAAACTGGTGCATTGTAATAGAAAGTTTCAGGTAAACGGAGGAATAAGCTTTTGTTCTGTTCAATCTGGGTGGAACAAATTGGATCGGTTTATAGAATGTTATTGATATGGCCTTTGTGGACTGCATCCTGTTTGCAATAAGTTCTCAAAAACAAAAATTACGATGATTATTTCATGTAGTCGGTAGCTACTAAACTAAGCATTATTTATGGATAGAATGGACGCCTTTACGCCATCCAGAACTATCCACCGTTGAGTGTTTTGGTAAGACATGGTATCTCTCATCTTGTGATGACATAACACACATAGTTTTTTTTTAGACCACACAGTCTGGATTCCCATGACCTGTCGGCCAGGTGGGGTGAGCCCGTGGCGACAATCGGCGGCGTCCCGCGCCTCGGGCGGCACGGTGCGGCCGAGCGACGGCGCCTCGAATTGATCGTCCCTGCCGACGGACCGTTGGAGCCGTCGGGCGGTAAAGCGGCGCCCGAGTTGCGCCAATATCCGGTCGTGGCGATCCGCTCCGCGCTGCGCGGCTCCGTCCTGTCGGTCCCATGACACCGGGTGATGCACGCACTGCAGGTGGTACGCGGATGTGCCGCCCGGTCCGGTCTGGCGCGGCACGGCACGGCGGCCGCGGCTGGTGCCCGGCGGTACAGTCTACCCGCAGGCGGCAGCGCCGCCGGTGCACTGCGGGACAGTCTAACTGCAGGCGTTCATGGCAGCCGCACGGCGCCTGCACTGTCGGATACCGTTTATGCGGAGGCGGCAATTTGTAGCTTTTAAAGTAGCGATGGCATGGTGATGTTTCTTGTCAGTGCGATACATCCTGCTGTCGCCAAGGTTCTGCCCATTACAGTATCGCTCGTGGGCGATAGATGGCCGCTCTCTGATTTAGTAGCCGCTGTTTGTCCTTCACATGTACCCACAACTGTCGCAGCTGACCTTCGCCACGGCCGTCCGATCTCGCAGTCAGTATCGGACCTGCCATGGACTGCGCAGAGCGCAGCTCGTAGTGAAATACAGTCGCCGATATACAGCACTGAATATTGCATACGAGCGTTGTGAGAGATCTTGTGCTGTAAACGTACGCTCGGCGCATAATCTGCGGGCGTCCTCCGGCGGTAGTATTTCAGTCCATTCATGAGATGCGAGATGGACACGTCGCGCTGTGTCCGGGCAAGGACGCCGGGGCAGATGTTCCTCTGCACAGCACCTACGCCTGCACACGCCTGTACACGTGAACATGTGTATTGCTATCAACAGGTGAACAGGTATCGTAAGTGGTTTGGCTGGCGGAGCTGGCTGAGTGTCAGTGCGTTCACTGCAGGCTGTAGGACGGGAGAAATATGAGCGTGAAAACGTTAAATGATGTATATTTTCCTCCCAAGGGTATGCTGCGGTCTGCAGCATGCTTGGGCGCTGTCGTAAGGTAATGCATATGGTGCATTTAAAATGGGGCTTGCCGATTGTTGCGGACGTTTCATCTGAGGCTGATATGCTGCTGGAAGCCATGGAAGCGTCTCGGCATCTTTTATAAGCAACTGCCGGCTCAAAAGGGAGAGCAAATGAATGTATTCATCAGGTGACCTCGCCTCGGCGTACCCATGCCTGTCGAATCCATTGATCATGCATGCGGCTTTCCTTGCAATCTAGAAATATTCAGTGATTAACATCTTTTACGCTTCTCTCATGTCCCTGTTTAATTAGCTCAGCATTCGGAGCTGAAATGTTCATTAAAACATTTCACTTTCGGTTGCGCTAATGTTGCTAACTTCCAAAATATATCTAACCAGAGAGTAGAGACCACTATTGAAGACGGCGGATCTCATCAAAATACAGGTTGTCTTCCTATGTACTGACTCATGTCCCTGCAACAGCCAAGTTCTCGAAGATTCGGTGACTCTTGGTATGTGTTCGGAGACGTCGCGTGATTGTCGTCAATCGATGGCCATTGCCGCGTTTCCGAGGTCGACTGCCGAGCTGGCCGCCAGTTACATCGAGCCAATAAAGCTGGTGATCTGGGGGTCGAACTGGCCGCAGTATTGGGACGCGGACGGCTGGCCGTCGCCGCCCAGCTAGTGGATACTGATGGCTGGCAATTAGTCGGACTGTCATCATGAAACGTTCTGCGTCATTTTTTATTAGTTCGGGTGATTCTGTCGCAGTTACGTCGCAGCATATTTGTAATTCATGACATCTATTAGTCATACCAATAAGGGCTGCGCCATTTATAAGAGTTTCTCAAAGGATGGGTTTGCCCAGGTACATGCAAATTTTTTACTTCAGCTGAACTCCGCAGGCTGTGCAGATTTATCATTTATTTACTTTAGTGCGATGGCCGCTAAACAAAAGCAAGGATAGGTCGTCTTCTAATCTTGACGTGAAATGTTACGACACATTCGCACCACCTAACGGAAGCAGAAGTTGAAATCCTGTAGTGTGTTTTTTGTGGAAGATATTTACATTGTTGTCCAGAACTTTCATAGCTGGTGCTTCATAGCCAACATATTTTACTTACGGTAATTGAATTAACTCGTCTTACTGAAGTCACGGAAACTGCTGTTGGAAACCCAGCTCTGCTCTAAGCCCACAAACCAATAACATGCAGCTGGAGATCAACTCCTTCAAAGGTGACTGCTGATGTCAGTTGCACTGTTTGAGATTGGCGAGAAGTCTGCGGTTTTCACGCTTGAATGCCATCTAATTTGTCCGTGGTTTCGGTGCATAGCACGGCCCTGTCGCTCCTCTTCAGTTATTTCTCTGGTTTCAAGCGTCTCTACCGCTCGCGGATTGTGTTACAGCCCGCAGCATGTTTTTGTTCCCGGCAACTCTGTGTATGTGGGCACAAGGGGGATGCTGGATAAACATTTACCTAACAACCGCAACCACTATCTACTCCGTTGCATAATGCATTAGTGTGACAAATGCAAACGAATTTGATTGGTTATGGTTTCGTAGCGAGTGCTTGTTGCTTTGAATATAATGGATTATAAACTCGTTTACTTCATGATACGAAGTCACATTATATTGACTTCAGGATGGACATTGGACAGGCCTAAGTTTTTATTATTCCTACTTATGTTCTTCATTTATCCCTTATTCTTCAACAATCAGCGGAACAGTTGTGGTATAAATAATGCTGTCACATTTGGAGGTTGAAAACATATCTAGCTAGGCGGTCAGCTTATATTGTTGTTGAACGATTATCCTCATCTTATGCTTGCCGCCGCGCGTCAGAAAGTCACAACTATCTAACGACTAATGTTCTCCCCTGTCAGGCTCCGTCCCATTATGAAGGTGAAAGATGAGGGGTGCGGTTACAAATGAAAAGTTGCTATCTTGGACTAGGTTGTAAATCAGCTTTCGCCAAAGAGCTTCTCATCTCTTGCATGGCCTCATTTCAAAATACGTGCATGCTTCGCAGTTCGCATTTAGCCCTTTCAATGGAATTTCCTTGGTTATCCATGTATGTTTCACGAGAATAATGCACTTTTTCATCCTATACAACATTATTTTATCGAAATATAAATATAAAGTCGAAAGTGAAATGTGAAGAGCAGCACTACTTTAGCTTCGCACCTCGTGCATTAACCAGGATCTCTAGGTATCACCTTGTTTTTAGCCGTGCCCGACTGTTGGCACTTCACGGTTTTCGTTCGGCTCGCTCCCCGTTAGGAGTTGAACACTGCAAGTACAGTCGTGTACAGGTTGATGGTCCCCTACTCTTTATCCACCGGGTTCCTATGGCTCAGCATTGGCAGCAGCCGCCTGGTACCGGTAGGCTGTGCCGCATGACCCGAGAGTGAAGCGGCACAGCCTACCCACACTGTATGACACCGGCTCGGGTCGCCTGGTAGAGCGATTTGACCGGACGCCGCGCTGCGTTACACCGGCTGGGGGAAGGGGGGGGTAAGCCTGTCTATTTGGCTCGGCTCGGTGAATGAGGCGGGCTGGAGTGTGGTGTGGGGCGGGGGTGATGTGGGGAGGGAGTGAGCGGACCTGGGGCTTGGTGTGAGTAGTCACTCGTCGCGTAGAATCGATCGTAATCCACCCTCCAAAAATTCGCTTTATAGATATTCACAAAACCCAGGTGGGTTCAAACACCCATCTCCCAAGTTGGGTGCGGAAGAACAGGTAAGGGTCCATACGGTCTCCTCATGAATTGCAGCAAAGAAATAAAACAGACCTGTCACCAAATAATCTTTCTGAAAAGTGGACTAATCGCATAGCCTCGGAGTTCGGACACAGAAATAAACATCCAGCACGCGAAGCGTCTCGAACCGGGCCTCTCACTACCGGTCAGTTTGACAGTCTAGCACTCCCAGGGCCTATTTTAACATGTTAACTGGGGGGGCAAATGCCCCCGCACTCAACGGAATTGCCCCCCCCCCCAGTCGTCGAGATTTGCCCACTATAAAAATGGGCACCGCATAAAGGAACAGGGTGACAAACATACTACTGTGATTGTTTTGCAATGGATGTCAAATGAGTCAGTCTGCAAGTAATAACCAGTGGTGGATCCAAGGGTGGGTCATATGGGTCATGACCCCCGCCCCTTGGGGCTCGGGGACACCACAGGCCTGCCAGGGGCACCAACGGCCTGTCAGGGGCACCACAGGCCTGTTGGGAGCACCATCGACCTAGCAAGAGCACCATAGGTCTGCCAGGGGCACCACAGACCTGACAGGGGTCCCACCGACCTCGCAGGGGCACCTTGGGCCTGTCAGGGGCACCACGGGCCTGTCGGGGCACCACAAGTTTGTCAGGGGCACCACAGACGTGTCAGGAGCACCATCGGCCTAGCAAGAGCACCATAGGTCTGCCAGGGGCACCACAGACCTGCCAGGGGCCCCACCGGCCTCGCAGGGGCACCACCTTGGGCCTGTCAGGGGTACCACCACAGGCCCGCCAGGGGCACCACAGGCCTGCCAGAGGCACCACAGGCCTAGCAAGGGTACCACGGACCTGTCAGCGACACCACGGGCCTGTCGGGGGCACCTCAGGCTTGTCAGGGCCAAGGGACACCACAGTCCTTTCAGGGGTACCACAGGCCTGTCAGGGGCACCACAGGCCTGTCAGGGGCACCAGAGGCCTAGCAGGGACACCACATGCCTGGCAGGGGCACCACCGGCCTCGCAGGGACACCTTGGGCCTGTTAGTGGCACCACGTGCCTGTCGGGGACACTCCAGGCTTGTCAGGAGCACCACAGTCCTGTCAGGGCCCAGGGGCACCAGCGGCCTAGCAGAGGCACCACCGGCCTAGCATGGACACCACCGGCCTTGCAAGGGCATCATGGGCCTGTCAGGGGCACCACGGGCCTGTCAGGGGCACCACGGGCCTGTCATTGGAACTTCAGGCTTGTCAGGGGCAGACTTGTAAACGACTCAAAATTTTTTTGAGTCGATTCTTTGTTTGAGTCTGGAAATTTGAATCGATTCATCAAACGACTCATGATGTTAAATTTAATTGATTCGAATCAACTCATGACTCATCAAGTTCCTCGATAAAATGATTCGAATCAACTCATGACTCGAGCAACTAGCCAACGGAATGATTCGAATCAACTCATGACTCACACATTTTGATGAATCGATTCAAATCAACTCATGACTCACACGACATTTTTATTGAACTTATTTCATTCAACCCATGACTCACTATAGGCATTTGTTGATTATTTGACTCAAAGCTATGATAAAATGAATATGCCGCATACCACAATTGTATTAAGCAGCATAGTAGCCTTGACCAAAGATTCAAGCAGCTACCTAGTTGGACTAGGTGCATAGGTACCTACTTTGGCAAACATGGTTGATGCAGTTTCCAGTTCCTAAGTCCCAATTCCACTTTTGAATTCTAATATTCCTGCAGATTGGGCTACCTATTCTGTAGCATACTGGTCACTGGTCAGTCTTGCTTCAATTTCTTATCTTGTCACCTACAACAAAGCAAACAAGTTCTAACTGCAAGCAGTCCAGAAAATACTTCAAATGTTTGTACACATCACTTCCATTCAGTTTGATGTACACACCCAACAATATTTTGGGCTGTAGAAATCAAATACCAATAACATATGAGGTAAGTATGACTGAAATCCATTTATAATGGACACAAATCCAATTGAAGCAAGGCTGACCAGTTGCAAATCTTACCTGCCTTTTCAAAGACATTGACATACCAATTACCAAAGTCACTGTGCCCACCGGAAATCGCAGTTCATGTCTGATACCCATGGCCTTGGTTTGATATTTAAATGCATTTCATAACTCAATCAGCTTTGAAATTATTTCTATCTGTATGAAATGAATCTAAGGCATTCTCCAGAAGCCGTGATATTGAACAGATTTTTAGCCAACTGGCGCCGCATGGTGGCGCTAGCAGAGCGTATAACACTAGCGCTCTACTAGCGCCATCATACGGCAACAGCTGGCAAATAACTGAGTCAATACCAATGCCATTCTCCAAGGCCAATGATTCCGTGTTGATATGAAAACGGCGCATTTGAGCGTCATATATGCTAAGCCTTACGCACGCTAATCTACTGCATAAAGGTAACTATTTTGGAACACGATCGGGAAGAGGACAAAGTCTCCACTCTAGCACATACTAAACGCCTAATGACATTGATACAAAGACCCCGAATGCATTGACGAGTAAATGTGCATCAGGAACGGATTTTCCTACTTGTTCATCATAGTGATACGTTTGTAATACGCAATTACTCTGCTCATGGATCCCAGCTCAAAGACGCTAAGATCAAAATCAGGTCAGTCCCAGAAACTTTGGTTTTTATTCTATATCTAAGTACTAACAACAAATTGTAGTTTGTTTTCTACGTTAATGAATTGGCACTAAGTCATGATCGCAACCTTGCGGTACTTTAATGCCATTTCGATTTTGCAGTACTTTAACCCCAACAAAATTTTGCAGTGTTTTAACGCTATTGGTGTCGACATTTCTGGCGGACCTTACAGTTTTATGTATGTTTCTCTGTTTTGATTTTGATTTTCTGGTTTGGGACGTTATATAGTTGATATTTGAAGGACTTATGTATTCCATTCTAAAAACGAATATCTTTTACCAAGAATATTAGCAAAGGTATCAGTATATTTATCTTGTTCCATGTTTGATGTTAGGTTCTGACTGATGAAGTCACTGCTCCATGGATCCCCAGTTCACATCATTTTTAGCAGCTGTAGTAAAAGGGGCTTAGGTGAGCATGAAATTCATTGTTCTTCTTACGCCTTATATTATTAAATATGACCTGAATCTGGTTCTAAAATACAAACTGTGAAGCGAAGTGAAATGACCATGGCATGAGTGTTTTACTTTGCAACACAAGGTTGCTCAATTGGAAAGAAAATATTTTCTTCTTGCACAGTAAACAATTTTCCAAATGAATTTCGGGAACGGGTCCATCTGGTTCCAATGCTGACCTAGACCGGGTCTGACCGGTTCTGGAAATGTGCCAGTCAGACTGGGTCCGGGTCCGGGTCCCAAAATTTTCCAGTTTTGCCACCTCTAGTACCTAGGTACCAACTGCCAAATGCTTTTGGCTCATTAGGCGCCTGTGCCTGAGCCTCTGAGGCTCTTGTAAGTCTGAAATATGGAGTTAAGTGATGGCTAAAGCTGAGGGGGTGATTTAGCATTGATTATTAGGGTGTTGATGGTGACTTGTAAACGACTCAAATTTTTTTTTGAGTCGATTCTTTGTTTGAGTCTGAAAATTTGAATCGATTCATCAAATGACTCATGATGTTAAATTTAATTGATTCGAATCAACTCATGACTCATCAAGTTCCTCGATGAAGTGATTCGAGTCAACTCATGACTCATCGAAAAACGGTTTGATTCTGAGTCGATTCACGAATCAACTCAGAGTCGTTTACAAGTCTGGTCAGGGGCACCACAGTTCTTTCAGATGCACCGGCGGCCTAGCACCATGGCACCATGTTTGGCCGGGATCGCGATTCGGCGTATGTCGCCTCGCATTAGCCGCGCGTTTGGCAGTCTTTTCGTGGTTTCAAACGTTCAAAACATGGGATATGATGTTGCTCCCATGCATTATGGCGGGTGTCAAGGTCACCGGAAGGTCAGGTCAGGTCATTTGCCTTTGATGACCTCGGTTCACATTCCGAGTTTTATATGTTTCTACTTAGGCTAGTTTTTGGAGCTGAATTCAAATTTAGCAACCATTTGACCGTTTACACAGGGTGTCTCAAAAGTTCGTTGACAGGTACCAGCCAGGCTTTTTTTGTCAATAATTCGGAATCAACAAGAAATTAATAGTCAAAATTTTGCATGGGCATTGGTGACAACCTTCCTCAAGCAGTTTCATTGTTTTCAAGCGCATTCGACCCTTCATGAGCTCACAAATACATAGGGTTCACCTTTGACCATGGATCAGACATGAAAGTGGAGGTCGCAAAATCGGGTCGGCTGAGAAGCAGACAGCAGACTCGTGCTCCGAAGAGCACCTGAATATGCAGTCCTATACTATTGAAAACTGACTAGAAGCTAACAGACAAAGGTTACCCAGTTTCAAAAATTGCAGGTCATCATAAAATAAAGACAAAGACAAGTGACCCTCCAAAAGTGTCAATTAATGTTAAGTTTTATCTTACGAAGTTTCAAGAGGCAGATCTGAAGCTAATAGCTTTCTTTTACACACAAATCCGGACAAAACCGCACGATGGACATGTTTTGGTCGTTCACAAAGCAGAACCTCTCCTGAGGAAAACACTCCGGAACCTAGCGAAGGTCTTGGCATGGGAAATGACGAGCGTTTGGGATTTGCAAAATTTGCACAATGTGTCTAAGAAACAGATGACCGAAACATTTTGCTACGATATGCTGCGAAAAAATTGCCGCTGGCACCTCCCATTTGTTCAAGAATGGGGCTGTTTTGAAAAGGAAAATGGTACTTGGGAGGTCGGCGCCAGTCATTCATGAAGGAGTTGGTGCCAGAGAAGACCTACGAAATACTCACGGATGGTGTCGATGCAAGCTGTCGCGGCTTTAAGGGAGAAGTGGATGTTGCCAGGAAGCTCGTCAAACCTAACTCCGACGCAGAAACTGCAGGGGATTCCCCTGCAAGAGCTTGAAAGTTGAAAGCTGGTAACCTTTTATCAGCCTCCGGCAGCTGACGGAGCGACGAAAATCGGTATGGGCAAATATTTTTGGAGATACAGCAAAGGGTTTGGTTTCTAACCTTCCGAATCAGTTGTCAAAGCATGCATATTTGTCTAGTGTACAGGGTGTCTCAAAAGTTCGTTCACACATTTCCCATGCCAATAAAGCATATAAGGACCGGCCAAAAGTATAAGGTTTTGGTGTCTGTGTGTACACTAGACAAATATGCATGCTTTGACAACTGATTAAGAAGGTTGGAAACCAACCCCTTTGCTGTATCTCCAAAAATATTTGCCCATACCGATTTTTGTTGCTCCGTCAGCTGCCGGAGGCTGATAAAAGGTTACCAGCTTTCAAGCTCTTGCAGGGGAATCCCCTGCAGTTTCTGCGTCGGATTTAGTTTTGACTAGCTCCCCGGCAACATCTGATTTTCCCTGAAAGCCGACAGCTTGCATCGACACCATTCTTGAGTATTTTGTAGGCATTCTCTGGCGCTAACTCCTTCATGAATGACTGGCGCCGACATCCCAAGCGCCATTTTCCTTTTCAAAACGACCCCAGTCCTGAACAAACGGAAAGTACCAGGAGTAAATTTTTCGCATCATATGGTAGCAGAATGTGTCGGACGTCTGTTTCTCAGACACATTGTGCAAATTTTGCAAATTCCAAGCGCTCGTCATTCCCCATGCCAAGACCTTCGCTCGGTTGCGGAGTGTTTTCCTCGGGAGATGTTCTGCTTTGTAAACGGCCCAAACCTGTCCATCGTGTGGTTTTATCGGGATTTTGTGTTTAAAAGAAAATTATTCGCTGCAGATCTGCCTCTTGAAACTTCGCTAGATAAAATTTTACAATAACTGATACTTTTGGAGGGTCAGGTGTCCTTGGCATTGACGATTTTTGTGTTATTGTCCCCAAAAATTAGCGTTATAGATATTATAAACAATTTTAAATTATAATTTGTCTTTATTTTACGATGACCTGCACTTTTTGAAAATGGGTAACCTCTGTCTGTGACCTTCTTGCCAGTTTTCAATAGTTATGACCGCATTTTCAGCTGCTTTCCGGAACACGAGTCTGCTGTTGTGCGAGGGTCGTTCAAAACGCCGTTAGTCTCGCATGGTTTCGTCCTTCAAAAATTTTAGCCACCGTTTTTATGAGATGATCATCATGTTGCACTCATCCTCGCCGACACTTAGCCATGTGTCATTTCCGACTTAACCATTCCCATTACTCCTGAAACAGAGAGTTTCACAACATACCCGACTTTGCAACCTACATTTTCGTGCCTGACCCATGGTCAGAGGTGAACCCTTTTTGTGAGCTCATGAAGGGTCGAATGCACTTGAAAACAATGAGGCTGCTTGAGGAAGGTTGTCACCAATGCCCATGCAAAATTTCGACTGTTAATTTCTTGTTGATTCAGAATTATTGACAAAAAAGCATGGCTGGTACCTGTGAACGAACTTTTGAGACACCCTGTACACACAGACACCAAAACCTTAGATTTTTGGCCGGTTCTTATATGCTTTATTGGCATGGGAAATGTGTCAAGGAACTTTTGAGACACCCTGTAGTTTTGGTGCCTTCGTAACATGTTACGGAGCTGTCAGAGGCGGTTGTCACCAGCTACGAATACCCGGCAAAACCCTTACTGGTTGACCTGACCTGACCTGACCTGACCCGGCCTGGCCTAAATGCATGAAGACATCATCTATGATCATAACTAAGATGATATTCGTGATCAGCACCCCGAAAAAACCATAGCAGCCACCCTTTACTATGCTCTAACTCCCGATTTTCCCGACTTTTGGGTCATTGACCTGACCTGGAAGGTCAACCGATGACCTAGGACCTTTAAATTGGGTATCATCGGCTTCCTTTCATCACAGTCAACGGTCGTTTTTTCCGCGAAGCTCTAACTCGATCAGGGGCGAAACAGCAAGGGGGAGGGTCCAACGGACCCCCCCCCCATATATACGTTCGCAGCTGGAAAACACCAATACGGGCGAGGGTTAATGGAATTATTAAAGACAATTTTCCAGGTTGCCCCCCCCCCCAGTCAAATTCCCTTAAAATAGGCTCTGAGCACTCCTACGCTGAGCTACACCGGATGGTGGCCACGGCCGGGGCAAAGTCTGGCCGGGCGGGCGGCGGGGCCGGGAGGTCGGCAGCAAAGTCAATGAATGTTTTTGTGGTTTCGGGTGCCGGTCGCTCTAGCTTGGTGGAATGATGATGGATCATTGGCAAAACTTTCAACGTGGAGTCCCGGTTCGAGCCTCATCGCGGCTCCGGCTACTTTTCCGAGTTAGGATTTGGTTTGATTTTAGTGGTTGCGAGCCATTTATACGGTTTTATATCTACATGTCGATTGTCGATTGATTGATTGATTCATTCATTCGTTCATTTTTGACATGTCGACATTTAGCATACGAAATGACATCCAGGATCAATCCGATCAATCTACCATTTTTATAAGCGTATTGCCTAAATGTCATGCATATATGTGGCACAAGAGCTATGGTTGCCTCGATACCGTGCCAAATCACGTTTTGCACAATGCACAAGTAAATTATATTCGCTGGGTCTTCCGTGCATTGTGCTTAGCAAAAACAGGAATGCAATTGTTAAGCGACGCAAAATGTGCAATGCAGCAAGTGACCACACACACCCGCCCAGCCCCCATGGTCCACCAACACGCCCCACACCACTTGCCAGCCCACGCCAACCACCGAGACGAGCCCCTCCCCCCTCGCTGGTCTGACGCGACAGCTGGTCTACAAAGCGCTCCACCCGGCGACCCGAGCCGATGTCAAACAGCGTGGGTAGACTGTGCCGCTTCACTCTCGGGTCATGCGGCACAGCCTACCGGTACCAGGCGGCTGCTGCCAATGCTGAGCCATAGGAACCCGGTGGATAAAGAGTAGGGGACCATCAACCTGTACACGACTGTACCACCAGTAGCGTCCGGCTCCGGGTCCGCACTCGCAGATTTAGCCTCGCCGACGGCCTATTTTGGTCTAATGACGTCATACCTCTTGTAGAATGCTGTTTCAGAAGGTAGCTGTTCTAATATGAAAAGCATATGTGCTTATTTTTTTTTTTTTGACGCGCGAAAGAGATTGCGTTGCGATGACAAAATACTGTAGGTATGCAGATTCTTGCAGTGCTTGCAGATGCAGAAGTTTCTTGAGGGTTTGATTCTCGCTCAATTCGTGGTTCTGCGATGCTTAAATGCGCGATTCATGACTTACTCAATGTATTAATGCTTAACGAGCAATCCGCGAAAAGTGAGGCGCTTCTTCCGTGTTGACTCGAGCGCCTTATTATGCTCCAGCAATGTCTGGTTGAACACCTGGTCCTTAAGTCAACTAACTCATCGTTGTCGGCGGCTGTATCCTGATCGTCTCATAACGTATTGCACAATGATCAAAGATGAATCGCCAGCATCCCCAGAGTCGGATGGCGCTCCGATGCTGCTCGTTCTAACCGCTCTGACGAATTCATGGACCGAGTAGTCAGTGTCGTATACCGTCTGCCTTTCTCCAGGGGTGGCTTGTCTGCCTTTCTCCAGTGGTGTCTTGGAGACATGAGATGGCTAATGTTGGTCGCCATGTCTGGAACATGCAGTGCTGCTGTATTGACGTCACACTGATGACCTTCAAGTCACTCACCGATCGCATCTTGCGATTTACAGCTGACATATGGGTGTGAACTGTCGTTAAACCTTACTCGACATGATTATGTATGGTGTGCTGAGGCCTCACATTATGTATCCTCGATTTGCATATCTTCTACGCATGTGAAGTATGCTTAGGACAAATTTGTCGCTCTAGTTTCCGACCCAACTTGTTCACACAAGGTGCTTCACCTTGCTTTACTATTTTCCGACCTAACTGCATACATACATTACAAGCTTTTTCTGAGATAGATTTGACCACCATAAAATTCCACCAGCATGGCCATCATCATCGAGAAAAGTCCGTTGAACTTGTGTGGTCCGATGTAGTACGCAGCAGGCATTTCCAAAAAGAGATCCATCACACAAAGGGTCGCAGCACAATGTACACAGCTATTTATGCGTTGCAGGGGCCTCTGCATCAGGAACGAGATCCGGTGAACGGTCCAGATATCGGGGCAAGATCACAGGGGCCAGCGTGACCTGTCAAGGCCAGCTGGGGCCGTGTCATGTCGGAGAGTCGGGGCCCCTTGACCGGACAGCCCAGCAGGGTCACTTTGCGAAACCGCCTACATACATGTGCATGCTTTGCAAATCCTCTTTGACCTGAGTTCTAGCTGTTTTTGGAGCGAGTCGTGGCCCTCATTTGCGTTCTATCGCGCTCTAGTTCGTCTCTCATGTGCATGGTCCTTCTCTGAATATCGAATCATGTGTTTGTCTTGTGTCTCGTACGGAATCATGTGTCTTGTACGGTTTTCCGTTCATATTTTCCATGGTCAGTTGAAAATCTTCATTGCCCTTTTGTGTGTCTGTGGCCACCTATTTCCCACAATGGTTTCTAGCTACGCCAAATCACTATCCCACCGAGTTCTGGAGATCGGCGCTAATAATTCCAGGAACCGTCTAACTATAGATGACTGAACTCGGAACAGTCTGGGCGGCTGCGGCCACCACCCAAACAGCCGGTTAATAATTCATACCCGCTCTGAGCATCAGTTGTGAGCGTGTACGGCCCGCCTCCGGCCTTCAGATAACCGCACGGTGGCTCACGTACTATGCTAATGACACCGATCGCCATAGTATGCTAATGGCCGGCTCTGGACGGGTCGCTCCGCGGCGAGACGAGGTGGCGAATTTGTAAGCGAGCATGTCCCCCGATAAGTCTCGGCTGGACGCCATGGTCGCATATCGGCGGCACGCATCACCCGTTCGGAGAAAGCCATTGCCGATGGCTGGCCGGCCGGCTCGGCAAACAGCCTCTGAATTCCATCGCCCTGGGCGGCTAGCGTCGAACAGCGGCGGCGCGGCAGCGCGCGGGGCGGGCCTCCTGGCCGGCCGGCCGGTCGGCCCGCAGAGGAGGCCCATATGCAAACGAGGGCAGCCTGCAGGGGAACGAGAGCCGGCCGCCGGTGCGCGCCACCAGTCTACCTCTGTACTGAGGCAGATGAGGGGGGCTGGTCCCGACCCTACCTGCCGCTACACAGCACTGCCGTCACTGGTCCTGTCGTCCGGCCGGACACGCACTGAACATCAGGTTAGTTGGCTCATTCATGGCTCATCGAATGGGAAGCGAGAATTAATTAGTGAGAAGAATAATTAGTCTTCCCTGGACAGATTGGGAGCTGGCTTCCTCCAACCGTTTGTCAGGGCTGGTTTGTGTAGTAGAACACCGTGACAGCCGCCAGATACCCTAGCAGCCCCAGGATGTGACGTTTCTTGTTAGTTTACCGAAGATCGGTTCGTAGGCCATCCCGAGGTAGTACATACTTCCTGTCAAATGTTTTATAACAATCAATAACAGTCGCTGACGACGGATTCAGTGTTTGCTCATGACAGTAAATGCACCAAACAGTGTGGTGGCATATTGTAAGTTTTCCAAATAAAATTCAAAGCATTTTATTACATGTAGCATTTTAAGTTATAGAGAAAAATTATCTGCCCTTCATTGCAAGCATACAGAGCTGGCAACATCTCTTTAAAGGTTTCTTGTAAAGGATCGTGTTTTATTCATCCGTATTTTTTAGAGGAGCTCATTTCCAAGCTCGTTTATAGAGCCTTTGAGTGAGAACTAACGAGAAGCTCTTTTTCTGGGAGAAAATTGTTTGTTGAGTTACATTTACTGTCCTGCCGACTTTTGTTGTCACTTTGTTGTCAAGAAGAACGCTACTTCCTTGAAATACGAGACGGACACCTCATTTGTCTTTCTTTTTATGAAGCCTAGGAATGCAGAAAAAGAATGTTCAATGCCTTTTGATGGTTCTTGCGAGTCTCACTTCTTCCCAGTTAATGTCGCAAGGCCTTCGTTGCAGTCGCTTTTTACCTGATTTGTCTGACATGTCGTGCAGCGTTTGATTTTTTAATACCTGTTTCGGTACCTTCGGTGAATCAGTTATTTTTTGTTTTAGTCGTGTATTTTTTTACTGGTTATGTTGATAAAAGCTGTGACTGTGAAGTTATAATGCTAAGTTGTTCTGTTGGTAGAAAATCGTCATGGCCGAAATGGCGTCCCGCAAACTGACCCACGTTTTACCGAACACTTCTGCTATAGTTCAACTACCCAAAATTATTAGATCAATTTACAAACTGAATCAAATTTAATTTGTTTTCATTCAAATCACGATATTTTTCTTTCCAATTCTCTGGGCGTCTGCCGCCTCCACGATTTTGAAAATGCGCTTTTTAAAGTGTCTTTTACAGTCTGGGTGACGTCTGTCAGACGCGTCTTTTTTCTGAGATAACACTGTCAGCCAGCACACATTGCACAGTCTTCCACGGTACTGACTAGCAATCATGGTTCTCACTACGTTACTCACATTTTTGTGACATATTTCCTCACTGGTCTGGTGAAACCTTTTCACTCGCCTGGGGTCAGTTTTCTGGGGTCAGTGACGACTTGTTTGTCCATATTGCGAAATTACGACGGTTCGCCATGACGCCGATCCTCGAAGCATTTGGAAGCCATCACCTGACTGGCTTTAGTAGATCAGTCACACAGTCAGTAACCCGGTGGAACGATTGAAGCGGGCGGAAACGATGACCAGCGCTGTAAACGAGAACAATCAACAGAATAAACACATTACGGCCTCTGAGCGTTGCTAACACAGTCAAGATGTACACGAGGTCGCAAGGTGTCAGTTTCTTCCGATATAGGAAAATAGCCGACGCATGGAGAAGGGCTGAGTTCTAAGACGTCGGCTGTTTTCGTTCCTTACCAGCACTAATTAGCGTCTGTATCAGACCGCTGCGTGTTTCGGCTCATTTCGGTTCTGTTTGTCGTCTTTTCGGACGTCTGTGGTGACAGCCACACCCCTCCGCGCCGACTGTTTCTCGTTTCTGGACGGTTGTGACGGCTATTCCGTACTGACCACGACCACGCGTGACCGGCGTGTGCTCAGCGGGTCTGAAGGCGCCGCTCCTGGTAGGGGGCAGGGAGGGGCGTGACGTAGATCGTCACACGCCCGCCGTCTGACGCCGTGATGCTGCGCGTGTGATGGTCGGTCGGATGAGGGGACTGGCGGTCAGTAGTTGGTTGGGACCCGTGGTGAGCACATCGGACCTGTGGAGCTTCATCCGTCCCAGTTGGGGAACACATTGGTTTGGGAGACTTCAGCCGTCTGAGCTTGCTCGTCCAACCTGCACAGGTAACCGAGGACTTCGGTTATTTTACCTTTCTGATAACATAGGCTCAAACTGGTCCGGTAGAAACTGTTTGGTTTTTACGCATCTTATGGCCATGTGTATTGTGAATTGTCTGTCGAATAGCTGGTCGATGTTGTGATCGGTACGCGGGGATGGTCTCTAGTCTTAACAGCCCCAGCTGTCAGGTGCCTTGTGCGCTTCTGGTCACGTCTTCTGAAATGGTTTCCGATGTGATCTTGGCGGCTATAGTGAGCGGTCCACCTCTTACTCATTTGAGGTTACCTTTGGTGATGCTAAAAAAATGTGCCATTCTTTTTAAGGTCTAGTTGACTAGTTTCATCTTCAACTTCCATTATTATTTTTAATTGCTATCTCCCCCAGCCTCCTGACATTCCATAGTCCTTAGGCTTTAAAATTTCGTTGTAACAGGCATTTCCACAAAATATAGGGGCCTAGCGAAAGGCCCATTGCAGATTCATGTAAGGGGGCTTGTGGACTTCCTAGATTTCACTTAGGGCGCTTTCTCCCCGAATCGTGACCGGGAAACATCTTTGATGAAAAATGCATGACTCTTATTCATTTACCAAAGTCCTTTCTCTACTTGTAATCCTTGTATACCTACCTGCCTGAAAAATGGCAGGTGCCGAGAGAGACCGGTGAGACATTTAGCTTGCTCAACCACAAACAGGTACGCCACAGTGGTCAAGTCCGTGCCGTTTAAAAGGTAGCGTTTCGATGGTGCAGGTCACACTCAGCCACTCAGACGGTCACCGCGGAGGTGATGGCCCTTTTTGGGTTACCATCCACCAGTGGAGTGTCTGGGTGGGGTGACCGCTGACCGCCAGCCCGGACAAGGTGACATGAACGAGGATGTGGACGGACTGGTCCTCTGGGTAGAGAGAATTGTTATTTGCAGGCTCATTAGGTATAAATGTAATGAATATTCTTGCCATCTGAATTTTGGTAGCTTGAAAAGTCGTATTTCAGATCTTGATTCGGTCGAAACATTTTTGTGGAATATGTATGCCGGAATACATTTCATGGAATATGGACTTAGTACCGAAGTTATCAAGCTGCATTTTTTTTTAGTTTTTAGTCAATATTTCTCAAAGACGCGGACCATGAGACTTGGAAGCTCAGGATGCATTGTTCCGAGAGAGCTAGGCTGTCGAAACACTTGGCTGCTTGGACGCCCAAACATTGTTGGCTACACTAGCGCCACCTGAGGCTGCACCGCTGCCGATCAGCGCGCCCTGGTGGCGCTCAGCTGAACCTGCTGCTCAGGGTTCGTGCATAATGCACTGTGCATTACGTAAAATGCTAATGAACAACATGGAATCTGATTAAGATTTACATGGGCTAGACGCTAGCCCTGTCGACATGAATATTTTCATGTCAGTCAGATGCACCTGCGCGCCACCACTGACATGCGCCGTGGACTCGTAAAACTATTGGTGCACAGCATGCCCAGTAGGTGGCTCTTCAGTCGCCTGGTGCTTCGGTGGACCTGGACAGCCATGGGGGTTTGATGATCGACATTCGACAAGGCGCACTGGCGTCAGCGAATTGAGAAAATCATGGGTATGACAGTCATGGTAACTCGTAGGGTCGCAAAGCCAATAAGTGGTTATGGTTATGTGTCTTGGCTGTTGACTGTCTTTTCAGTGCGCAGTTTGACATTACCTATGGACCTGACGCAACTAGGGCAAATTGAGGCATGCACACTGCACAGTGTAAAAGTAATTATTATTATCGGTTGAATGATTGGAGAAAAAGCCTTACAGATTACAGATTACAGATTACAGATATATTCAGACAAGGTCCTCTCAATAGTGAGGCTTTTCACATGTCCACGTCATATAGCGTGATACAAAACGAGGAACAGTGTGCAGCACGCATAATTCCCACACACGCACCCATACATGCTATTGCTCATGTCTGTTGCTTAGACAGCAGCACCTTTCGGATGTTCGCCCGGTACGACAATGTCCCTGGTTCTACTCCAAGTTCGTTCATACGAGTCACACCTCGGTAGCACAATCTACGTCTTCCCGACTCCGTTCGAATGAAGGGGAGGGTGAGGTAGCTGGCCTGCCTAGTGTTGTGCCGGTGCCGCTGGCTAGCCCGCTGCCCCAGCGTACCTTTGAGGTACTCCGGCTGCTCCGACACAAAGATACGCTCGACAGCACTCACTGTGTGGTATGTTACCAAATCCTTGGCAGTCAACCACTTCAGCTGCTTGATGACAGCCGCCACGCACAGCCTCATATAGTGGTTAAAGACGACCAGCAATATCCTCCGGGCCCATCTTGCCGAAAGACTGATAGTTTCCACGAGCAAAATAATTCAACCGTCGCGTACTTATCTTTGGAAAAAATGAATGCCTTCGCTTAATGCTTCACGTTAATTAAAGTGTCCTTGCGGCTTGCTGGATACTACAAAGTTCGCGTTGTTCAAGGAATACCATGGTGTTAATACAAAGTTTCATTTATTGCTACATGGCAAGGAAAAAAACTTGTTTCCTCCTGAAATAATTTTGTTTGATCTAGCTGTGCTTGCTGCGTAGTTACAGCATAATTTCACATATTTCTTAAAAAAGTATGCGTATTTTCATGCATCTTAAAAGTACTTCAGACGATGCCTGCGATTTTTTTTTTTTGATCAAATTCGTTTGGAATAGGTATTTGCTCTTTTAGTTTAAATGATCAACTTATTGTTTGTAACCGACTAGTTTCCCGTATATTTAGGTGCACTGGTGCATACCTATATGTAGAATGTAGATATGCGTGCGGTATACATACATTACATATGTTAGCGAAATTCATATTAGAATTGCAAGGTCTGATACCGTAAGTGTTATGTCTGGCAGCGGGATGTGCTCAAATGCCTGATTATAAGCGCTATTTTAATCGCTTTTTAATTGTTATGGGTGAGTGTGAGACTAGCGTCACATTTTGCCTTGTTAATGTCTATTATTAACATATAGCTATTTTGTAGTCATTCATATTATCGATGATTTCACTTTCATTTTTCATGTTCCGCTCATATTTCCTTTTTCCCTAACCCTCTCCGGATTGCTATCGCAACTGCTAATAGTGTGTGAGCAGATCGATGATCGACATTCATTTAAAGTCAAACAATGCGTTCAATTACCCCTTTACGTCTGTGCCGAATCGCCAATTTGGATCTTATCACAGCACGCTGTGGTGTTTGACATATTAACTAATCATAATTTCATCAAAACATAATGACATAAAATTGGATGATCTTATTGAGGAAATTTTCCTGTGCGCCTAAAACCCGCTAATGTAAATGGCCCAATTTTCACCATTCCGACTAAACGCAACACGATGTCTCAGTTATCTTTAACACATGTTCTCGAGTATTTTAGAGCATTGTCTGAGCGTTGCAGTTGAGCGTGTTGTTGCATCACTCCCCGTTCCCCACCATCCGTCCCCCCCCCCCCCCTCCACAGTCCACCTCCCGGCCGGCTCCGCTCGCGCGCACGTCCCGTTTCGCCGCGTGTGATTGACAAACTGACAAGCGACACGATGAAGACGTCGTTCGTCAACTGTCACCGGTTCAGCCCGACGCCGTACCTGCGGCCCGGTGTCGTCTGTGACCTCAGCTAATTACCTCTGAAACTAGGACGGACAATTGACGCGTCTGAAACAATCGCTTCATTGTCTGCAGTTCGAGTTTGCTAGTGTCGCCGCCGTGACTCATATGCTACAATGCTACACGACCAGGAAAATGATGTCCTGAAAGTGCTTTTGATGTGTATCGCAATGGTCGGAGCTAGCAGTTGACGTACGGAACAGCGAAAAAGGCGCAAAAAAGATGCGCCTTGCACGCGTCTAGTCCGGTGTCTGAATAAGTTTGATATAATTGTAGCGCTGCCGTGATTCACTTGGAAAGTCCGTAATTCCTTGAGAGTTCGCCTGGTTTAAATATCTTTTTTCACCGTGTGTTTTCCTTGTATTCTCCTGTGCGTCTGCCTTCAATGCTCGCACCTTCGCTTGTTTTGTAGCTGGGTCTTCTTACACTCCTTTCTTATCAGACGATGCTATGCAATCGGAATTCGTTTTTTTTTTAGTTCGAGCTCAAATTCTTGCCTTTAGACCATGTGGTAGCATTGCCGACGTGCCGTGATTTTGTCGTAGTGCCATTCTATGAATCATTCGCTAAAGTTATCACCTTAAAATCTGATATCTAAAACTACATAACCGGTCAACATTTGAATACACCGCGTGTGAATAGGCCACTTCTTGTGCGCCCACATTGGTCATGCAAATAAGGGCTTGTGAGTTGTGAAAAAGGATCTTAACTGCCAAAATTGTTCAGAAGATCGAAGTACATTATGACCCTCACACAATAGGTAGGTACCATTATTTGTGTATACTTCACATTGTTTAGGCCTATTTAACCGTAACTATTCGGTAACCTTATTTTGACCTTGCCCTGAGGATCCATGGCATCGTTTCCTGATCATGCAGCTAATGTCCAAATCAGTTTGTGACATTTTACCGCATTTATTCGCCCCATTGTAAGTGGTCCACTTTATTCCACATTCCGTGCACGAAGTGTGTTATTTTTGCGGATGGTCGAAGGACGATGTTATCGCCGTGGGACGGTGGGACAAGCGTTCTTTAGGGTAATTAGGCCGCCAATACCATGACCGAAACGCCGCCATGACAGGACAACAGGCTTAGCAGTACGCCGCTAACGCTACACATACCTACCCATAGTACTGCCTATAGTACTAGCTTATAGTGCAATATCTTTTAGTAAGTTTGTATGGTCTACGGCAGAATAGAAGCTCACTTTTCACTTGCAACTTTTGTTAAAGATGACTTTCAAGTTATCTGATGTCCGCACCATTTCTTTCATTCTGACTGAATTCAGAAATGCTGGACATTGCAGAGATGCATATTTCGACCGTGACATACTTGTGAAGAGTTCGAGGATGTTTATCGTTATATTCAGTGTTCTGCTAATTTTAATTTCTTCATCTTATATCTTACCTCTATTTATTGTTTTTATACATCGATATTGGTAATGGATCTTGAGAAGATGGAGTTTTTTCGAAGCCTGTGGGATTAATTGCCAAACTCGGTTGTGGAATGTGGAGCCTTTGGTAGCGCTAATTCAGTGCCAGCCAGATGTATCAGTGTTCATGCAATGATATGCATGTGTTATCGTGAACATTGAACGTTGAAAGCATGTTTTTATTGTGAACATGGAACGGTAAAAGTGAAAGACTCCGAAATATTAAAGTCAAGGTTGCCGATAAAATTTGGTGCAACTATGCATACGTAATGCGCTCTTGCATATACGATGCACATGATAAATGCGATGCAGATGTTAGTCAGCTGTTGCGACCGTAAGCTTGAAATGATAACGAAACACAGTTTATTTATCCCGCTTTATAACATATTGGCTAATCCCAATGTGGTCATGCCATAAGATAGGCATTCAGGCGGAAAGCTATCTTAAAAACTTGCTCGGCCCGCATTAGAATGTCTTGCAGAGGCAATGCCGCAAATTGCATTTATTTTTAGACATAATCAGCGATGTCAGTAAATTGTCCAGACTAAAATGTTCGTTTGATTTTTGAACGGCATCTGTTGCCCACAGTGGGTCACTAGTCAGTTCACTACACTCATTATTTCACTTTTCTTTCACGCTTTTCGTACTGTTATAAGGCATATATTAAATTTCATTGCTGCATGTCTCAAATTAATTGAGAAACACACCAACTTTGACAGACAAATTAATTTTGTGGTTGCGTGAGCCCAACTCCAAATCTTACTAAATTTAGTTTGAAGTGGCATGAACCAAGCACCGAACAGAGCTTTGTGAAGTTGAGCATTTGTTGCGAACAATAGAATCATTGCCTGCTCTTTTATACCATGTCAGTGGAAAAGAAATAGCCTTGAAACACTGGTGTTCTTTGGAACTTCCTGGTTCTTTTTTCCTCATACGTACGAGACGGTTAGGCCGAACTAACAGTCGTCAACTGACCGACTTACAAATATATCGTTATGTAAACCAACTGCTTATCAACGGACTGCAACCAACAGCGTATTTTGTTTTCATGTACCTTTTTTGCTAATAAATATATGCATGTTTTGCTCTTCGCTTGTCGAGATGTTTTCGTAGTTAATGGTTTTCACTTGAAAATAGCTACGTTATTTAGTTATACCGAAATATCAATAAATTGACAGGCATTGCAGTGCCTATCGCTTACCACTTTGCCTCTGAATACACATACGTGCTAAATATGTACGAAATCGGTATAGCTGTAAAACCAAAAGCATTATGATGAATAAATCTGACATAATTGAAGGACGCCGCCCTTCCATCGCCCGAGGGCGTCACGTGCGGCCGGCCGGCATAGGCGGTGCCAGGTCGGGCAGCTGGGAGGGCGCCACATTTATTAGAGCTGATTGTGATGTGCGCTTTTGTCGAACACATATTTGCAGTTAAGACTCACGCAAAGGTGCGTCACCATCAGCAAAGCACCGACATCTCGGGAAATGGGAACTGAATCCATATCCGCCCCTGCACGGCGGGAATCTGCCGCGTGGATAAACTTGATCCAGTCCTTCCACAGTCCTATTCACTGATGGAGCTATCCGAATTCGCCTCATCCATGCGGTCTTTTACGAACTGTAAGCATACTAATTGTTTTTTTTTTCAGACATGTGGGTTATGATTCGGCTATAGATCTGATGTTAAAGGTGGATTTGCCAGGTCCCAGCTTAATATCAATGGAGTCACAGCTCCCTTTATGGTATGCATGGGCCTACTTCTCAACCATTGGGGATGTTATGGTCTAATACTGACAATCATCTCTCCTTGTTTTCAGGTTGGAAACTGCTGGCGGTTTCCGATCGCACCAACAGTCACGGTTACAAGTGCGACAGAGGTAGACAGCGCTCCGTTCCACCCTGAGAGCGCGTGTTTGATCTACGACCGCGGTGACCACCGCCCCACGAATCCACCATGGTGATGGGAGCCGCCAACAAGCTGCTGGAGCCGGCCAAGGCCTTCATCGACGCCGTCCGAGAGCCCTGGTGAGTGTTCTGGGCTCCCTTGGCTCGGAGTTGGGGTTAGGTGGGGACTGGGCAGGGGACACCACACCGCCCGCCCTCTACATTATCACCAAGCGCCTCATTATTTTGTTGCAATTTATCCTTGAATTGGTCACCAGTACAGTAAAGTTCTTGTTGGTGCAGTGCTAAGGAATACGATTCTTCCGCTACAAAATCTGACCGTTCATCCTCCTTCCAGCGTCATTAACGGATAAACTGAGCTCAATGAAGCGTAAATAGGCTAACGGATTAGTTCAACTGTCAGCCTTGAAACTGTAGTTTGAAACCCGGAAACATATACTTTGATGAGCTTCACCATTGTGCCCATTTTAATTAGCTAGTAAAAGTTGTCCGTGGATCCCAAGTCTAAAAGGCGCCTTCTTAGTAAAGTATTTACTTATTAAAGCCATACGCAACGTTTCTCCTCGTTTTCGCCTCCACTTATACATATATGATCTGTCGCTTAGAACCATCCACTGATTGAGTGGCCGCATTGCCCAGCTTTCATCTTCCCAGAAGTCGAGCATACCGACCTTCCTGGCAGAATATCTCTCGCACCACATTCCTCGCAGTCCCGCATCCCGTATCTCTAGAGACGCGGCCGTCTCCTTCGATTACTCTGGTTTTGCCTCACACTCTGACCGTGTCTCACCCTCTGACCACGTGCCTCAGTGGTGCCTCACCGGCGCCGGGGCGCGGGTGAGACAATTCCTTCGCGTGCCGCGGAGCGTCGTGTAAGGAAAACGGCCGCCGCGCCACCCCTTTCTCCTGGTGTGGGACGTCTTTTCCAGCGCGGTGCCCCCCGTCGATCACGGGAGCGGCCGTTAGCTGGCCGACCGTTACTGGACGGGGGCCGGCTGGGCAGTGACACCGCACCCGCCGACAAATTCACCCGAAAACCGCCCGGGGAATGCGCGGAAAACCGCGCTCAAAAAGCGGCTATCTTCACTGCATGCACGGGCGACGGGCGTGAGGGGCACGAGGAATGTGGTCTGACGATTGTTCATAGTGCGGTTATCAGCGACGGTGCTGTAAAAGAAGACTGAGGACTTAAATGGCCCATTTTTCATTGCAACAATCGGGTGATAGCGTACACGGTGATTTGACGTGTGATAAGAGGGAAATGTAGGTACGAGGCAGGAGCAATGTGGACGTAGAACGGAGGAACAACACGGATAAATAATGCAATCAGTTTGCCGCCGGGGCTGGACGATTGACGAACACGCCATGGTAAATGATCAAACGTTTGATCGCATTTGCTAGGGCGCATTATGTTTGACTACGGACTGATTGGATGTCACTGGAGTATATCTATTGATCTACGGGCGCACTCTACGAGCGAGCTGACGCTCCCGCTCGTAGTACGCCGTTCATATTTTGTACTCTACGCCGGTGCTAGTGTCACAAGGCTGTAAAGTTGTGCCACACCTATCTGCGGCCCCTGAGGTCGCGTTACCTCTATATTCAGTGAGCGTTGCCGTCATACGGCAATAAATTCTTATGCCATAAACCCCCGCCGTAGTTGATCAAAGATAGTACCAGATTTGGCGTCAATCTGCCATTCGGTCGCAGACAATTGTATGCGCTTAGTTTAATGTTCATTGCTGCCGGCGCCGCGGGTCGGTGGGTGGCCAGGGTACAAAGTGTGTCTGCAGATAGGTGGAGGGAGGGCCCCCGAGACCGTGCGGGCCCTCAGATGGCCCCCGGCCTCCCACCCCGGCGGCCGAGAGCCCAGTGAACGCGCAGCCACTCACGATGTGGTCCAACATCCGCAACTGGTCCAGCAACCTGGTCGGCGGGGCCTCCAAAAGGTAGGGCGATAACGTGTCAATAATTTATTTGATCCAAGGATCCAGATTTCGCGAATCACTGTACGGGATTATTTATCCTGTTTATGAGAAAGATTTTAACTGAGGTGAATTGCGTGCTCCAGTATTTTCGTGCATTCATAATCCATACATTGCCTCATGGCAGTGGCGCAATCACAAGTGGTTGGAATTTCTCGCATTTGAGTTGTCTCTTCTCTTCATTTTACCTTTTCAGCGGTCCGAGTACAAAAGAATGTGTTTTTTGCCTGCAGTTTAATAGCAAGGCCTCCCCCTGGAGTTGAGGTAGAATGATTGATGCCGATACGAAAAGAAAACAAGTACACATGTAAAACGTATGCGCTTTAAAATGAAATACCTTTTTAAATATTGTTAAAAATCGTGTGAATAGGTATGCATATTTTCCTCTTGCATTTCTTGTCAAAACCTACCGGAAGAAGCGTACTCGTTTCAAAAGTATGCCGGGGCTTTCTAAATGCGAGAGTTTTCCCTTAACGTACCTATCAAGGTAAACTTGGGCGGTGTTTTATTTTAAGTCGTTTTGTAGGCACGCAATGAGCGTGAGTGTATTTGCTCATTTTAGATCTAACATCCAAATATCATGAGCTACTAAAGATTTCGCAAGTCATTTGATTTTAACCAGATGCACGCATGCGATACACGGATGATTTTCCTAATTGCTCGCAGTGGCTTTTGGCGTTGTGTAAAGAGCATCAAAAATTTACTATCACTGACCACCAAACTGGTCTGCAGTGTGAGTACTTGTAACGGTTGAGTGCACTGATCCTATCTGGTCTAACGGCTTTCTGTGCAGTTGGTACGAGCTCCACCGCTTCTTGGTAGATTGAGACGGAAAACCGCTGTAGGTCGCCCCAAGAACGGGTCTGACCGTGTCACCGGGCGTCCCATGGGAAGGGAGTGGTCCTCACAAGGTCAGAGGACGACGCCCGGCTGGCGGCGCCCCGCGCTGCAACAGATTGCGCTCCACAAAAATGCACGGAAATCACCGATGGAAGCTTCTGAGCATTGTAATGGTATGGGGAACTACGCACTGGTGATATAAGCCTTCTGGATTTTAAGTCTTATGAGTTGTTCCAAATAAACTCCTAATCCTCAGCAAGAGTCTATTTTGCCATGTGCGACCATCTTCCACCGAACAACGAACAACAACAATCCTGCGTAAGACCAAAAACCGAAAAGACCACGCCGAACACAAACTGACGCATTTCATACGAAATGCGACGCAATCAAGCGAAACACAGCTAAAGCACTGCTACTTTTCGACAGTAACAGACAACTAAATAAAAATCCATAACATCATCCCCGCCTTTGGATGTAACACCATCCAAACAAACATACAACGCTGCTCTAACTGGTGTGACCTACCAGGCAGAGGGAGGAACACAGGAGCATTTCCATGGCAAACTCGTGACCAGGCGGCAAGACAGGTAGTGTCAGGTGGGTACATTCACGGGTCATATACCTCCATATCATGCAATCGCTGGACGGCTCGGGTCTTCACTTGTCCCCCCTGAGTCCTGATCTGGGCAGACCTAGCCAGACCGTCCCTGCCCGGAAACAGTTTAGTTACCACCCCGATCATCCACTTCATACGGGGAAGGTTGTCCTCTCTAATCAGTACTACTGAACCCTGCCGTAACTCACCGTGCTCTCTGAACCTACGGACCGACTGAGGGAGGGTCCGCAGGTATTCAGTCTGCCAAACAGACCAAAAGCGGTTCAGCCGTCTCTCCCTCACACGCGCTCTGTCACAAAGCATCTTGGCGTTCACTGCCTCCGGATCCTCGAGCACTCTCGACTGAAAGCCTGTGCCGCGTCCCGTCAAAAAATGGGAGGGCGTCAGCGGACTGTCACCCTCCAATGAGTCGGTCACCGGAGTGAGCGGTCGGGAATTGATGCAGGCCTCAACCTCAAGGAGCACCGTCTCCAGCTCGGTGCGAGAGAGACACCTGGAGCCGCACGACTTCCGCAGACCCACCTTCACCGTGCGAACCAGGCGCTCCCACCAGCCGCCCCACCACGGTGAGCGCGGCACAATGAATTTCCACTTGGGAGCGAGGTGTCCAAAGTAGCGCGTCAGCATCGCGTCGGCTCCACAAAACGTCCGCGCGTTATCGGAGTAAATAACGGACGGGAGTCCCCTTCGGGCCGCAAACCGCCTGAGGGCCATCAAGAACTCTGCTTGGCACAAAGATGCTGTGAGCTCAAGATGAACCGCGCGCGTCACAGCGCAGGTAAAGAGGCACACATAAAACTTGCGACGCGGAAAATCTACAGCGAAAATGGGCCCCGCAAAGTCCACCCCTGTGACGGCGAACGGTGGCGCTCGGGTCACTCTGTCACGCGGCAGCGGCGCCGCCGGTTTGTTGCAGGCTAGAGCATCCTGCCGCTTACAACTAACACAGAAGCGCTTGACTCGCTTAGCGAGGCAGCGCAGACCCACTATCCAGTACGCTGCTCGGACAGCGGAGATGAGCGTAGATACACCGCAGTGATTCATCAGGCGGTGCTGGTCCCGAACCAGCAGCTCGGCGACCCATCCCTTGGGAAGCAGAATCGGATGCCGCTCGTCATAGGACAAGTCGGACTGCTGCAGCCGGCCTCTGATCCGCAGAAATCCATCACCATCTAGAAATGGAGTCAGCGAGTGCACGCTCGAGCTCCTCGCAACCTCTTTGCCTTGCTGCAGCGCTTTCAGCTCAGCAGCGAACGCCAGCCGCTGCTCCTCCCGTAGCAGCACCAGCCGGGCAGACACGACCTCATCAGAGGACAGGTCGGGAAGGGCGCACTTCTGACGCGCGTTTCGCGCGTTGTTACAAAATCTGCGCACCCAGCCCACGACTCTGACCGCCTTCGATAAAGACGACCAGCGGGTCGTGCAGAACACAGGCTGCTCACCTGTACCAGCCACCAGACAGCTGCCGCCAACGGCCTCCGCTGTCTCTGATCTGACCTCCACTGGGACACTAGTCACCTGACCAGACTCAGTCGGCTCATCACAAGCCTCGCCACTGTCGGGCCGAGCCCGAGGAGAGGCCAACCAGCTCGGGCCGCTCCACCACTGCTCGGATTCAAGCAGTTCCGCAGCCGACACCCCTCGAGTCGTCAAGTCAGCAGGGTTCTCATCCCCCGGACAGTGGCCCCAGTCGGACGGAGTCGTCAGACTCTGAATGGAACGCACTCTGTTGGCCACAAACTGCTTCCAGCGCTGTGGATCTCCCCTTATCCAGCCCAGCGCAATCATCGAGTCCGACCAGCACCTGATTACCGTGTCCTCGGGAAGTCTCAGTGCCTGGCAGGGGCGGTCGCAGACTTGAAGTTTGGGGGGGGGGCCAACTTGGCAAAGGGGCCCCTGCGATGACCCGGGGGGCCCGGTGCTAGCTTAAAGGGGCCCACGGGCGTAGTGCACGGGTGCAGAAATCCAGGCCATGACCGGTGAAGCGGGGGGGGGGGGAGGGAGCGGCACCCGAGCGGAGGCTCAATGCGAGCTTTGAGGGTGTACCATGTCGAAAAGGTACCGATAAGTGCATTTTGAAGCATTGATATTGTCAATAATTCACGCAACTGTGAATGGATTACCGCAAAAGTAAAGGCGGCTTAGGCGGCTAACTTTGCCATTTTCTAAGATCATCGTGCTAAAACTTTTGACAGTGGGTCATCGGTATCTGTTCACTGTTCAATCACATGTGTTCCGTTTCATTTTTTTTTTTACTTGGGCACAAATGTAAGTTTTGAAGATCATAACAGTAGCAAATGCTTCGAAAGATGGATAGTGGGCAAAATATCCTAAATTTGTCGTGCTGCATGGAAAGTAGTGTTGCTGAGAACAGGGGGTTTTGTTCCAGATTGTTGTGGATGCAGAATACATTGTCTGCACTCACTGCAGAATTATTGTTGGTGCAACTGCGCCCACTGCACCCATGGTTCCTACACTTATGGGCCCATCGATAGCGCTTCGGCGATACCTATCGCCTAGAGGCTGCAATGGGGCCCTTAGAGTACGGTGTCAGACCCCCCAGAGGCAGGCGTTGGACCCAAGGGTCAGCGAAGGGCCTCAAAGGCCCAGGTAGGGCCCTAGAGGCTGATGTGAGCCTTCAGAGGCAAGTGCATGACACCCGAAGGTAAGGCATGAGACCCCCAGAGAACATAACAGGGCCATCATTGGCCGGTGTAGAGACCTCATAGGCCAGTTTGGGGCCCCTCAGAGGCTAGTGTGGTGCCTCAGGTGTCGGTATGAGGCACTTAAAGACCGTAATGGGTCTTCAGAAGCCGGCATCGATCCTTCAGAAGCCAGTACGGGGCCCTCAGAGGCACATAAGGGTCAGTTTGGGTCCCAGAGACAGAAATGGGACCATCAGAGGCCGATGTGGGACTTTTAAAGGCTGGTTTGGGCCCTTAGGGGCCAGCACAGGGCCTGCAAAGGGCATTTTGAGACCATCAGGGACCGAATTGGGCACTCAGAGGCCAATGTGGGCCCTTACAGGCCAGCATGGAGCCCACAGAGGTTAGCGTGGGGGCCCTAAAAGACCGACATGAGCCGGCGTTGGACCCAGAGGCCAGTAGAGGGCCCTCAAAGGCCAAGATGGGCTCTCAGAGGCCGATGCGGGCCCTTAGAGGCCGGCATCGGGTCTTCAGAAGCTCGTGCGGGGCCCTCAGAGGCTAAGGTGGGTCCTTACAGGCCAGCACGGGCCCTCAGAGGTCAGTGTGGGGCCCTAGAAGACCGGCATAGGCCGGCGTTGGACCCCAGACAGAAGGCCCTCATAGGCCACGATGGGCCCTCAGAAGCCGATGCTGACCCTTAGAGGCCGGCATCGGGTCTTCAGAATTCAGTGCGGGGGAGGGCCCTCAGAGGCTAATGTGGGCCCTTACAGGCCAGCATGGGGCCCTCAGAGGTCAGAATGGGACCCTAAAAGACTGGCATTGGCCGGCGTTGGACCCCAGAGGCCAGTAGAGGGCCCTCGAAGGTCAAGATGGGCCCTCAGAGGCCGATGCGGGCCCTTAGAGGCCGGCATCGGGTCTTCAGAATTCAGTGCGGGGCCCATAGAGACTAATGTGTGTCCTTACAGGCCAGCATGGGGCCCTCAGAGGTCAGTGTGGGGCCCTAAAAGACCGGCATGGGCCGGCATTGGACCCCAGAGGCCAGCGGAGGGCCCTCAAAGGCCAAGGTGGGCCCTCAGACGCCGATGCGGGTCGGCCGGCATTGGGTCTTCAGAATCCAGTGCGGGGGCCCTCAGAGGCTAATGTGGGTCCTTACAGGCCAGCATGGGCCCTTAGAGGTCAGTTTGGGGCCCTAAAAGGCCGGCATGGGCCGGCATTGGAACCCAGAAACCAGCGGAGGGCCCTCAAAGGCCAAGATGGGCCCCCAGAGGCCGATGCGGGCTCTTAGAGGCCGACATCGGGTCTTCAGAATCCAGCGCAGGGCCCTCAGAGACAATTATTAAAGGCTGGTCTTGGGACTCGAGAGACAGAAATGAGGCCACCAGATGCCGGTGTGAGACTCTCAGACGCCGGTTGGGCCCCTAAGGCCGGTTTAGGGGCCCTCAAAGGCCAGTGGAGGGCCCTCAGAGGTCAATGTGGGTCCTCAGCGGTCAATGTGGACGCATGACCGCCACTGAAGGGCCCTCAGAGGTCCGTGTAGGACCCTCAAAGACTGGTATGAGAGCTGTTAATAGCTGACGTGGGTTTCTCGAGCCTCGTGACAATCGAATACGGGCCAGGGCCCCATACGGCCATGGGGGCCCATCGGTTGTTTGGGGGGGCCAAATGATATGATGGCCCCCCCTGATTTGCCTTTGGGGGGGGGGCCATGGCCCTGATGGCCCCCCCCCCCTGCGACCGCCACTGGTGTCTGGCGCACGAGAGCGACGAGGCGAGCTGCCAGTAGGCTGCCCAGCAGCTCGAGTCGCGGCACCGTCACTCGCTTCAACGGCGCGAGCCGCGCCTTTGCCAGCACCAGTCTGACCTCGCCGGAACCATCAGGCCTGGCTGTACGGAGGTACACAACCGCTCCGTACCCTCTGGGAGAAGCGTCACCGAAGGCGTGTAGGGACACACCCTCACCGTGTCGCCAGCCGGAATTCGAGTAGCAGCGCGGTATCCGCAGCTGCTTCAGCGAGTCAACACCTCTCAGCCAATCTGAAAAGATTTGACTACGGTCCGCCGGGATGACCTGATCCCAGGCGAGCCCCAGTTGCCAAAGCTCTTGGAACAGACTCTTGGCCACCATCACAAACGGAGCCACGAACCCCAGCGGGTCGAAAAGCCGGGCAATACAACTGAGCACCACACGTTTGGTCGGCGTTACATCAGCGGAGACGGTGAGGCCCTCGTACGAGAACACGTCCTCACCGCTGCGCCACATGACTCCCAGAACCTTGGAGCTCTCACGCTCGCCAGAGCCGTTAGCGGCGTGAGTCTTGTCAAATACAACTGCACTGTTGGAGACACACTTTGTCAAAGTCATTCCCGCTCCAGCCATCACGTCCTGAGCCTGACTAAGCAGCGAGCTAGCCTCCTCCTCGGAATCGGCCCCAGACAGCAGATCGTCGACGTAAAAGTTCTCGGCCATCTCACGTACAGCCCTGGACGGAGCGCTCTTGGACAGGTGATGCCGGATAGTAGCGTTTAGCAGGAACGGGCTGCTCCTCACGCCGAACGTTACCCTGCGAAAGCGCATCACACGTGTTCTTCCCTCGTGGATCCACAGAAACCTGTGGACGTCCCTGTCTTCCACTTTGAGACTTAGCTGGAGGAAAGCCTTAGAGATGTCTGCAGTCACTGCGACCTGCCAGCGTCTGAATCTCAGCAGCACATCCACTAACGACGGAATGAGACAAGGCCCCACCTCCAGACACTCATTGAGGGAGACGCCATTGGGACCGGCAGCGGAAGCATCAAAAACCGGCCTCACCCTTGTCGACTCGCTAGACTCTTTAACGACAGGGCGATGTGGCAGATAGAACGTCGGGCGCGAGACGTCCAGCTGGTGACTGGGCACCTCCTCAATGACGCCCGCGCTCTCCATTTCCTGCAGCGCCTCAGAATATGCTGCCCCAAGCTCCGGATCCCTCGCCAAGCGGCGCGACAGACCCTGCAGACGCGCCTCGGCGGCGGGTCGGTTGTCCATCAGGTGCTCGGCGGCACCTGCCTTCCACGGCAGGGCGACCTGATACCTGCCATCAGCCTTCACCACCGAGGAGCTGAACTCCTTCAAAACCTGGTCCTGCTCTGCATCATCCGAGTCACAGACGCCGATGCCCTCGAGAGACCACAGCCGGCGAAGAGAGTGCTCGTGAACGTCTCCGAGACATAGCAGCTGACTGGTGACGCCACCAGACGACTTCCCACTTACCTTGCCTGAGATGACCCACCCCAGGGAGGTTTCCTGAGCCACGGGTCCCCCGCTCAGCCTGATCTCACCTTGTCGGATGAAGTCCCAGTAGCTGTCCAGCCCTACCAGCAGGTCCACAGACAGCTGCCTGTCGGACGGAGGATCAGCCAACTCCAGATGGCTGAAGGACTGGAGGACATCAGGAGGCAAGAGCGGGCGCTGCAGAGGCAGGCAGATGACTGGAACTCTGATAGCCTGGACAGAGTGGACAGATGGAGAGGTCACATTAGAGCCAATCATGTTCACATGGTACACGTCCCTGTGCTTAGAGGATGAGCCGGTCCCTCCAAAAGCAGCATAGGACACAGCCTCCGAGCCTACCCACACAGGTTCAGCTGCCTTTACGAGCTTATCACTAATGTAAGTTCTGTCACTGCCTGAATCAAAAAGCACTGTGGCTTGGACACGCCTTCCATCCTGACCTAGCACAGTTACTTGGGCAGTAGGCAGCACAGTACAGCTCCTCTCATGTCCACCACTCTGACAAGCCAGTGATGGGCGCTGCACTGGGTTAGAGTCACTGCTGCGGAGCATGCTGTCGCTGCCACCTGCAGCACCATCATGCTCACGCTGCACACCCCCTCCATGAATCCTGAAGCAGCACACCACATTATGTCGCCCACCACACTCAGCACACACTGTACTACATCTACGGGCGACATGACCCGCACGCAGGCAGCGGAAGCAAAGTCCTGCCTGCCTGATCATGTCTCTGCGGTCTGGTACTGTCAGGGGCTGCAGCTTCACACATACCTCAGGGTGATGGGCCTGTCCACAGAAAGCACATACAGGCCTTGCACCTGTCTGCAGAGCTGCAGCTGCCGGCATCCTCTCTCGCTGTTCCCTCTTCCTCCTATGCTGAGGACCGCTTGTGGCCTTTGTTCGACTTTCACCAGATGCAGTTGTCTGTTGAGCTGAAGCCACCTGGAGCTTGCTGAATGCGGAGGATCGCTCCCTGCGGCTGATCTCCTTCGACAAGAAGCTCAGCAGCCAGTCCAGGTCTGCTTCCCTGCCTGAGCCCTCACGGGCCCACTCAAGACGAATGTCAGGGGTCAGCTTGGAAAGGATCATAGGAACAAGAATAATGCCATACCTGTCACCGTCGACGTCCAACGATGCCAGGCTTCGGATGTGGACAAGGAGGCGATCTTGCAGCTCTCGGAGGGATTGGACTTCAGAGGACGAGGCATCTGGAACAGAGAGGAGTTCTTGAATGTGGGAGAAAATCACCATCTCCGTCCTTCCAAAACGCGCCTTCAGCAACTCACAGGCACTTTTGTAGTTGGTCCCAGTCAGCGGCAGACCAGCAACACTCTCTTTGGCCTCACCAATCAGGAATGACCTGAGATAGGCAAACTTAGACACATCAGGCAAGTCAGAGCAATGCACTGCAGCTTCGAAAGATTCCCAAAAAGACTGCCACTGGAGAACATTTCCATCAAACTTGGGCAATTCTAATTTAGGGAGCTGCAGGTGACCTGATGAGCCCACAGAGCTTGGTGCCTTTACATTCAGGGCAGCATTGGCTTTGTAAAGCACTTCAGAAATTCCCTCTCTTAGTACGGCAGCGCTCTCAATGTCAGATATCATCTCTGCCTCAGAGGGAAAACTCAGTTCAACTTCTGACTGGACTTCATCTAAAATATTCAGTCTTTTCTCACAGTCAGCCTTTGCAGCCTGAATGGCTTCAATGTTCAAGTCCTTGCACTCTAAAAGCTCTTCCAGCTTACGGCGGCAGCGACTTACCCATCCTCGCGCTGCCGCCCTCTTCCTTAGTAGCTCTGCACTCATTATCGGAAATGGAACCACTCCAGTCTAATCACATCAATAAATCAAAAGGTTCCTGGTCCCGGGTCGATGGCACCAAAAATTGTTCCAAATAAACTCCTAATCCTCAGCAAGAGTCTATTTTGCCATGTGCGACCATCTTCCACCGAACAACGAACAACAACAATCCTGCGTAAGACCAAAAACCGAAAAGACCACGCCGAACACAAACTGACGCATTTCATACGAAATGCGACGCAATCAAGCGAAACACAGCTAAAGCACTGCTACTTTTCGACAGTAACAGACAACTAAATAAAAATCCATAACATGAGTCAAACTCTGCGGGCTTCACGCAGAGGAGGGCTCGTCGACAGAGGGATTTATCCATGAAACATCATTGAAAAAGTGAAGCTTACGCCTATCAAGGACAATTGGTCAATACGATTACTGTGAACCTGATCGGTTGGAAGAGTCCAGCCGTTTTGTTGAATAACAGGTCTGATAAGTCGGTGCCATTATATCGGCTGGGACCACGTTTTTGTTCCATGTTATTATCCAAACTGCAAAGATGTAACTCAAGTATTGTTGTCCTTGCCGGGCACCTTGAGGTTCATTAGCGGACTTTTTGTACGTCAGTACTGGACAGAGTCGAGCTTATCTGAGCTGCGAAGCTTACTAGATGACCTTCTGACCTGGTGCTGAGTTTTTGCGTGAAAGTACCGTATGAATTTGAGCTGCACATTGCACATTGCACATACCGCATAATGTTCCAGGGGACAACATTGTTTTTGTAAGTTACAACTCTGCAATATCAAGTTTTGGGTTTATTATTAAAACGGTATCAACGGCTTCTATTCAGCCGACCATGAAAGTCACTTTACTGCGAAACTGCCGCATTTCAGAAGGGCAGCACTGAAATTGAATTGCATTCCAAAGCAGGGGGTGGAGCTTCCTATTCAGTTGGTGGGGCGGGTGCCCCACCAACTTTCCATGATGCCCCAGTTTTGCCCCACCAACTCACGCTGATTTGTAGGACTTTGTTGCTTAGCAAACCAACCTTTTCGCATTGAGGAGCTTTGAAATGTATGTGTAATACAAAATATTATCTCTGTAATGAAAAAAAGATTCAATGTTGCATTTTATCTAACTTAATCGGACATCATATGTTTGACGACTTTTTGCCCCACCAACTTCCTTGGGAAAGCTCCACCCATGTTCCAAAGTATAAGTAACGCTCAGTGGTCGAAGTTGCTCACATGTGCTCGTCCTCGCCCTACATTGATATGCATTTTACCTGGCGTGCAAATTATTATGCATCCATGTTTGAGCCTGCTAAATTATTATCTTTTTTTTACTAATTAATTTTTTTCGGCAAAAATTTAAAATCCTTATTAATGCTCAGCGTCATGTCATACATCAAGGCACATCATCGATCAAAATCTAGTCTTTTGCTGGAGATGACTTTTTTATTTATTGGGTGCAATTACCCAGTGCAGTAGGGAGTTGAACTTTCTGGAGATTACCACTGGAGGTTTGTTTAAGCTTACCATCAAGCATTCCCACTGGCAGACGAACGTGCTCTCCCAGCCAATTTCACCATTCCTCCTTTGCAAACAGCACACGGCACTGCTCAACTCCTTGGGCGATGTATGCCAGGGCGGTAAACCATTCCTGGCATTTCAGCGAGCTTCCAAGTCTACTGCAGGCCCTCAATAATGTTGTCATCGCTGGCCATCGTTGGGCAAGTTTGCCATGATTGTGGAGATGACCGTGGCTGGAAGTGGTCCCGTGTGTTGCCATGCTCTCTTCATTTGCATGCATCCTCGACGGCGTGTCGTGGCCTGGCGTGTCCGGTCCCCGAGCTGGGCCGGCCGCCTGCAGGGGTCCTTCGACATTGGAGGTCGGAGTCGGGGCGATCGATGCTGCGGGCCGAGAGTTACTCCGCGCTGCTGCACCACCGGCCGGCCTGTCCTGCCCCCTGATAGAGGGTACACCGGCGGCTGGGAGGGCCGCCGCTGCGGTCACTCAGAGGCCATGCCGCCGCTGCATGGGGAAAGGACGCCGAATCCAGTTCTCCCAGTCGAGACTGGTGGGAAGCAGCGCGGTCACCTTAGGAGCGACGGTGGCGCCGCCAGTCGAGCGCAGACGGAACTGGCCAGGCGGCTGACCGCCTCCGTTCGGTGTCAGTGTTGGCGCGACGTACTGACCGGTGGCACGTGGATTTGAACACTGAGCAGCACCTCCAACACCGCAACCATGTCGCACGCACTGTCGTACTTCAAGACGAAGCTGATGACGCCGTACACGGCCGTCAACCAAGTGTATGTACCGATCGCATGCTGGCGGGGTGGTGACGGGCGGCCGCCGGCCGGGCCGGGGCAAATGTCAGCTGTCAACGGGTGCATGGGGGTGTTGAATGGATGACTGGGGTTGTATAGTGCGACCTGTGTTTTGTGACTTCTGTAAGACCTCGGTATAGTTTTGACGAGCTCGCTGGCGGGAGGAAAAAAGAATACTGATAAAATGTTAATGCATTCATTTTATTCGATAAAATGCAAAATACATGCCTATACCTGTACTGAAAATGCTTTCACATTCAGTTTTACGCAGACTTTTCTCCTAACCGTCTTGCGCTGTCATTGAAATAAGTGTTTTATGAATCATTTAATGAATTATTTAGTCATTTTGATGTTTAATTGAAGATATTGCATGACATAGTACTGAGACTAGTTTGTCCCGTAGGTAATAAGCTCATTTCATCCTCATTTTCTACCAAGTTGTGTGGTCCCGAATACCGACCCCCCCGCCCCGCGGCACATCAGTCAGCTGACTCGAGGGCTGCAACTCTCGAGATTCGCATCGATCCACCAAAGTCATGGCCGCCCAGCTCACGAACTCTTTCCGCGCTCCTGTAACTCTACAAGTATTGGAACTATGCAATGAAAAGTTTCGGACGCCCCTGAAATGATTCTTCATTGAGCCATGAAGTAATGATCTCACACCGAACATGTTATATCGATCGTGCGGTATTCCTACCGTCGTCACGGTCAGTGGAGGGCGCTTAGCAAGCGTATGACTCTTCACTTTTGCAGTGATCCCAGAACAATCTAATAACGAACCTAGAGGCTAGAATGATCTTACGTTGGTCATAAAGTGATCATATCGAAATGATCTGTCCACCCTGTAGCAACCTTCATATAATCGTATTGTAATGTTACAACAATCCCGCAGCGGTTTCACATCGGCCCCATAATGATCTTATAGCAATTCTAGTCTGAAACCGTCGCGTTTCTATGGAAAATGTAGAATGAAATCACAGTCAGTGATATTTAAAAGGTCCTACTGGAGTACCTACTTGATAAATTCTTTCGCATGTTTCGCATGTTTGCATGTTCGCCTTGATAAAACATGCTTAGATCAGTATATTTGAATCTTGGATTATCATCGCTGACATCGCATTGAAATAAGCATGGTTATTCGAATTTGAATACCTATGCCCAAATTTCTGATTATTGATATTGTCAATTATCTTTCGGTTTTATTGGGGATTTGGTCTATTCAAATGTGGTACTGTTAATCTAAGTAATGCTCACAGTGCCACTTTAATACGTCATCGAGTTAATTGAGCTACCTTGCATCGGTTTAAATGCATGTGTGGAAAGACATTTAAATGTTAATGGCCACAAAAGAACATATTTCTTATGAATAAATACATCATAATCATATGTTTACATTCAGATGTTCACATTTCCACGGTATTTTCCGTCCTCGGCAGAATTGATTTAGCTTATGCATCTTTGTCTAAATTTTGCCTTAGCATTCTATCTAGAAATAAACCGGCATTAGGCAGTTTGCGGTAATAAAAGTATTTTGCGACCTTTTATTTGATGAATAATTGTTTTCGAACAATACAGACAATATTTTTTTTTTAGATACTAACAGTTTTACTATATAAAGGCAATTTATTTTCATCAATTAAATTTATGTTCTCTTTTCCCAGCACATTTGGTTTCGGATTGTCACTGGGTTGCATTTAGAATGTCAAAACGTTGGGTCATTCAATGAATAGACAAACATTTCATTGAAAACTATGCATTCCTTGGTGTCCACCGCTATGCCATCATTGATAATGGTTAGTTCGAGATGACAAGAATGCTGCCTGGTCGGCATCCACACTCGTTTTCATTGACCCACAGCAGTGACGGCGCTGTCCGTGGGTTTTTCGAATCCTTGTCCACATATGGTGCCCTCGGAACGTGCTGGCTTACCTCCTCTCGTGACCGGATGCCCTCCACCTTGCCCTTGTAGCATGCATTCCTCCTACGCTGAAGCGTTGCGCGAAAAACCTGCTCCAAAAGGGCTTCTCTGTGAACGCCCATCTGTGTCTAGATCTGCTCATTTTGTCCAGTCACTAATAACGGATTCTAATAGAGTTCCGATTCCTTGACTGATGCAATTGATGAGTGCGCTCAAATTATATACAAAACAGATGAATGGGGTGTTGTCGCCCGGCCTGGCCCATCTTTGTTCGTTTTCCACTACGTTACATCTTAAAACATCGTCCTACCTTCCGTCTGCCATCCGTCCCTAGTCTAGCCCCCCTTCTAGCCCCCCCTCCATGTTCATGTCACTGACCCCCCCCCCCCCCCCCAACTCCAGCCCTACAACGCAGTTCGACGTTTACGTTCTGGCTCCACGCGCGCGCATTTAGGGGGGATGGCGCGGCGCGTGCCAGAGTTATACTTAGGCCGTCGGCACCGACGGCGATAGGTGGCGCTGCGGTCGCGTCGTTCGCGACAGAACACGGAACCTGCCGCCGGGGGCACTGCTGAAGCCCATTGAGGTCATGGCTGAACGGTCGCCACCGCGGGCTTCGTGGTAGCGCCCGGTCGCCGGCGGGAGCGAGAGTAATTAAACGCTAATCAATGGCTCATGGAGCGGCGATTATCTGGGCGGATATTGCAGAGCTGATGGCCGATAGCGCGCCCCAGGGTGTCACAGGGCTGATTGGTGATAGCGCCGCCACTGAGCTGACGCCGATGACGGCCTGGGAGGCACCTAATTTACCAGTGATAGCTTCGCGGGGTGCCTTCCAACCCAGAAAGGTGCTGAGTGATGGTCAGCTTTTATATCACCATCTTAATTCTTATGCCACTACGGTGCATGGCTCCTCTGCCTCCTAACAAAGCGGAATGGGGACTCGCAACATCATTTATTTTGCAACTGAAAATTCGTCTCATTGATGAAATTCTCTTGGTCTTTGACGTTTCTTTTTTCCTGAGCTTCAAGTGGGCTTGTCGTTAACGTTAGCCTTACCATCCTTCTCCTCACCTCAAGGCCTGGCTATGGTGCCCGTTCGCTCGATCGTGTTCTATATGCATGCATGCATGTATGGTTTTAAAATCAAACTAGCCGCTCTTGTTGCCATTTTACTCGTCGCTCGACATGAACAATACGGCGATAAAATCCACGAATTGTGAAAGTAGACCATCCTGTCCGTTATGATGGCCCCGTCTCAAAAAGTGCCTCAATTGATGTCGAGTTCCGCCAACCCTGAAAGCAAGGAAAACTGTCCATCCTTGTCAGGGTGTCGTAGAGTAGAAGAAATTACAATACTCGGAACGCTCCTTTGTCTGTTTTCGCTTGGTTTCGCTGTTACTAGCGCGATATGGCGAGTAAGCAATAAGCATGTGTCATTTGTCAGCACTGAATGCTTCCTATTTTAATTCGATATCAGCAATGCTGGAATCGCAATGCCATGTGAACTGAAACTCATCAGGGTAGCAAAAAATGTTTAAGAGTTGTACATGTACAATGGAAAGGCAACATATTGCTTGATTGTGGTTATAATTGCACAACTTAAAATTATTTATCGCGTATCAGCCAGTCTGCGCTCTCTGTCGTTCACGCGCTGCACCGCACCGGCCGTTCCCTCATCACCTATCCGCCCAACACTGCAAAAAGATTTGTTCCGGCGCCTCCGCCTTCAAACAGTCAACTCTGATACACACACCCACAGGTGTGCGTGTTACCGATCGAGCTGCATACCCCAGAGCAGGCCGTTCCCTTGGCGTAGAACAGTCGACAGGTGAACGGAGCACGTCGATATACAACTGCGCGTCTGTCGCACAGTTCAACTGAGCTGCAGCCGTTTGTAATATAATGCAAATTGGTTCGATCTGATGGCAGAGCGTCCTACTAAATTCGGCCATACTAAAACAGTACCATTATCTAATCACTAGGACTGCGTGCCGCCTAAAGTAACCCAACGGTCCCTTTGAAACTTGCCTTTCAGGCTGCAACAGTTATTGATTGTCCATATTTTCCAACATCGTTTTACGCTTTCCAACTTACGCAAATTGTGAGCGTACCAGACCTGTGGCCGGCTTCATGGCAAACTAATGTGCATCACTAATCCTTTTCGCGCGAGTCCCCGGCTCGAACGTCCCCGTCTGGCCTCTGCCGCGAGTCCAAGGGCACCGGTATGGGGTAGAGAACCCACTAGGGAAAGGACCTCTCTGCTCAATGGCAGGAAGCTCGCTCACTGTTTCCACTCCGCGCGGGGCCTCTGCCGGCCGCCTCTGCCGCGGCGTGGCCCCGCTGCTACTGTGACGTCATCCATGTACCCACGTGGTAGTCCGATGACGTAGCCGGACGCATGCCGACAATGTATGGCGTATCAGCTGAGCTCGTCGTTCCGAGAACCAGTGTCGGTAGCCGTCCGGTGGGCCTCCATGTGGGATCCCTATAGATACGAAAAACCAACTGGGAGTTCCGTTGAGGTTCTCTCATTGCTCGTGGGTGTGGGAACTGTGGCTATGGATGACTCATCGATATGGAAAGCTACTGCGGTCATAGAAAGAGTTAACATAATTGGCGGCCGTTTCACCTGAGCTTCACTCAGATGCGTTTTCACAAACACCCCGAATGCTCGGAAATTCCACCCTCCCGATGTTACATCTGTAGTTGAAATCAGACCCAGCGCGGCCCACCTGCCGTCGGATTCTGTACCCGGCTCCTCGCGTGGAGGCCGGGCGGCCGTGACCTTTCGAAGCCCGGCGGCGGCGCCCCAAACAGCGGATGCCAGTCCCGAGCCGCCCCCGTAAACCGGCGGCGAGCGGAGAACGAATCGGGTCGGGTCGGATCCGGCAGCGGTGGGACGAGTTCGGACCCGGCAGGGCCGCTCACCCGGCTCCGACACCGGCCCATTCGGGCTGCCGACACACCGCCGGCATTCGATTGAACGGCTGGTCGTAAACGGTAACGGCAGGAGGAGCCCCCGGTACCGACTACCGACCTCGCTACCTGCGACCCAACACTGCGGGTCGAAACGGCACCGGAATGGTCCGACTACGGAACTCGGCAGCATAGACATTGGAGCCTACATGTAAAAACTAAAAGGAAACTCCAAGTAGGGAATAAGCAAATGTTTATGCGGCATAATGGAACTGCTGACAAAAAAGAAGAAGAGAAACTTGCTATCCAAACCACCATAGATAGCGTCATTGTAAATGAATGAATCGTATCATAACATCTTCAGAACCTACTAAGTTCATGGTTGGTTTAAAGGGACCCTCCCACCTTCAAAAAAGTTAATGAATTGGCATGAAAGTGATGTCGCTCGGCTCAGAAAGAGCGAAAACGAATATCTGCCAGATTTCATCGAAAAATATTCACCGGTTTTCAAGATATTAGGCTTTTACTTTTGTTTACGTTTTGGGATCTCCGCTGTTCCTAGCGACTTTATTTGAAAGTGCGGCATTTGTTGCGCGCATAGCAGCATATACCACCGCGTGCTACAAAACGTTTTAGTCAAACATTTGACGGACGTTCGAAAGCCTGATGACGTCATCAGATTCCCGTAATGGTTAAGAGATAGGGACCACGCTGGTCCCACCCTGCAAGTAAAGGGAAGAAATTTCTTGAACACCATAAAGCTGCGGGGGTTGCGACCAGGATAAATGGTGGTTTCTGAGCCTGGCCGCAAACTTGGCTATCTCAACTCAAAACTAATGTTAAGGTGGGAGGGTCCCTTTAAGTGCTCCATTCCATGTCTTCCCTCTGCAATATGCGTGCCACTAGGCTGTCGATTTATGGGAAAGCTGCACTGTTTGTCGCCTCAGCTGCAGCTGACAATTTCGCTGCTCTGTCAACGGCACTTTCCCGAGAGTCCCACGGGGCCAAAAGTTTGCCGCGCTGGCGTGGGACCCGCATCACCGGTCTCACGCCAGCTCAGCCCGGCACCGGCTCTGAGTTGGTCCGCGAGTCGGCCTGTGCTGGGTGCAGCTGAGACGCTATTCAGCACGAGCTGCGCACTGACTCCGCGGTATTTATGGACCACTTGGAGGCGAACTAGGCTGCGTACACAACGTTCTCGTCTGGCTGGAGTGCTGCTCCGCTGCGAACTTCCACCGGTCGTCTGAAGCTCGGGAGGGTTATGAGGCCGGAGTGCGTCCTTCCGGTCCCCAAATGAGAGAACCGCGTGGCGAAATACCGTACTCTGAGGCCACTAATGGGACGGAGAGCGACTCGCTCCACCGATGGCTGAAATGCAATTTAGGGACCGAGGGAGCTCCCCGAACTTGATGACAGCGAAGCGATTCTGAAAGATCGTTAGCTCATCTCCCATCTTATTTTCCACGAAAAAAGATGCTGAGAGGCCCATCTCAACACAACACGGATCCTTCGCCTGGTACAGATCTCATCCACCCATTGTCCTTCATCGACCCGCATGGTGCGCCCTAATCTGAGCCCCACATATCCCCACTGACCCACATATTAGTGGCGCAATCGATCTCGCCCGGAGGAGGCATGTTTTTCGCCCCTCACGTCTCGGCCGCGTCCGCCTCCGCCGCGGCTCGGCAGCCGTCCCGGCCGCCCGGGCCGCGCTGGCAGCCGGCGGCGCACGCGCGCTGCCGACGCAGCCGCCAGTCATCGATCCCGACGCGGGCGGCCGCGGCGCGCGAGTCGCAGTCGGGACGGTGCCGAGACGGCGCCGGGACCGACCTCGTGTGACCCCGGACCGGTGCTGGTGTAAAACGTGAGAGCCGCGCCGTGATGATAGGTGGAGAGGAGGACGCAGCACGCGAGGAGCGCAGGGACTGGCTGGCTGATTGACCGAGGGGGAGAAGGAAGAGCAGGCAGAGGACGGAACAGGTGAGCGGCCTCGCAGGCGCCGGCTGGGACGCGTCACTGCCGTGGAGTGTGGAGTGTGCCACCGTCTGCCCCCGGGGGCTCAGAGGCGCACGGCTGGGTGCCAGGGGTGCCTGCGCAGCGGCCTGCTGTGGTGTGACCGGGGATCACGGGGATCACCGGGGTGATATCGTCAGCGGGCTGTAACCGATGGAACCTGTCGCGGCTGGGAATGCGGGCCCGACTGCCAGACGATTGCTAAGTGGCACGGCCGGTTTCAGCGGCGGCAGCGTCGATTGTTGGCTCTGGATATTTGCCAGTTGGAATCTTTGAAGGTCGCCGGTGATGCGGCGAAAAAACGCAGTTGAAAACTTTAGCCGCGTGGCCAGAGGAAGCTCATTTCGATTTCATCACAGCAGCGCCCGGGAGCATTTCCTTTATTTAACCACGCATGCCATTAGCTTGAACTTTAAGCTGATTGGCCCACCTTAAGAGTTTAATGACATCATTTCACCAGTCCCAAAGTTGTCGTGACGTCACATTTCCAGGACTGGAGAGAAGTTTCTCCAGTGCACCTGGGACAGTCCTGGCCTCTCGTACAGAGCGGCGTTCCGCGAACTCCTGAGTTGAATCTCCTCAGTGACTCCTCCCTCCCCGTTCCACACGTGCCGACCGCTCACATCTGGTATACCCTCTGCAGGGGCTGCGGTAACCGGGCTACCGCGCCGCCCCTCCACCTGCCGTACCACCGCGCCGCCGCAGGGCACTGACCGGCCTTGGCAGGGCCGTGCACCGCGGCTGCAGCGTGCCGCCTGCCCTCCGCGCCCGCGGAAATGCCCCGAGCAATAGTCAGTTGCCTCTCACCTCAATGACTGCGGCAGTCACGGCTGCATAGCGACTCCATCGGGCCGGGCGCTGTGCCTCGTGCCCGTCACTTGCCCGGCTCCATCGTCACAGCCGCGCCGTTCGTCGCCGCCGCCGCGCCGCCACCGTCCCTGTTGCTGTCGATGGCGATGGCGGCGCTCGACAGCCGTCAGCTGACTGCCAGGGGCGCCGGCGGAGGGCGCCCCGCGTCCCGAACGATCGACGGACCGGGAGCTCGGGACTCGCCGGAGCGGCTCCCGCGCGGAAGGCGCGCGGTCCCACTGGGACTGCCGTGTGGAGCAGCAATCTGGACTAGAGCCCGACGCATTATTGAGAGCTCTCGGCGCTCTCAGCGGGAAGAGGCTCAGAGAATGGGACGAATTTACGGTACGGCGGTCAATGGATAGGGCCACCCGGCGCTGCAGTGAAGCTCTTAAAGGGATGATATTGGCGGGCTGATGTTGGGTTATCTGATGGCTGCCGATATTGGCCGGCCGATGCCGGCTGATGTTAGCTGATGCTGGCCAGACCCTCCCAGCTCTCGGCTGGTAACAGACCGCCTCCGCTGAGCTGGAACGGCTGCGCTGGGTACGCCGGCGCTGTCCGTGTCTCACGTAACCGGGAGACACGTGATACCGCCGTGATGTGATGCCGTGATCCCGGGACGCTGCCCTCGGACGGCGACCGGTGCCGACTGGAGTGCCGCTGACCGCTGCTCCCCTTCCGGGTCGGTCCGCGCGGTACGGGACAGTCCAGCCGGTCTAGACGCCCAGGTCGGGTATGTGAGCCGGTGTCGTGTCCGGACTCCGGAGCGGCCGACGGCTGTCGCTGGTCCGAGCTGGGTCGGAGGCTCAGCCGCCGAGGCTAATTGTCGCGCCGGAGGGGCGTCGGGTCCGTCGCGGCCAGCCGAGACGCGGCCAAATCTATATCGGCCGGCGACGGCGGCGCAAATGGCCGCCGCGTTCCAGCAGGACGGCCGACTATTTTCAGAGCAGCGCGGCAGCTGACCGTCGGGGGATAATATTTGCAGCGTCCAATCTGCCCGCCGGACGTGTAGGGAAGACGGACGGCCGCCTCTGGCTCCTTAATTCACCCCGTGTCATGTTCCCGCTCTGTTTCATTCGTGGTACGGGACGGATGTGAGCTCTCCGCCGCACGAGCCGTTACCCCCGGCCCGCGTAACTCTGTCCGAGGGTGTGGTGGACGCAACGGTCACGGTATCGGCCCGGGCCGCGCCTGCCGGGAGTCGGGAGTGCACGGGTCAGCTCAGTCACAAACACACACCGATGCATCGGTAACTCGTTTGCACCATCGCGATGGTGCAAACGGCCGGGGAGGCGGATCGACCAGTCCCCTGAGGCCGTGCTGACCGGGGAATGACATCGCGGATAAGTCGGTAACGGTTTACAGAGTCACAGGGGCGTGTAGCGGGTGCGGTCACGGATGCTTCTGTGAAGTTGTTTCTGCAACAGGCGTCTCCTTTCGCAGCTTCCGTTAAGTCGAAGCAAGGCGTTCACTGTCAGGTCGATCTGCTTGTTTGCTTATACCTCTTGCTACGCGGTGTCTTATGGCGGGTCGAACATCAACAGGTTTGGACTGGACAAAATTGGTCCACCAGGCTCACGTTGCAAATAACATAGCCCTTACAAAAATAATGTCTCGTTAAAAAACCCTCCGCGGCTATTGCAATTTACAGGACATGACAAGAGGCAAACGTAAAATGTGGCTATTATACGGACTGCAAGTGGTCTGTTTTTATAAAGGCCTGCAATGATGTCTGACTATGAGTGGGAAGAGCTGTTATGAACGTACTTATTTGGACGTACTTATTCAGTCGGCATCCCGTTATATGTAGCGTCCGGCGAGTAGGGATATCCCCGAGTTTCTGACTGTGCTGCGTGGCACCATGGTGGCACACAGGTCAGCGGGGACGCTGTAAATACATCCATTTACAGTGCGGGCGCGGTGTCCGTTTTTACCGTGCCGGGTGCGTCAGAACCAACATCGATTCGAGTTGACGTGGCAAAAAGCGACGTCCCAGCTGTCCACTGCTGTGGGCTCTCGGATCGATAGACGCGGCACCCTTGTCCTTCGCCGTTTGACATTTCGCCGCAGACGCACGCGGCACATCCGCCCGTCTAATTTAATGTTGGTAACTTAGTTATAGCTTAGCCATTCTTTGAACTTGAGCCTGTGAAATATATAGCTTCTTCTGCAATGCGTTATATGTAGTCACAGTTGTGGGTCAGATGAAAATGCTTGACATGCTCTGAGTAGCGTTTGTTTCAACATTTCCGGCCTGCACAGTCATCCCGGACCCGAATACGAGCTGGCGCCGTCGAATCAGCCCCCTCCCCGAGGGTGACTCGTCGCGGGGCGCCGCTCCGTTCCGAGACCTCCGCTGTCGTGTCCCGCTCCGCCCGGCACTCGCCGATCGTGGCCAGACGACGGGACTGTTTGCGGGAGAGATTTCGTGCCGAATCACTTCACTGTCAGGGTTGAGTCAGCGTATACCACGTGCTGTCGCCCGTCTGGCTCCCAGGCGGGCCCGCGACCGGTCGCCGCGCCGGCGCCGCCCCGCCGGCGCGACAGGTCGGCCCGTCGAACACATGTGTGACGTCAGCGCTATGTCGTATGACGTCACGATACGCTGCTGTTTGTCTTGTCAGCAGCGCTAGTGTGCTTGCTGCGCAAACGGTGGCGAAAACATCGTTTGGGTTCTGACCGCCTAAACGAGGCGCTATTTGTCTTTTCAAGTCACTTTTACTGCGCTTCTTTGAGTCACGGCTCTCAGGAGAAGTTAAATCACATGTTGTTGTTTGGCTTCCTGCGAATGCGGTGCACCGTCTAGGCGGCATTGGTGATGTGATGACCAAGGTCCAGTGACGTGAACCGTCCTGGTTTGCTGGTGATGCTGACTCAACGTCTCGTCCGTGCGTGGATGCCGGTTAGCACAGTCAATATCACAGTAAAACGGAAATAGCTTCTCATCTCCTGCTCATTTCTCGTGTGTCACCTCAGCTGCACAGTGGTCGCCGCGCAGGTCTCACCTGTTAATTGGCTGCTCAAAATAACCTGTTCGTGGTACTCGGGTAACAAAAGTGTTCCGTGCACACTGTGCAGGTAATTAGTGCAGTTATTCTGGAGATGAAACAGGTACTGAAATGAACACGGATATGTGACACTCGCCGCACGTGTTTCGGCAAATGGCGCTAATTATGGATTAGTGAAACATGTGATACGGTGCGTATCACCTTACTCAGGCTCCGGCAGATCGCTTTTTCAGTTCCATTTTTGCCTCTTCTTTCTTGGCGGCAGACTGCACAGTATTCCCTTTCACAATGAGCATTGTAAAAACTTCTGTATGGTAACAAAAAACGACAAAGTTGGAAGTCATGCTACAACACTATTATAAGGAAGCAGTGGGTGCCCACTTAAAAAAAAAAATCATTCCTCCTCCTTTTCAGTTTTCGTTGTTTTTGTCTCTAAAAGCCTGTGCACAGTTTACACTAACACGATGTGACATTCAACCGCTGCACCTTCCTGTGTATCTACATATAAGGAGCCGGCTGCGTCCTCCTCACCGCTTCCATCCAGTTCTCTCTGTCCCCGCTCCTATCGATTCCCCGCCTCTGCGGAGCTGCGGTGGCCGGGACGCCACTGCGCGCCTGTTTACCGAAGCCCGGCCGAGGTGGCGCGTCGTCTTCGACAGAGGCCGCCCGCTCGTCGACTCTCTGGAGCCCGAAATACCGGCGATGCCGGGTCACGGCGAGGGACTCGGCCGCCCGGGGTGGCACAGGGAGGCGAGGTGTAAAGAGGTGTTAGACGCGGCTACCGCGGCGCTTTATTGATAGGTGTTGACAGAGAAGAGGTGAAAAAAATCGGATGATAAGGGATTGGGGATACTCTACAAAGAGCTGATCGATTCGGTCCAGTCACATTTCTTGGGGCCGGGGAACATACTTAATTCTCTTATTTATCATAATTTGCACTGATTGAACACATCATATATTACACGGTTAATTACAGCGTAATATATTCTCCGATCTTCAGGTACACAAATACACTGATATAGACTCTGCTAGTTGGACTCGCAGCTGTAATCGATCATAAACAAATTTGATTACAAATACCGTTTGCATTGCGCAAAAACGTCGGTTCTTCTTCCAGTTTCATCCCCACGCGTTTTTTTTTCGTTTTTTTCCGTTTAACAAGAGGCTTCCGCTCAGATTCGTTCCCGACCTGTATTTTAGCATGTGTGTGCTATCTCTGTCTCTATCGACTAATGCGCTCCTTTCGTTGGTCGCGTGCAAAGCTCAGATTTGTACTAATGCATGTCAATCTAATGTCATCGCCGGACATTTTGGTGGTTTTGGCATACCAAAGGACTTTGCCGACTGTGCCGACTACGGATGTCAATTACCAGATTTCTGGCGTAAAGGCGGTCAACGTATATCTAATTTGTATTTAGTATTATTCACAATGATGCTAACCAATAACCGTGCAACGGTTTACCTAGCACATTAGCGCAAGGTATCCCTGTTCTGCTTTGCATTTGGTGATTACCAAACGTCCTTCGTTCATATTATCGCATCGAATCCTTCCTTGAATCCTCCCTCACTAATAAACATGCACACAGAACAGAGAGTTATTAGACAGGGACACTCAACACTCACGTCAGCTCAAACACTCAGGACCTTTGCACCCTCCTGCGCGTGATCACGTCATGCTCCTCTCCTTCCGCGCGGCCCGCGCTCCGTTGCCATGCGCGTGATGCCAGACCCGGGAGGTCAAGGAATGGAGACATTCGGGACTCCCGATTTATACCCATGTCTTGAAAGAAACTACCGGAGATGAGCCAGTGTCACTTACACAATATGCGTCATAATGGTCCGTCTAATGCTGATTAGGTCGTTGCAAAACGCCACTATCCTTGATGAAAAATGTCTCAAGGCCTCCCAACTCCCATTGTTTATGAGGACTCATTGTACCAATTCAGTTAAAATTTATATTTGCTTTGTTTTCAGTAGTGACTGATGGGCAGTGGAATTCCAGATTCAGATCCAAATCTCAAAATTATAGCCGAGTTTCCAGACTATAGTGCCACACGTTAAAGAGTCACGAGATGCTCCAGTCATTTCAGCTCATTTGAAACGCATTTTCCACTTTTAGGGCCGCCACGTAAGTGATTCGCAGCGAAAATCTCAGCTTGGGACTCAGCCGCAATAGATACGGGCGTGGGAATCGCGCAGAGTTTCGATCGGTGCCACACGGCCTCACAGTGGGGTGCAGTTTTTATCTGGGTGTGAGTCGGGGCGGCGCGCGTCGGATCGGTGGCAGATGCGGGTGAGATAGCCGGGTGGCACGCTCCTGCTGTGCCCTCCCCAGCCGAGAGACTGCCGGCTGCCATGCCGTCCCGTGCCCCGGAGGCCGCCACGTGCTGTACCAGTGAGCCAGCCGCAGCCGCGCCGGGCCGCCGGCGCCGCCTTGTGCGCACACACCATCCCCGACGGCAGACAGGGACAGGGGTGAGTCCGCTGACTCCAGTGAGTCCAGTGAGTCCAGTGAGTCCAGCGAGTTCAGTGAGTCGGCAGACTCGGATCTGTGAACAGATAAGTAGAACGTTATACCTCTTCCGGACGAGCCCATTGGGGCTTCGTTTGATCGAAGTTTTTAGGTTGGCCATTGCCCCTGGCTAAGAAAACATGCTGAAGCAGCTCGCTAGTACTTCCTTCAAACGAAGCTGAGTAGAGAAGTTCCTTTCAATGCCTAGAAACGTTAACTATGCATACAGCCGACAGTCTTGGTTCTCTTTGAACATAAGGCATATCCTCGTTGGTAGCTGCTCTCAAGTGTTTGCGCCTGGAAAATCTGTTGGATATTCCTCGTGCAATTGTCTTGATTAAAACTTTGACAACTTCTTACCACCGCTGGCAAATGAACATCCGGATTGTGGATGAATGTCGTGCGTACGATTTGCACTGCACTCTACTTCTACGTTCTGTCCGCCGGGTTTTAGAGCCAATTGACGTAGGTAGAGTGTTTACCTGCATTCTATCGGCTGCGGGCGCTTTGCCAGGTTGCTGACCTTTGAAAGCTCGTGACGTCTCTCATGGCTGGCCTCCACCCATCCCCCCAATCCCCGGTGTCCAGACGGGTGGCAGGGCACGAGCTGAGGAGGGGTATACCCGCCGCCGCCGCGGCCACCGTCTGTAGCGGGATCCAAACAAATACGGCCGATCTAAGGGCGCTGTGATGACTGACACAGCAACAGCCAACACCCAGTGGTGGGGTGTGGTGGTGCCTGGCGGAACTTGGGGATCCGTTTGCGTGGTTTTTCGTCCCGTCTGGTGCTTGCGAAAACAAGTGCCGACGAATAGCGGCTGATGTTCGCGCCTTTTGGCATTGATATCAGCTATGACCTTGGTATAGCTTATGGCCAATTACACGAAATATTTTAAAATGTACTATTTGTTTTATCTTATCGCCAAGTTTGTTTTTTAGTTCCACTATCCATAATTGAGTCCCGAGACGGCATGTTTTTGTAGAAGCTGACCTAGCTGTATATAGCTGAGGATCCTGTCCAGCTAGTTTTTAACTTTCCGTTCCATGCATAAAAACATCGACCTTGAAGGAATCTCACAGGAGTGAGAGCCTCACTGCTAAGCCGCGTTCACGCTCGTTGATCTCTAAGCCGTCACTACTCGGGCTCGTGGCATGAGCTCTCCTGGAGCTGGGCTCGACTACCGTCTGAGCCTCTTAGCCACACGTGTCTGACACCTCTCTCTGACGCATCGGCCCCGTCACCCCCGTGTGACGACCGTCACGTGACACTCCCTGCGCGGCACCGACCTGTGGCGGTAGTGTGGGACCGCGACACCCGGCTCCTGTCGCTGTGGCTTCAACAGTCACGGGGTGTCGCGCTGGCACCAGCGATTGCCACCCATAGACTATCGAGTGATGACCGTATCCGGTATCCCTGCCGTCCGCGAATATCCTTCGACCGCTCAGCGGGCACCTCGGCGCGCTCCCACTCATCTCTCTGCACCCGCAGCCCATGTGCTGCACCCTCCCCTCCCGCCGTGGGACGGGCAGTGGCGCCCGCCTCTCAGATGTCGACGATCGGATTTCGGTCGCTCCTCTCGCTCCCAGCGCGGCCCACCGGGTCTCAGTGCGGGGCCGACACCGACCACTGGGTCCACCGCTGTGCCGGGGCTCACTACCAGCTGTGTACCGCGTGAGGAACCCCGGGACGCGTCACTACCGGCACTACGGACACTATCGGTGTAGTGTTTCCGACCGGCGCGCACTATCACGGTCGTCGGTCAGGGGACTGGCGGCGCTGTCCAGTCTCCCGGCTGATCTGCAGGAGGCCATGCTCGTATTGTGACGGTGCCTCCGTTGAGGAGAGATGTGAACTGAGAGGAGCCAGTGATGTGCGCGGTGACTCGGCGCAGGGAGGGCAGGCGTGTGGAGTGGTGAGCGATCGGTCACAGCTGTGACTGTGAGACCCGCACTGCTTGCAACTAGAAGTTCCGCGAGAAGCCATTGCTCAAGTGCGTCCATTATCTAATTTTGATCAGGGATGCTGTCGATGGTGGAGCTGATGTTGGCGTGAGACCCCAGTGGAAAGCTGCCCCTGTGCGACCCGTTGGCGGCAGCTTTGTCCGTTCCTCAGCACCTGGTAAGAATGCATGTCTGCTGTCTATTGGCGGGGTGCGACTGAAGCCGCCGAGGGCAGGCGCCAGGCCAGACGGTCGCTGTTGGCAGGAGGCAGTGGATGTGGACTTTGGCAGAACCGAGAGAGCCCGCTCAATAACATTACCCCGCCCCGTGTCGGGTCGCCTGGAAGGCACGAATGCACCTGTAACCAGCTGTTTCACGGTCTTGAAGCCAACAGTCCCTACGCAGTATGCACGTGACCTGCGCGGGATCACTGTCCGACCCTTCACCTCGTCCTCCATCCTAACCCTTCAATCCTCTGATGTCTCTAGCTCCATTGTGGATGCCCTGAGCTTCATTGCTGAGCTGATGATGACATCCTGTGCCGCTGACCGCGCCTTTGACACGCTCGCGTTCTTCCGGCAGGCCGTGGGCGATGGACAACGTGACGGAAAACACCGATGAACCGCCCCGCGATCCGGGCGCCGGCCGCGCCCATCACAGCTACACAGACAAGGACTTTGAAGGTGAGCGAAACTGTCCAATCTACAGGGGCGTGCGCTCTGTTCCCGCTGGGAAAGGCATGACAGGTTCTACATATTTGATTTGCTATCGTGGTGATCTTTTCAAAATTGCCCGATGACACCGAGCCGACCCGCACAACCAAATTAGTAATTACGTAAGAGCGGGGTTGGTTCTTGCTTGATAAACGGAAAGCGTTTCAACCTGTGCTAGACAAAATTTATGTAATACTGGCGCCGAGACAGGCGTCTTGCAGATACGCTTTTTTAGTGTTGTCAAGTGTACAAGCGGTCGTTAACGTTCTAATACCTTCCTGAAACCGTCATGATTGGGTGAACGGCTTGTACAATTCGCAGCGTTATAGTAGATTACCAAGAATCTTCTGTTGAGTCATTGTCCATGATTGCAAGTGGACCGGTTCAAACCAGTTTCCCGGCATCGCCTCGAGAACCATCAGAAATCCCTTCGTGTCATTTCCAAGATTTTCTCGTGAATCAAGCTGTCTCTGAATTTATGGGCCTACCTCCCTTTTCCCCAATATTTCCGATTGGAACTTGATTGAATTGCTCGGCTATTCTTTCCGGCCGTCACAGTGGAGGCTCCGGCCAGTGAACTGTGACGTCACAATAAAAATGACGTCATCAGACCACAGTTCGTCGGCATTTGTTGTGCGCTGCAATGCGGTGTCTGGACAGCGACCTTGTGCGCCTGCCGCCGCCGGTCTGACGAGGACGGGCGGACGGCGGTTTTTCCGCTGCGCCGTTTTCGGGAGAGAGTGACTCGGTGTCGGGGGCAGCCGGAGGAGAGAGACAGGAGAGAAGGGAGAGAAGGTTTCCTGCGGCGTGGCGTCGGCAGTGCAGAGGTGGCTGCCGGCAGTTTCCGCTCCGTGGTGATGCGGCCGCCGGCGGGCGTCAGCGTCCCCTCTGACCGCCGCGCCGCCCGGCCGCGTGAGAAGGTCACACCGGTGCCGATGTCCCGTTCTTTATTGCACCCGCTGGTGGTCGGCGGAAGTCGGCCTCTCCTACAGAGCCACCATAAAGAGCCGCCGCCTCCCGCACACACGCAGATAGTGCTAATCCATCGCGTTCTGTCCAACTACAATCATCGCGGACACGCCGCACGCGCCGTCCGGCCGGAACGCAAAGTGCGTCCTCGTACTGTGGCGATATTCAGCCATGGATCGTCTTCTCCCATGGATGCGGCCACCTCGCTCATGGCTCCGTCCCATTGGCCGTATCGTCAGGTGTAGTGACTCCTACCACTTACGTTTTCGCTCAGGTCACCTTAGTGACTGGCAGTGCCGGCCTTGTCTCCCTGTGCACCACGTCTCTGCGTGGTAGCCGGCGCCGCGGGCCAATCTGAGTTCCTGGAAAGCCCGCGAGGTGATGACGGTGCACTGCACTAAATTATCCCAAGAACCGGGCCTAGCGAACGCCGAACGGACGGGCGGTAACGCTTCTCCTTTCGCGTCGCGGGTTGTGAACCTGCCTCGGATCGCGGACAGCACTCGGTCCTGTCTAGACGGCTGGTGACTTGTCCGTGACAGCACCGGCGGTCAGAGCTGCGCCCGGAAGTGGTCATGCTCCATCGTTGTCTCTGTGGACGTCGATCGGCCGGCAGTTCGCTGACCTTGCTAGGCCGGCCCGGCAGGTGTGGAGGGGTGAACTGGCGACCACGTGCTCGGCTGGTGCCAGGCGCCGCGCCGGACCGGGCCCGGAGAAAGAACGGGTGCCGTGAACCGCCGCCGGAGACGGGGCGCCGGAGTGCAGGGGTGAGGTGAACGGGGAGGGGGGAGGAGGGCGGTGGACGGGGGGAGGGGTTCATGGCAGCACAGCTGAAAATCACGTGGTATGGGTGGTTTGGGGGACAATTTGTGTCCGGAGGGCTGGGCGAGCCTAGTGAAGCTGTTGATTCATTTGAAATTGAGGGCAGCGCCCTTTACTGTTGAATTGCGAAGCGAGGTAGGGGAGAGGCGTGTGCAGTGTGCAGTCACAAAACTCCCTCTCCTCCCGGAGGAGGAGGAGTTTTGTGACTGCACAGTGCACCCGCCTGCAGTTTCCAACTGTGCCGGGTCTCAGCTGTCCATGCAGGTCTCATATTACTATTGCAAGTGGGTGAGTTTGTTTTCCCGTCAGCAGTCTCCCCTCCCACCCTATCCGTGGCCTCCCGGGTCAGTTCCACCTACCACCGGTGACCCATGCAGCTGTCGCTGTGCCAAGCTGACCGGTCGCCGGCTGTCCGGTGGGCCGCGGGGCGGGGAAACCTCTCCCTGCACGTGGCCACTGCGTGTTTGGCTGCCGGCGGCCCGTGATGCAACTGGTTGGAGCGGTAACCGGGCTCCGATTCTGCACACCCGGTCATGGACAAAGGAATGTAGACACCCATCTCATATGACAACGTACTAGAAGCACAAAAAAAGAAAAAAAGATTTCCTGAACAGCCAGTGGACACTTCCCGGTGGCCTGCGAAGGCTTCCCTGCCTGTCCAGCGCACTGGACGGACCTGTGTCGGTGTCGAAGTCGGCCTGTAGGTTTAGCTCCGGCCTGGGCTGCTCGGGACTGATATCGGTGAAGGTACTGGGATTGTCTGTAGGTTTAGCCTCGGCCCGGGTATCTGGGAATGATCGGTTAGGGTGCCGGGGTTTGGGTCGGGCTGTTGGTTTCGATATTGGCCCCGTGGCCGATCGGTAAAGGTGCCGGGCCGGGGTCGTTCCGTGCCGCCCCGTCCGGTGGTTCCGCTGTATCGGTCAGTGGGTCACTGTGAACTGCCAGCTGGCTGGTCAGGGACACCGGTGCCACTGCAGCGGCCGGTGTGTTTGATGGGCTAACCGGCCCGGCCACTGGCACTGACCGTCGGCCCTTGGACCGTGGACAGAGTACAGACCGAGCGGGGAGAGAGCTGATAGAGAGGAGTGACAGGTGGTTGGGGTGTCTCGCTGAGGAAAAACAGCAAGGTCAGACTGGTTCTCAGTGGAATGAAACAAAAATAGGTGCTTGAAAGGCATGGTGAATTGCGGTGACCGTTTTGGCATCCTGGCAGTTTTGAGGGATTTGGAAAGGTCACTGAGAGGGCCGACCATAATGTGAGAAGTTGGCCTAAAGTTATTCGAAGTTAGCATTTTTAGTGACGGTAATGTTGATTGAAGTTGACTCGTAAATGCGAGTGTTAGCCCTTGCTGATATGAGCTAGTTATGTATGTAAGGTTCCATAGAAAATAGGTTAACAGCAACCCATCTTACTTTATTACTATTTAAATTCAAGCTAGAGAAGAGTAACGTTCGTTTCCCGTAGCAACATGAATATTGTACCTACGTGCCACCTCTCAGCCCAGAATATGATTTAATCTAACGTGATAACCAGCGTGGCTTGACCTTGTCGGTGGATCCGGTTTTGGTCTTGTATCCAGGTTCATGTCTGTTGTATGTAACGGTCATAAGCTGCAGGAGGGCCCAGGTGTAACTGGCACAGCCGAGAGATACGGGTGTTAAAATCACCGAAAGGAATGGCTCGTAAAGGCGTGAATAAATGTGCTTAGGTCATAATCAGATAACTTAATGGTTCGTTGGAAGATGTCGGTATAAAGGGTTATAAACTAAAATAAAAATATTAAACATTGCGCTTCCATCTCATTCTCAATGTGCTGCTGTATGGTTATTTCGGGGGAGTTGAGTACATCTAACACATCTCTCATGTGACTTCCATCTCGAAGGAAGCCCCTCACCGTTAGAGCACCTTCTCCGTTTTACGTGCCCTTTCGACTTGGCGGGCTCGTGACTAACATCTCACCAGGGACTGCACGGCTTCAGGACGCGAGCACCGGCCGTGCAGGCATACTACACGTCAACACTTCCCCCTGACCGCCCATGGGGGGACGCTCATAATTCTCACCAGACGATGCCTTCTAATGAGTGTGTTCCTGCCCAGTCACCTGAGACAAGTAACCGATGGGTGCGTGATGGGTTCGCTCCCTGATCCTCCATCCGGCGGAGTCATCCACCGCCCGGACCGATCCCGCTGACCCAAACCGGAAGCGAGCCTGCCCGGTGGAAGTTTTAGTGCAGGGGGACAGGGAGGGGTGAGGGTAGCGGTAGCCCGTGTCAGCAGCTCCGCCGCGACATTCACTGTAATGCTGGTCGGCAGGTCAACATGGTCCAGCGCCGGGCGTTTTGCAAGAGCGTTGAGTGGGCTCCTTTGGGATTACCGGCGTGGCCGATGGAAAGGAGGAAGTGATGGCGTGCTTTTCTTTAAAAGGATGGCATGTCGGCCCAGCCCATCGATCCACCCTTGTGCGGGTTACACAATATCCGATCCATGGCGACTTATCCTCCGATTGAGTCTCGTCTCATATGACGGCCCTCGGGACCCTACTGATGTCGTCAATAGCCGTGGGCGTCCGCTCCTTCCCCCGGAGTCATCAGTCGATGACTTCTGATCGGCTCGGACCGCGGCCGGTCCATAGCTGGGATCTGTGGCCGAATAACGGGGGATTGCGGGCCATTGCACGGTGCAGGCTGCCAAGCTCCTCCCGGACGCCGAAATCGCCTCAATCCTGCTTATTTGAACAACAGAGGCTTTGGAACATGCCTGTGATTGTGGATGAAAGGCTTCAAGGGCATAACAGCCATCCATCCTCCAGGCTACATCCCCGGGCAGAAGTGTCGCCGTCGTCTGGCGGCCTGGTAACCGGCGTCTAGCGACCGGCCTCAGCGGTCCCGTCGACCGGTTACGTCACCGTGACGAGCCGTGCTGGAAGTTTATCGGTTCTCGCCGACGTTGCGCAGCTGCAGACATACCGAGTATTTGTGATGAGGTGACTCAGAAAGGGTGGACACTGACCGGCGCACCGTCACGGCGGACCCAGGCGGCCGTCACGGCGCCATTGGTGACGTTGTGACGGTGTGATGAGTGACGCTCCCAGGTGCGTGTCGCTCTACACGGGCGTGGACGTATTGGGGCGGAAAAGTCGGCGGGTGAGCTAGAAGGGCAAGGGGTGAGAAATGGAAGCAAGGGATGCCTTTCTCCCTGTATGAGAAAGGAAAACGATGAATTGCGCAAGATAAACTGTGTGCCTTCTGCCGCGTCGGGCGTCGGACGCCCCGCCCCTGCCGTGACGTTTGCCGTGACGCCGCGGCACGTCTGGCCGTCTGGCCGTCTCCCAGCCGAGCCGTCACTCGTCACCGCTCGGTGGTGACGTGAGGCCCCCCCCCCCCCAGAGGTGAGGAGAGGCCAGTCTGCCTACTCCCGAGCTCCCGACTGATCTAGAACGGGGGCGGGCGGGGGCGTAAGATTTCAGGTGTAGTTTACAGTTTTTACGAAGGGTTGCACCGATATACGGGTGTACTAATTCAGGGGAGAACCTTACCTGTCTTTCACGCAGTTAAGATTTCAGACTGTGTAACATGTTTGCAATATTACCCTTTCATCTCGTATTCTGACGCTTTATACGTTTGTTTTGATGGCAGATTAGGTAGTGGGCGTCAGTACTAGTGAGACCCCCGGTAAACCGCTTAAACCGATTATCGCACAGGCCACTATTTCTGAGTGACACCCGTACATACACGGCTCGGATCCACCAGCCAATATAGGGCTGCCGGCGCCGTGTTGCGTGTTGTGTTTCTATCGCAGCCGGATGTCGAAATGTTTTGCATCGGGCCGGCTGGCGGCAGTCAGGCCACCAGATGGCGTTGAGGCCTCCATTGGGACCCACGGCGTCCCACTGTGCCCCGTCTGACCCTCGACTGACCTCCACTGACCTCAACTGACCTGACCCCGACCCCCGTCTGCCGCCAGGTCACCGGGCGCACTCTCTATATGTGAGTGTGAACCCGACGGCGCCGAGCGGTCACCATCGGCCGCACCGCTCGCGACGCCGTCACCATCGGCACCACAACCACCGCGACGGCGACGACGACCGTCCCAGTGAGTAGCGACGCCAGCGCCACCGGCCGCCGGCGGCGGCGGCGCTAACTAAAGCCGCCCGGCCTGCCCGTCCGATCATTGGTTGCTATGGAGTATGGATTGGACGCGGTGCGACGCGTATATTGTAAGATACAGGCCAGGTCAGCTGGACTGAATGAACTGATTTTGGGGTCATTCGGTGTCCCACATGCAGATGGAAAGCCAAGGGGTCTCCCCGCAGATGGGGAGGCGAAACTCTATTTCCTGAATCTTTTGATCGTTGCAACAAAAGCTGACCTAAAATATATCCCTGTCTGAATGTCCCGTGGGAATACGATCTTTTTTATAATTTTGCTGACGATTTGCTGCTGGATCTTTTTCTTTGAATATTAATGGTACCTAAATTGTAGTAATGGCCGTTGCACATACAACCGAAATAGGCATGTTCCTTTATGTTATAGGGTTACAAAGCAGGTATCTTTCGTGCTTATAGGTATGCTTTAAGGATAATGTGGAAGCGTTTAATGCACTTCAAATGCTTTATTAGTAGTCGTTAAATAGACAAAAGTACAGACCGCACTGCTCACTATGTTTCTAAACCATAAGCGTTCGTTTTGCTCACCATCGGTTACTTATTCATCAAAATTTCGCCTTTTTGTTTGTCTATACAGAAAGGGACGATGATCTTAAAGGTATGTGTGTTTTGTGGTCGCCTGTATGATTGCACCGTAGATCAGTTCACCTTTCTTTGACACGTTTCCGTCAGATATCGGTGTTGTTTTGACTTTTGCATGACTTCATTTTAAGGCAGTCTTTGTTACGTTTATACCAGTATCAAAATTCAGAACTCTTGACCCGTCCTATTTCGGAGTTGGGATTTCGAAGGACAATATTTGCGATGGAACGGGATAATTAAATTGTGTTGATTTTGGCCGGAGTTTATATTGCGATTGCTTTGAAGAGCAGTTGATACACTGACAAGCAGGTTACATAGGGAGGTGCACATTTGCGACTTTATCCGGCGAGCGTTGCTTAGTGCAAATTAGCTACTTTCTGGGACGCACTTCGGTCTGTTCCTCCGATCAATAACTCAGAGAGTAGTCGGTGATTGTGTGTATGTTTGTGTGCGCACTGCGCAGTCACGCTTTTGGCTCGGTTGGCTCCAGTATATATCGGTGCCCTGATTGGGACCCAACGCCAATAACAACCGTAGCCATTCAATGGGCGTTTGGCAATCACAGGCGGTCACGTAATGTAGCGAGGAAAAACATAGGCCAGTCACATCAGTGTCTGAAGGATCTTCAGCTCATTTGTCACAGAGGTTTATCGAAGAATAACCTGGTCTGAGGGCATCACGAAGTTGGCCTGGATTTACAATGCAGCCCTCCGTGGTGCTCATAATTGTTTTACCACGAAACTATCTAAAAAATGCAAAAAACCAATATTTAGTTCAGTTCACATTAAATGTGATTCGTTATTGAGAAGGAAGCGAAAATGGCGGTGATGGCCTTCACGTGACTGTGATGTTCCATTTGCGGTCACTGCCTCTTTGTAAGCTGAAGCGCTCCATTTAGTGCAAAAATCACTCCAGTGACATTCCTGTGGCTAAACTGGACGCTTCCTGATGGAAAACTGGTGCATGTCTGCCTTCATGCAATCACTTTCTCTTCAGCCTGGGCATGCAAAATGACAATCAATAACGCCTGCTTCCTTTGAGGCTTTGTCCGACTCGCCTGAGTTAGGTTGAAACGGATTGCGTGCAATCAGCACAGCCAAACGTCTGCATATAGATTGTACAGACGTGTCTGCACTACCTTTCAGTCGTGCGTTTTGCTTTCGTTTCTATTGCGTGTTGTTTCTCTTCTCTTGAACTTACTTTTGTGGCATTATTTTTAATTGTCTGTCATGTATTTCATTCGTCTGCACTTTCCAAAAAAATGCATGCATGCAATATTCCAAAAATATATAGCGGAGCGCCAAAGTTAACGTCAGTCTGGTTTGTAATGTTTTTGATAAATCAGGTAAGAGGTAAATTTGAGGGCTGAGGCAGTATCTCAACGATAACTGCTGAACTGATTTCGATTCGCTCCTTTCCGTAAATCGCATTAGTGCAGATCCACCGCTATATCCAGTCGGAGCTCTCGGTACCCTGTCCCTGTAAGACTCCGTGCCGGCTGTGTGGTGTGCGGTGAGCGCCCTCGGCGCAGCAGTGGTATACGTGGACAGTCGAGGGCCGCTGGCCGCCGCCGGGCCGCCCTGGCAGCGCGTGTGCCGCTGTTGCAGGCGACCCCGTGTACGAGCACGGCCGGCGCGCCAGCCTGATTGCCGCCACCGACACCCTCGATCCGCCGCGGCCGCGCCACGGACGCCGCGCCAGCAGCATCGGCGCCGACGGCGAGCTCTCACGTACGGCCGTGTGTCCGCTAACCGGCCTGCGGCTCCGCTTTGGCTCCTGTGGCTAACCGCCGGCGTGTGCGGCGCCGCCCGCCGGGACCGGCCGCGCCGCCGCCCGCCCCTGTGTGCGCGCTCCTCCCGCCGCCCGGTAGTCGCTCAGCCGCCGTCTAACGCTCCGCTCGGCCGCTGAGTTTTTGTCTAGGCCCTCCGCTCGGCTTTGGTTGGCGTTTTTGTCCCCGCGATGAGCCCGGCAGGAGGTCTGTCTCCGGCGTCCCCGAGGGCAGAGAGTGATTGTCACACCGCCTGGATGTGATGCTGAGCCCACCTGTCAGCGCTGCAGACGCCCGGAGGAAGTCGCCAATAATTTACAATAGTGACATCACTGACATAGCGCTAGAGGATTGTCTGTGGGATTTCTGCAGAGCGTTTATAGACTGAGTATCGGTCCACCTGCTCCCTCCCGCTGCGGGCCAGCGGCGCCGTCGGCACTGCTGCACCTTCTGAAAGTCGGCAGAGCTTCGTCCGACTGTCTGGATCTGATTGGTCGCCCGCGGACCGCTCGATTGTAGCCCGGGGGCGTTGGGGTCAAGGTCGGCCGCGCGGCGTAGTTCGACGGCCACTCAGTATTCCCCGCGCATGAAATTCTGAACAAGCCTCCCCAGTTGCCGACCGGGCAAGTTATATAATCAAAGCTGCTGTGCACACTTAGGAAAGTCGCCCTCTAAGCCGAGCTCTGAGCATACAATGTCAGTAAGAGGGCTTAGGCCGCTCACTAAAGCTAATGGCTGCTAGACTGTAAAGCAGTTTAATTGCCAGCTTTGTTTTACAATGCCGTGAATGGCGTGCATTTATTCTCAGAACAGTATCGGACTGAACCGACAAAGTCTCCGGCCTCCACTTGTGCCACTGAAACACCGTTTCTTCCCCTCACGCCTACTCGCTACTGCTCCACTTGAGACGCCTCCCCCCCCCCCCGCTCCGCTGAAATCTCGGCGGCTCTGTGCGCGTGTCGGGCCGACAGTACCTACCGACCATAAAACACTGGCCGCTATCGGTAGCGTCCACCAGCGCGGCGCACAATCAGCCAGCAATAAACGCTGCAATCCGGCGTCAGTGGGGATCAGAGGAGGGGAGGGGGACTCGGCGGGAGGGCCACCTCCCGGTGCGCCGAAGAAGCCGACGTCCGGGGCCAGCCCCCCGAGCGCCGTCGATGGCTCTGACGCAGCCGTAAAGCCGCCGCTCTGCCCCAGTAAGAGGGCCGGATCAGAGAGAATCCCGTCCACATCCGCCCGGTGCCATTTCACCCCTGTCAAAGCCCCGAGGCCGGTTAGATACGCGGTGAACCATTATGGCGTTGGCGACAGAGATTGGGTTTTTGTAGTTACCAGGCTGTGGCACTGGTTTATCCGATAATTCAATTTACGGCGGGAGGCAGTTGTGATTACATGAGATTGTCGGAATGATTGGAAGCCACCAGCGAGCGAGGTATTTTTGGACCAGCCGCGCCTCAATGCGACAGGACAGAAATCCATCTACCGTATCCTGTCAAAGAAAACGCCACTGGACGGCTGTCTCCGCGCTGTGCGCCGCGCTGGTTTCAGCGCGTGACGGGCGACCTTTTCCACCGGTGCGTCCTCTGGGCGTCCGTCGGCCGGCCTCTGGCGACCTTGAGCGGCGGCCGACCTTGACTGGCGACCTGCCCCGCGGCGTATCGAGCCGGCCGCTGGCCCCGCCCCCGCCCGGTGACGTCACTCGGCCGGCCGCGGACGGCGCCCGCATCCGGCGAGGCTGGAGATGGGTCGGACCGACCAGCTGGAAGTAAAAGACGTGCGCGACCTTCGTTCGTCAGGAGCCGTTTCAGGACATGAGCTGAAATAGCGCAGAGGAACGGGCACTGAAGCGACCCAGATAAGCAACAGAGACTCACTGACATAGCAAGGCGGACACATAAATTCCAGGATTTCGCGTTGGCCTATTGCGGTAGGTTTTGCGCCGCTCGCGTGTCATGTCTATAATTCATCGAAGTTGAGCGGCTGCGACGCTCAGTGGTGTGGCAGTGCGCAAAGTCAGCAATCGGCGTGGGTGACCGGGCTTTGATTCTCTATTGATCGTCCTGCTGATGAACTGATTTTGTCTAAATTCGTCCTGCGCTGCTCTCTTCTTTCAAACGAGATTCTAGTGCCGAGCATTGTCGCCCGTTTCTCAGTCTGCTATAACTGTTGCGCGTTTATTGAAGGCTCTCCGACCAGCCGTCGATCCTGACCGTATCGCGTGGCATTGACACGGATGCGATCCAATCACCGCACCAAAAAACCGTGTCCGGGACGAGAGCCGAGCCTGGTCGATCATAGCGCACCGCGTCCTGCCCTCGTCATCACGTCAGGATCAGGATCGTTCTCGACACACGGGACTGCCAGCTGGACCGAGGAGGGCCTATACTCATTCACTCCGTCGCCTCGCCGGGCAGGGTCGATAAAATCGGACTCGCCGGGAGGAACAGCGAAGCGACGGTAAACCACCTGGCGGTAACCGGTCGTAAAGCGATGTTTGATAACTGAATGAAGTGCTAACACAATGGACGCCGGGCACTGGGTATTCATCGCCACGGATAATGCCTACCTGCATGCACGGTGGATAATCGGGGGAGTGGCGCCGCCACGCGACGTCGTGTCGATCTTTGTCGCGATACGCGATGCGCAAGTGAAGGCATTGTGAAGCGTCGCAACCGGGGAATAAAGCAGGAGGTAAAGTTTGAGGAAACTTGCCACGGTGCGGGCTTTCCGAGACAGTTGCGGTGAGGTCTCGTCCAATCTGACGGCTACGGCGTGCGGGCGACTTTCCCCGGCCTGATTGGCCAATGTTCGAGAGATCGAGCGGGACAGCCTGTTGCAAAGTGATGCTCTGAGGAATATGGTAATAGAGCAGACTCTGGCGTCCTTTCCTGCATATCGGAGAGCTGATGAATAACGTCATCATCATGGATCGCCGATAGGGCCGGTGGACGTCATCTCGGAAAAGTAACTTCCGCTGGTTGGCTTCCGGCGGAAATCGACACTCGACTTCCGCCTGAGCAGCACGCCGGAAACGCGCGATTCCCCATAGTATCGCAGACAGAAGGGCTTTGGCTCGACGCTGGGACGCGATTCTGCGCCCCTCTCCCTTTCGTGGGCCCTTGGTCGTCATAAAACGGAGGGTCGAATAGACGACTGTATGGGAAAACGGCTCGTTGATTAAGCTCAGCACAGGGGCGCTATTGACCTCTGAGCCAAAACGGCGCGCGGCGATCGGCGCTGGGATGACCGGGCTCAGCTCCCAATCGGCCGAGCTATCAGCTCAGGGCCGGCCATCGTCGGTCGGAGGTGTCCACCCGCTCAGGAGAAGGGGGAGGGCGATCTGATTTGCCCCCGAGCGGCGTGGGCGGCCCGCAGACCGACCGAGCGAGCGAGAATGCCGTGACGTCATCCGGGCCCGGCGCCCGAGGCTATTTCCACCGCCCCCTGCGGCTCCCGGGGGGGAGGCCACCCCCCTCCGCCGACGACGACGTGCGAGACGATCGGCACACACCGATGGGACGATCGGGAGTGTTCATCACTTGAACGCGGCGCGGAATAGGATGGAGGGCTCGTCTCGGAGCAGTCGTCAGCAGGTTTTGTTCGGGATCAATAGTTACAGCCGGCGGTCAGCGACCGGAGGCCCGGCCGTAGCCCGGACCGGAGAAATGAACGAGTCAGTTGCGTCAGATGGGAGTATTGGCCAGGGTGGCGGCTACCTATCGTCACAGCGCGCCGGCTGACTGCCAGCCGATCAGAAGGCCACCGGGGTGCATCTGGCGAACAGACTGCGTCCGGTGGTCACCGGCTCGACTTATTGGCGGTCGTAGTAGGGAAGTTCTAGGAGCGCCTTACGCAGTGATGCGATATTGAGTCGGAGTTTATTAGCATTCCCGTGGCGACCCAGCTCTATCGCTGTGACATATAAATGCTCGTCGATATACGTTCGACATGGGATGAGTGCCAGTTAAGATTGCGTTCTGATGTGACATGACACATTTCTCTTAGTCGGCGCCAAGTGGTGAATTCTCGAAACGATATCAATAGTCCTGTTATGTTGATTTTTCTTCAAGTCCGATCGTCTATTAATGGCATGTCTGGACGTGGCGAGTCATCCTTGAATTAAGGTGCGGCTCAGCCTGTCCCTTCTTCCTCGTCTGGCTGGCGGTTAGTCCGTTCGCCGAACCGCGATGGTCTTCCGTGCCGATTTTTCGACCGAGCGCCGAACCGTTCCTGCCCGCAGTGGCCGGTTTTCCCTCTGGGGTGGGGTGCAGTGGGGTCCGCAGGGGCCTCAGAGGGTCCACCGGGAGGGTTCCTCGGCATATCAGCACCATGGCTGAGTCAGGGTATCGATCGGAGTAGGAAAAGACGACGCGGTGGAGCTGGCTTTGAGTGGTTTTAACCGAGCCTAAGGAACTGGGACGGGCTATGGTATGCTGATTAGTTTTAAGACCCTTTCCAGTTTGTCTTGTTTCAATAGTCATACCGTCATACGAGGCGCATCTAATTAGCTAGTGGAACTCCCCTCCTGCGGCAATTACGTAAAAGAAGTTTGAGAAGTTGCCGTCTAGTTTCAGGGACAGGCTGATAAACGTCGGTAATGAAAAAGTTCGCATCGCATTTTCGCTTGAAGTTGCAGCTGCTGGTAAAGTAAATATAAGCAAAATTACAGACTTATTATGATGGTACCCGCGAGCCAGCTTATGAGCTAAAAAAAAATATGCACATTCAGCTTTTTGATTTCTGCTTGCGATGGCATTTGAAAATTTAGCTGGATTCAGCAAAGACGCGATCTTGTGTGGTTTTGTTTGATAAATTATCCGGGTAACTACCTAATCTCAGGAAGCATCGCGGTTTCGATTGCAATGATGCACGATCAGTTCGTTATTCACTTTGGAAAAGTGTTTTGCAGACAGTGAAAGGCGTATCATGATAGTGTGATACCCGTCCTTGCTTTCTAGTCTACCGCTGTGAAAGTCCGCTGTCGTGCACAGAACCACGCAACACGCTGGCCACCGTGGTCTTTTCGGTCCCGCCCTAAAACACGATTTGTCATTCCTGGGCCCGACATACAGTTAGGTATTCGGTACCGCATTGAATTAATGGCTTCGAAGAATTGGGCCCAGTTTGAGCTGTAGGGACGCGCGAGCGGTCTTGCGTGTTTGATATCAATTGGTGATACACGCATTTAGCACGGGTTGGGCTGTCGCTGCCATGTATTTACTTATGGCGATACCGCTTGTAAGTCTATATAGGCGCTTACCGTTACGGTTGATCGATCGGTCTGTTGGGGTTTTAGGCGTGCAATTACCTTAAAGGTATATTTCATCAATAAAAAAAATCATGGCATGTTATTTTGGATAGTTAGGTAGTGCAAAGCGCCGTGGAAGTAGCGTGACAGGTTATCTCCACGACGTTTATTTAGATAATAACAATAGGCATCTACATAAGGTAGTGTTTAGGCTCGGGCGAACTACGGTCAGCAACACTGATGTTCGTCAGCCAGCTTAACCACAGTTTGTGACGTTTTTACCCCTATTCACGATAGTTGAAAAATCCCACATAAAAGAGTGGAGCGATTTTGATAGTTCCCACGGATTTATGGCTCGGACCACATCGCACGAGCCGGGCTGACAGCCCCGCTACCCGTCCCAGTTTTCCTCCATGCCACGTGGTGCTCACGTGTGTCATGACATGTCGGTCTGTCGGCTGTCACCGGACTGGGGACTGTGTGACCTGACAGGGCGCCGCACGTGCGGCTGCCGCCCGGCCGGTCCCAGTCCAGAGTTACCGGTCGGTAATGGTCGTCGGTATCGGACGGGTATTACCAGTTGGTCCAGGTCGATCATTACCAGTTATTCATGGTCGAATATCACCAGTCAGACGGTCTGTTTCAAACATTACCAAGACCAGCTGAACAAGACTGGCTGTCTTGGTCGAACGTTACCATTTGCGCTCGGTCGATTATCATCGGCCGTTTTCGGTTGAGCGTTACCACTGGCCTCGGTCGAGCGTTACCAGCCAACGTCGGTCGAACGTTACCAATCGCTCTCAGCTGCTTCATGGAGCCACCTTCACTTCCCCCATACGGGCCGCTGAAGTCCCTGTGAAAAGAGACAAAGCTTGTAGTTCGAGTGGTGTGACCGAGTGGTGATTGTGCTATTTAGCGCAATTAACCGTAAATTACAATTTAAGTGTCCTCGGCTTGCCGTGTGGCATTCAATGAACACATTTGTCAATAATTGTGTGGACTTTATTGTTCAGCAATGCTAATTTACGGAAGCCCGCCAATTTTGTCTGTCAGCATTTTTGTACCAGATTAACAGTGATGTGTGCAATGAGCATGTGGTTCTTTTTCAAAGCACTCTATGTATAGAATAGGTGTGTCACGTCTTGAAGCACCTGCATTAGTTGAGTTTGGACACTGAAAACAATGCGTCATTACCTTCGTGCAGATCAGATACACATTTTGAGCACTCGTATATGTCGATTGATTGCAACAAATACTATGTGTCACTATGCATTATATGCTCCCTGATGACATACATTCCAGTTTGAGCCGTACCCTGCACTCTCAGCATTTCTCCCGGTAAGCCGGAGTTTCGGTGTCCCCCCGCGCGTGTGACAGCCTCTGCCGGCCGTGTGTGCGCTAGATAGCCTCTCGGGGGCGCCGTGTGTGTGTCTCTCCCTCTCTGACCCGCTCCCCACCTACACCTGCAGTCACTCCGCCGTCACAGCGCGTGCAGTTCATCCTGGGCGAGGAGGATGCGGAGGGCAGCGGTCTGGAGCCGCACCCGCTCTTCTCCGAGATGGAGACGCTGTGTGAGGCCGACGGCGGGCAGATGGAGTGGAAGGAGACGGCCAGGTCAGTAGGGGAGACGGTCAGGTCAGGTCAGTGGGGAGGTCAGGTCAGGCTATTGGGAGGTCAGGTCAGTGGGGGGGGGGAGGGGCGGTGAGGTCAGTGGGGAGACGGATAGGTCAGTGGGAGGGGAGGTCAGGTCAGTGGGGAGACGGCCAGGTCAGTATTTAGTGGAAGGAGACAGGTCAGTATTGAGGGAGGGAAGGAGGGGGGGGGAGAGACGGTCGGGGCTGCGGTGAGGTCAAGTCAGAGGGGAGGTCAGGTCAGTGGGAGACTGAGAGGTTAACGAGTAGGTCAATATAGGTCAGTGTGGAGACAACAGGTCAATGGGAGACGGCCAGACCAGTGGAAAGGCCAGGTTAGGTCAGTGGGGGACTGAGAGGTCAGTGTGGAGGTCAGGTCAGTTGGTGGTGCGATCTTTTCATGTAGGTAAACTTTACAACTGTGTGACTGTAATGCTGTGATTCAGTTATGTTGCCGTGTTTTATGTCGAAACAAGGTCACGCAGTAATTACTCATAAAGCCACATCCAATGCAGAGCTCCTGGAAGTATGTTGAACCTGTTCATAGAATTTGATGATGCACAAGGAAGGTCACGGCGCGCGCGGTGAGTCGGTGACACCGACCGACTTTCACCGAACCCATCACGCGCACCTGCCGTGCAATTTGGCCAGAAACGAGGATAGTTCAGTCCCGAAATGGGAGCGGGCGCGGCGGCCACTCAAAATGGGCACTGGCCGCCCGCCGCGGCGCGCTCTATTTGGGTATTGACTCATCAACATGCCACCGGCCGGCGGTGCGCGTCAGAGGAAATTGTCAGAGCGCCTCGGCGGACCGGCGGCGGGATTTTTCGCTCACCTTCGCCGGTCGTTCATGGAGAGACCGTTACCCGATTTTTAGTCGCGTCACGCGGCCGCCGTCTGTCCGTCAAATTCTTACTGGGTCAAATTCCTCTGTGAAGAGCTAGCCCATGGAAACTATCGGAGACGGCGTTAGCGGTTGCTGCAGCTTCATTTCTGTAATATGTGTCTTACGCAGTACGCACACATATGTGGCGTTTGGCTGATGTTGGGAAAGTTCGTTATAAACAGTCCACTGCTGCAAACTGCCTGGCTTCTTGTCGTGTGGATGGACGAGTATTCTGGCATTCATCTATTGTTTCGCAATCTGCATACACGACCGTCGTGACATTTTTGGTTCCTACCCCCGAAAAAAAAATGAGCCCCAGTGTGTTTCACAAAGAGGATTGGCTGCTTATCGTCTCGCTATTGTGTATTCATCACTGGTTAGTGCACTCGGTGCGGTTTTAAGGTATTCAAATAGAAGGAAAAGCCGTTGGCAACTTCCCTAGAAATGTTTACGCTGCCGATTTCCGAATCACGGTAATTTGCGTGAAAAGAAATTCACCGAGGTCAGGCCTTATTTGCTCTTCCTACGTCAAGGTGTGATGTTGATGGGTAATTACACTGTTTTGGTTGTCATTTGATTTTCCGTCTTATGTTGTCCCTGCCACAACTTTGATACGAGCTTTTGAAACGAAAACAGAAAGCACAATACGAGGTCACGGAATTGAGTTTCAAGTACCATCCGTCAACCCGCATCTGTCCTACGCCAATGGCTTATTCCCAGCCCTTTCGAACAGCATGCTGTAGAAAGAACCTGCTCTGGTCAGCTCTGACACCCCCTACCCCTACCCTCGCCCGGTTACTGTTTTGGGCCCACTCTGACTCCCCCTCCCCCGTCCCCACAGGTGGGTGAAGTTCGAGGAGGATGTCGAGGAGGGCGGCAACCGCTGGTCCAAGCCGCACGTGGGCACGCTGTCGCTGCACTCGCTGTTCGAGCTGCGGTCGCTGATCCTGAACGGCACCGTGATGCTGGACATGGAGGCCACGTCGCTGGAGCACATCGCGGACCTGCTGCTGGACAACCTCATCAACTCGGGCGCCATCACCTACGACAAGCGGGAGCAGGTGATGGACGTGCCCGATAGTCGGGGAGGGGGACGGGGAGGAGCAGTGTTGTACAGATGGTAGGCGGGATGTGAAGCGGGTGCTGGCAGGAGCTTGTTGTTTATTGTTTGAATTTGATGTTAGAATAACAAATTCGTACAAAGGTAACAAGCTCGTAAGGGTTGTCGAAGTAGGCATGGCAGCATTGTATTCACGTTAATGATATCGAGGATGATGAAAGGCTTGATGCCGGGCCACGGCATTCGTTCTAATTTGATGCCGGCATGTGATAGTGGCCATTCGCCCTGGCAGCGGCCGCGGCGCCGTTGGCCTGCGACGCCCGTTTCGTAATGTTTTCCATCCGCAGTTAAACGTCTGCCAACTATTTTAGCCGGCTATCACCAAGTGTCTAAGCTGACCCTCTGGAAGTCGGCTGGGCTGAGCTGTGCGCCCCGACCTCTGCCGTCATCCAGTGACCTTCAATGACCCGCGCTGTCCTCCAGGGGCCGCGGCTTCCCCGGTAACCACCTCTCCCCCTCCCCCGCCCACTATTGACCCGTATCGGCGGCTCCGTGTTCCGCGGCCCTGACCTCGATCGGCCCCCAGTTACCATGGTGACCCGTGTTTCAGTTTCGGGAGGCTCTGTTGCGTCGTCACAAGCATCTGCACGACCGGAAGAAGGCGTCTGACGGCAGCTCGGTGGGCGGCAGCGTGGCGCGCCTGCCGCTCATCCGCTCCCTAGCCGACATCGGGCGCTCCTACTCCAACGCCAAAAGTACGGACAGATATGACACGTGACCTCGTTACGATGTGTGACCTGTGACCCGCCCTGACTCTACCTGAAACGGACATGGTCCCTCCCTGCCCCGCCCCGTTCTGCCCCTCATCGCCTTGTCCGAGCTGTGTGGTTTCGGCACTGAAATGACCTGATGTGATGTTCTAAGATCCTTAGGTCGAATGCCGGGTGCAAAATGACTCTCATCACTATTTTATGACGATCAGTGGCCTAAGGGTTTATTTTCAGGCCCCTGTGTCGAAGCTTCTCCTGTGTGGGAGAGGCTCTGACCCACTGTGATCTTCATATAGCGTAGCGGCACTTTATTGCGTCTGGTCAGTGGCTTTTTCGGGAACCGTGCCGACGTTATTCGAGATATATGAACGGCGATATGTGGCGAGATGAGGGCATCTGGCTACGAGCCAGTGATGGGATCGGGCATGCCCGCCGCTGCTGCGGGGAAAAATAGCTGATATGGTATGGCTCATTGGTCGGAAGTGCGGAGTAATTCGGTATGTGCAAGCGTTGGTGCGATGGGCAACAGACGGACGGAAAAGCAGAACGTGAGGAAAATTGCTTTTTAAATTGTGTCCTGCAGATGACACTGCAAAATTGACTTAATTTGCCAAAATTATCGACATAATTTGGCAAAAAAGAAGTAAATGTTGACAGGCTTCTAGCTAGAAGACGGCTGAAGCTTTATAGAAGCTTCCCGTTCAAAAATTTTGGCTCGCCACCTAAACTTTTGCTGAAATGTCACTACAAATTGTCTAACACGTTAATTTAGTGGAAGCATATGAACGTTTGCGCTTGTTCTTCTTGCCTCTATCCCGTCGCTTTTAAGGACGTTTTGTTCTTTGGCTGCTCTTTTAAGTTGGGCCGCTTGCACGCACACACGACAGGCCAGTGGTTGGATTGGTTTTCATTTGTTTAATTTCTTCAGCCGTGATGAATGGAACTTCGGTGGTCTTTCCCCAGCTAGCATGAGCCCCATTTGCTGGCTGATGCCTGCCGTTTTGGGTTTTGTTTTTCAGCTTGGCCGTCCCTGATCCTGTGACCCGCGGACTGTTCATACCCCGAATCCTGTAAATATTTTTCCCGCGGCCATTTTTGCCCTTTGACCGGCACTGGCCCCCAGTGTGTGAAGTGCGGGGGGGGGCACAGAGCCGTGTGCGGGCTGTGACCGGTCTGGTGTGTGTGCGCGCCAGCTTTCATGGCTGTGTCGCCGCGATGCGAGCGGCGGACCTCGTGGCACTCCCACATTGCCAGCGAGCATGGCCCAGAGCTGCGCGCCATCATGCCTCTGCTGTTGCTCGGCGTGCCAGGTACCCGGCCGGCGCCGCCTGTCTGGGCGGCCCGGCCTGCACCCGCTGCACCTGTAGGTGGCCGTAGCTCGATCCGGCAGGTGGCACTATAGTGTGCCCGATCGGTACTCCTGCAGTCGCTGAGCAGTGAGCTCTGTAGGGCCTGCTTTTCGCAGATAGAACGAATGGAGACCAGACCTTACAGTTAATACTGTTGATGTTGTGTTCAGAAAACATTTGGAACATTTTGACGCTCTGCCTAATGCGCTAATTGCGTGAAAAGATATGCTTTTGGTCCAAATTGAAGTGCCCTTTGATTTGAGAGGTGGCCATTCCATTTCTGAAAAAGAGCAGCCACATATGGGGCTGCTCAATGAGTTAATACTTCGTTTTGGCGTAGTCTGGAAGCAGCAGTGACTCCTCAGATCCATAACCGGTGCCAAATACCTGGTGTTTTTTGGACGTTGTGAAACAATTACTGATGGACGATGGTATTGACCTATAGAGCTCGTGATCCTTCTCCATTCCCCTTCACTGTGTAACATTTGGTGCTTATCGACCCATCATCATCAGGGTGTCAATGTGTGTAGGGTTTAATTTTAGTTAATAACATGCCTTTTAAACATTGGGTTTAATGTTGCATGCCATTCTCATGTGGAGTGTGCAGCAGATTATTTTATCGGTGGCAGGACGTGTCCCTTGTCCATGCGGAGGGAGTGTTGTTCTTCGACATAAACTATCACTAGCCACCCCATTTTATTCCAATGTGCGTTACGTTTGTGGATCTCTGTGTCAACAGCACACCGATGACTTCGCAGCCTCTGTCGTATTGGTAGTGTGCGTCTGCCGTCCCACGCGGGAATCCTTTCTCTTATTCTTTTTCTTTTTAATTTGGGCGTCAGCACAAATTCTGGCATCCCGTTTTCCATTGTGTTATTTTATTGACTTCCGACTTTTTCTTCTTTTTCGTTTTATGCAGCCTTTTGTCTGGAAGCGTCCCGCTCCTCCGCAGCTCCCCCCTCTCTCCCTGAGTCGTCCTCTCCCTCTCCCCAGCCGCCGTCCCGTGTGTCACGTGGACTGAGTCGGCTATCGGTGGTGTGCCGCGGCTCGCGCGGACGGCTCGTAGCTAGCCGCCGGCTGCGCGCTGCTGTCTGTCTGTGTGCCTCTGCGCGCGCGGGGCGCCGCCGGGCGCGGGCTGACCGCTGTCCGCCGTGTGTGTCGTAGATCCGGAGGGAGGCGGCGAGTCTGGCCACCAGTCCGGCCACAAGGCGGCCGAGCACCACGGCAGACATTTCGGCACCCACCTGAACGTGCCGGGTAACCAGCGCACTCCCTGGCCCCGTCTCTGACCCCCGCCCGTCCGTCCACATCCTGTCACTCAGACATACATGCACCAGACCTGCTGCCCTCCACCCTTGTTGATCGTCCTGGGATTGTGATCTGCTGACAGTATCTCGTCTCAGCCGCGGAACTTCGGACACGCTCAAATCCCGCGACTTTTGGTCTCATTCGTTTGCTTCACTCTTCAATTCTATCCGTGGCCTTGCGCGAAGCTGATGATGATTGATGAAGAAGTTCAGGCTAAATATGTTAAATATAGGGGCGGAATGAAATTCCACCGATGGCGTTTCAGTACCTACCCGTGACAGGAAAAGTCTGTGAGGTCCGCTCGGCCCAGGGCGTCACCGGGCTGGCGGCACCGTTCCCCACTGGTCGCCCGGACAGCGGCGGCGCCTCGGCCGACTCACCGTTATATTTCGGCCCCGTCACGAAACCCCTGTAATAGCCATGTCAGCCGGCCCATCGCCACGCGTCGGCCGCGAGCTTTGAGGTCCGAGCGTGGCAGACAGTAAAAATACGACCGCTCCATTCCTGGAAATTAAACCCGATTGGCAGCGTTTTGCGCGAGCTATTTCTACCAAACGCTGCATCGGGAGACACTGAAAACAGTTCTAATATTGGTGCAACGCATCCCGTTTGCACGCTGCCCTAGATAAATTGAAGTTGGTGCCACCGTGCCTCAGACATCCCATCTCGGCCGTTGGGTGCTGAAGACTTGCCGAAGGCTGCCTTTTCATGTCGGCTAGTGCCGTCCTATTCGTGTCACTGAACCGTTTGCCTTGTCCTGCCGAAATGTTTTCACTTAGGTTCCATTTATCTTTTCCTGGTGGCAGCGTTTGAAGAGGCTTAATTTGTATAATGGCGGCGGATCGTCCCGAGGGCTTCACAGAACCAGCGTGATCCTTCCAGCGGACTTTTTCACATTAATTCGGCGAACGAAGGCCACCAGTTGCCTGTCACTTAGACATGTCCCGAAATACGACCGGTAAATGTGGTTTTGCTGTATTGCCTGACATCAGTGCGATACGAACCATCAGGGCGATCACAGCAACACATCTACAGGACGATCACAAAGACATTCCGATCCGTCCTCCTCGTTCTGTCCTGGACGGCACACCCTCGGACCGTTTCACGGACTCCCCGACCCGTTCTCACCCTTCCCCGGCCCCTCAGTCCCTTCCATTCTCCCACGGTCACCTCCGTTCTTCGCTGCTGCGGCACGCCGAAGTTCCGGACTACCGGGACGAGCATGCCTGTTACCGTCTGCTTCTTTCACTCGCCTCTGTTTCGGACGACTCACTCCAGTTTATAGTCAGCGATCGTCTGGAGTCCGTCCCGGACCAGAGATCTGCACGGAAGCAGTGCTCTGTCTATAGCTGGATGTCTTGTAGGAGCTAGTCTAACAACACTTATTCCAATCGCATGGAAATGTGGCCCAAAGTCTGCTTCTTTCCAGGTTTGCGCATTAGTTGATGTGCTTATTTTGCACGCCTGATCTTTCTTTTGAGATTCGAATCTGCTCAGTATCGCATTAGCTTTTGCGTTCTGTCGCACCGTAAACCTCAAGTGCTAAATAAGAAAAATGCCTATTACCAGATGAAGCCGCATCTTACTCATAGCTGCGCTTTTATCTCAGCCGTCTTTTTCTAACCGACTGCAATCTGCTCCGAAGGGCATCTTCTAGTCCGTTTACTATACATGTTGCTGTGTGCAGATATAAAGGACGGGTATTTGGATGGTTGGCATGTCGCCTCCGATGATAGACAACCTGCAGTGCTTTGAAGCTCAAAAGCCATTGCTTCCCTGGCCGGATGCCTATTTGTGAATACGGAACAAAATATTGGCATTCGCTGTGATTTTCGGGAAACGTGGCATATTTTCATGCACGCCTGGCTACTTGAGCACCGCACTGCTGACAGTGGGTCGGGCCACTGGAGTTTTTAATGTACAGAGGCGTCATACGAGGGTTGACGCTCCTTCACGGGTTACCCTTCGCTAGCACAGCCTTGGCTCATCCCACTATCCATGCACCGGCCAAAGGCTGCAGTGAGGGCACATGGTATCTGGTCTCGGCGGCACCGTCCTGACCTCAAACGGTTTCCGCCGCACCGGCTGCCGGGCGGCTCTCCGGCACTGCTCGCTGACACTCCGGCTGCGGATCCGATCCTCCCCGGCATGCCGCCTCTCGAGGTAGATTTCAGCGGGCTGGTGCTGACCCAGGATCGCTCTGTCAGTGTCGTGCAGCGCCTCCCACTCGGGACTCTGAGGCTGCTGCCGCCGGCCGGTGCCGCACTGCACGCCCCGCGGCACCGCCGGCTCGTGGTCCCCTCTCACCCCTCACGCGCCGCCACTGCGCGCCCCCTGTGATCGTTCGCTGTATAACTCATGCCTCCGGCATGCCCGAACTACTGTGTCGTCTGAGATTGATCTGACTGTGGGGTGTTTTGCTCACTGACTTTGTTTATGAAACACTGCGAAGAGGATACCTAGTTCACGGGTGGAAAATCGATGAAAACTGTAAGACACGCTCTCTGAAATCCTGTGAAATATTTTTACGTATTTAGCAATACTTACAGCGAATGCTGATCGGTTTTACTCGATTTTCCACTCCAGAACTATCCTCAGAGCTCTTGCGATTCCCCCCGAGCGATTGGCTACCTGCCGAGCTAGTGTAGTCACGAGCCAATGTGACTGCATTTTCTCTTTGTTGATTGTAAAATGCACATAGGTACTTGCATGGTTCTCTTGTCGATCGTCGAATTTGTAGTGACGTCCTTTTGCAGCATTTGTCCTGTTTTTGCACCACAGGCATGTTCTGACCAGGCCCAGAGACGCCACTGAGGGGGCGCGCCACCTTGTTTTGTGCATGCATGGCACACTATCATGTCATGTAGTCCCTCTAGTGCCGTTTTCCCTGTCGGTTTACGTTGGTTTCGTCTTGCTCCTCTGGTATTGGGTCTGGCATCGGCACGCACTGACTTTGGAACGTGCCCGCCTCTTTTCTCTTTTGTTTTCGTTTCTGCGTGTCTGCCTGCGCCTGCTGTCTGCTGGCTGTCTGCTGTCTGCTCCGCTGTCTGCTCTGCTGTCTTCCCTGCTGTCTGCGCCGCTGTGCGGGCGCAGTGCTACGACGAGCGGATACCTTCTCAGGCGCGGCGATGGCGGACAACACGGGCGACATGCACACCAGCCCGAGCGGCGTGTCGCTGCCGGATGCCAACGGACACGCCAACGGCACCTCCACCGCCGACCTGGCCAAGGTAACGGGGGGAGACGGACGGGGGTCGAGCGTGAGGGATGGAGGAAGACATAGTGATAGCATCGGGAACGTGAGGGTAGTGAAGGGAGATGAGCTGTTACTTAGCATTGCTGAACCTACCAATCTTTAGAAAATGGGAATAACGATGTGTTTACTGTATGTGACACGCCGGGCGTCGTCGTCCTGATGTTTTATCGATGACATTAGTGACCCCATTTAGTGTTTATTTCCCTCTGAAAGCACAAAGGGTTCTAATGCAATCATCAAATATGTGGGTTTGAGGAACTGTGTGCACTCTCGTGTGCATACGTGTGTGCGTGTGTCTAACAAGTACGTCCATCCACAGAGGAACCTGCAGTTCATGCGGAAGATCCCGCCGGGCGCCGAGGCGTCAAACATCCTGGTCGGTGAGGTGGACTTCCTGGACAAGCCGGTGTCGGCGTTCCTGCGTCTGAGCACGGCCTCACTGATGGGGGACCTGACCGAGGTGCCCGTGCCCACCCGGTTCATCTTCCTGCTCCTCGGACCCGTGGTGAGTGGGGAGGAATGGAGGTAGAAAGCGAAGGGGAGAGGTGGAGAGAGGTAGGGAGAGAAGTAGCAGAGGTGGAGTGGAGCGCAGCTCAAGTGCTTCCGTTCGATATCGCTATCTCTGATTAGTGGTTGTATCTATAGAGGAATTCAGACAGGGTCTGATCATGATCAGTGAGACCTCTGTGAAACGACAGTTAACATTGCCGATACATTGGAACTCTCTCATTAATGATAGCTTGCTGTTTTGCAGGAGCTGGTAAATGCCCCAGTTATGCTGTTGGCGGCGGAAGACTCTCGCTCAGACAGCTCGGTCATTTCCTCTGATTCTGACCGGGCTCGTTCTCTCTCCGACAGGGCGGCATCTCGCGCTACCACGAGGTGGGCCGCGCCATGGCCACCCTGCTCTCCGACGAGGTGTTCCACGACGTGGCCTACAAGGCCAAGAACCGCAACCACCTGCTGGCCGCCGTGGACGAGTTCCTGGACGCGGTGACGGTGCTGCCGCCCGGAGAGTGGGACCCCACCATCCGCATCGAGCCGCCGGCCGCCGTGCCCTCGCAGGACCCCCGCAAGCGGCCGAACAAGGAGGACGAGGAGTTTGACGACGAGGCCGAGGAAGAAAAGTACCGCGTCCAGTCGGGTCTCGTGCGCACCGGCCGCCTCTTCGGCGGTCTCATCAACGACATCAAGCGCAAGAAGCCGTGGTACGTCTCCGACTTCAAGGACGCCATAGCGGTGCAGTCGGTGGCCTCGTACATCTTCCTCTACTTTGCCTGTCTGACCCCGATCGTCACGTTCGGCGGTCTGCTCAGTGACGCCACCGGCACGCGGCTGGCGGCCATCGAGTCGCTCGTCTCCGGTCTGGTGTGCGGCGTCATCTACGGCTTCTTCTCGGGCCAGCCGCTCAACATCCTCGGCTCGACCGGACCCATGCTGGTGTTCGAACAGATCATCTACAAGTTCTGCACGACCAACGACATAGACTACCTGTCGTTCCGAGTCTGGGTCGGCTTCTGGATCGCGTTCTACTTGTTAATTCTGGTGGCTCTGGACGCCAGTGCCTACGTCAAGTACATCACCCGCTTTACGGAAGAGAACTTCGCCACCTTGATCGCCTTCATTTTCATCATCAAGGTGAGCAGAAAGAGCACGGTCTCGTGTTGCGTGATTAGCTGTTGTGCTCACAGCCTAACGGTGTGAGCTAATTAAATTGTTTGCATCATGTCAACGGTAATCTGTAAGTGATGCTCTGGGTTTCTTCTGTTTCCATTTGTCACGAATCACGACTTTCAAGTAATGAGAGTTCCGATGATACTATTCCCTGCCCTATATACCAAAGTGATGTAGTTGCATGGTGTGATGATTTCCGCACGCAACCCCCCCCCCTCCCTTTCCACGCGATCTGACCCGCCCGCTGACCGGTCGTGTCGTGCCCTCAGGCGTTCGAGAAGGTGATCCACATCGGCGACCACCACGAGCCGGCCGCCCACCTGTTCATGCTCTCCGACAACTGCACGTGCCTTCCGGGCGACGACTCCCTGTACGACAACTTCACGTGGCCGGCCAACTTCACCTGGGATGGAGTTGAACACGCCACCGACTGCCTCCTGGTCAGTATACAGGGGACTCGGGGGAGGGGCAGGGCAAGGGCAAGGGCAAGGGAGGGGGAACGGACATGCACGGTCATGTGCTTTTAAAAGTGACTGGATTACGATGACCGTGGGCCGCATTTTATGAAGGAAGTAGGTACTTGTGTCGTGCTTTTTTTACATTGTCGTTTATTTTATGGGAAGAGTCAGTTGTATGACATTGTTCTAACTCCATGTCCTAAGCGTCAAGTTTCCCACGCGATAGGCTGTGTATTTAGCGCCATCTATTCGGGTTGTAGCTGGGCGTTACATGCGACGTCCAAAGTGCGACGTACCACATCACCATGCAGTCATTTTTTATCAAATACAACCCAAAATCTGCATCACCGGCTGCCTGTGTCGTACCATTGCTACCCCCCCCCCCGCCTCCTGTTCTTCTGTCAAACTGACATCATCCCCCCCCCCCCCGACAGACATTCAACGGCACGCTGAACGGCACTGCCTGCCCGGACGAGCACGACGCGGCGCACCCGCTGCACGTGGCCGAGGAGTCGCTGCTGCACGGCTGCTCGGACGTGTTCCTCATGTCCATCCTGCTGTTCCTGCTCACCTTCCTGATCGCCATCAACCTCAAGGAGTTCAAGTCGTCGCCGTTCTTCCCCAACAAGGTGAGTCGGATGTGTCGTAGGAGGAAGTAGTGAGTCGTCAAGTCGTGAGTAGGAGTAAGTAGGGCCACGTAGGTGAATAGTCTTGAGTAGGAGTTGTGATGTGTCGTGAGAGGTCGACGTGGGGAAGCGAGAGGGAAGGGGTGGGTGAGAAGGGTGAGTTCTGGTTCTTACTGGTTTGAAGCAATTGGAGTTAACAGTACGCACAGTCTCACAATGCTCGAACTATGGGAATATTCTGTATGTTGTGTTATGTGTTTGTGGAAGTGGATCACTCAGCCTCAGTCACAGGTTTTAAGGTCCGGTACCGTCCCTCAATTAAGACAGTTGGATTACATCTCGTCTGATGTGAGTCCTCCCGCTAACCGTCTCGCCGCCCTCCCACAGGTGCGAGGCTTCATCAGCGATTTCAGCGTCATCATTGCCATCGTGTGCATGACAACGGTCGACTACCTGGCCGGCATCGACACGCCAAAGCTGAGCGTGCCGGACAAGTTCCAGCCGACGTACCCGGGCCGCGGCTGGGTGATCCCGCTGTTCAACGGTAACGCCTGGTGGACGGCGCTGGCGGCCGCATTGCCGGCCCTGCTCGGCGTCATCCTGGTGTTCATGGACCAGCAGATTACGGCCGTCATCGTCAACAGGAAGGAGCACAAGCTGAAGGTGCGCAGCGGGAGCGGCGCGGAGGGAGCCAGAGGGGGTTGAGGTGGTAGTTTGTGTACTGTGGCGTTGTGTGACAAATTTGAAATACCATTGACTGGCGAGTTCAGAATGACTGGAAAGTTTTTGGTGTACAGCTGGGATTCGAGCTTAAATCCGATCAAAATATTTCACTCACCTCATGAACAATCACACAGGGTCTACATATCTCCATCAAGCTCGTTTGCAGAGCCTTTGATTGTTATTCTCATTATGTAACATGCTTTAGCCACCGTTCACTCACGTTACCTCGGACAAACTCGGTCCATCGTCTTTAGCCCCGCACCCCACGCCCTCCATCGTCTCCTGCCCGGGACCTACCTGTGCCGTCTCTGACCCCGGACCCGCTCTGTCGTCCACAGAAGGGCGGCGGCTACCACCTGGATCTGTTCGTGCTGGCTATCCTGGTGGTCATCCTGTCCATCCTGGGCCTGCCCTGGTTCGTGGCCGCCACTGTGCTGGCCATCAACCACGTCAACTCGCTCAAAGTGGAGTCGGAAACGGCCGCGCCCGGCGAGAAGCCCCAGTTCCTCGGCGTCAGGTGAGATGGGTGAAGGAGAGAGAAGCCCCAGTTGGGTGGGTGGTTGGGAAAGGGAGAGTAGCCCCAGCTCGGTGGGTGGTTGGGAAAGGGAGAGTGAAGCCCCCGTTCCTCGGCGTCAGGTGAGACGGGTGAAGGGGTCAGGTGAGACAGGTGATAGTGCGACGGGGCGCGCTGGAAAGGGATTATTGCCGATATAAGTCTTAACAGCCAACTTTTCTGTTAAGTTTTGTCACGTTAATTGTTGATTTGGCTGTTACTGTGAATTCTCACACCGTGCTCTCACGCATGTCTCTACCCTTGGTGTCCCTCACATCTATTCCCGGACACCCGTTCCTCCGACTGACGCCCGTGTCTCCCTCGTCTTCCGCAGGGAGAACCGCGTGACGCACATCCTCATCTTCGCCACGATCGGCCTGTCGGTGTTGATGACGCCGCTGCTGCGGATGATCCCTATGCCGGTGCTGTTCGGCGTGTTCCTCTACATGGGTGTCAGCGCGCTCAAGGGCCTCCAGTTCTTCGACCGTATCTTGATCATGTTCATGCCGGCCAAGTACCAGCCCGACTATACCTTCCTCCGTCAGGTGAGGGTCGGAGGAGACGGACGGTGGATCTACTAGATGGTTGTCCAAAGTAGCTGAGTTTTTCAATTTACATCGTAAATGTCTATTTTGGATACAGTATGAACATTAATGTCATGAGGGATGCAGTTATATGCCTTGACTGTTCGTTATCCGCCTGGTGTACAGTGTTAAGTGTTCACCTGTTTCATTTGTTCTTTCCAGTGTGCTGACTGATGGGTTTGGTGTCCGTTTCAGGTTCCGCTGAAGCGCGTTCACCTCTTCACGTTCATCCAGCTCATGTGTCTGGTGGTGCTCTGGGTCATCAAGTCCATCTTCGAAACCTCCATTCTGTTCCCACTTATGGTGAGCAGTGGTGTTGCGTTTGTGTTCTAGTGGGTTTTCGGAAACTGCTACATCTTTTCACGTATGTTCTACATAGTAGTGTTAACTTCGCATAGAGAACGAACCTCTTCAATCGATCATTCCGCTCAAATGCAGAATTACTAGAAGATATTCCTGCTAGCACGGTAAATGCAACTTGGAGTCCTTCGTTTCTTACGTGAGAACTGTCTCTGTGGTCCCGCTGTGCCCCTTACCTCCCCGGAGCGGTACTAACCGTCCTCGTCCGTCCGTCTTGTCGCTTCCCTCAGCTGGTGGTGATGATCGGTATCCGTAAACTGCTGGAGAAGATCTTCAGTCCGGGCGAGCTGCGCGTGCTGGATGACGTGCTGCCAGAGTTCAGCCGGAAGAAGAAGCAGGAGGAGCACGACATGCTGGAGGAGGAGGTACGTGGACGAACGGAGGGGAGAGAAATGAGGGTAGGAGAGAGGGAGGAGGCAGTGGAGGGGGTGATGAGTGACGGAAGTGGATAGGGAGGAGGCAGGGGAAGGGTTGAGTGGGTTGACATGAGGTCGAAGTACCGTGGGCGGGAAGTGATGGTGTTGTGTAATTGACACTTCAGTGGTGTCGAATAGGCTAGGTGACGGTTGATTCAGTTGTCTTTTAAGGACGTTAGACTTGTCAATCGGTTGTCTGTCCTCGCGTGTCCCTTACAGTGCAGTGGCTTATATGAAGCGTAGTCTGCTTCCTTTTGTTCGGACTCGACTGCAAGGTCCAATGAAGCGCTAACACTCGCTGACTGAAAATACAATCGCAGAGGCTGATCATAATGCAATGATTTACCGTTTCAATGACACCCATAAAAGTCACCCCCGACAGTCCGTAGATACAGCTCTCCAGTTTTATGACGCGGCCTCAGCCCGCCACTGCCGTGTGTACTGTGTAGGTCCCGGTGGACAGTCTTATCGGCCGTGTCGCGCCGTTCGCGAACAAAACGGTGGGCGCCGCGCGTTTCATACGGTCCGCGTGGCCCGCCTAAGTGGCTAAGTGGCGTCCGGTGTCGCGCGAGCTGTTACCCCGAGCTGCGCCCGCCCGGCCGCGGCGTCTCCGTCGTGCAGGGCGCGCCATTGTTCGTCTCTGGCGCCATTGTTTGTCTGCACCCAGTTGTCGCCGGTTTTTGCCGAGCGTCGACGCCCGGATCTGGACAGCCGTCTTGTAGGATGTGGTAGTGATCAGGCGCAGAGCGAGGAATCGCAAACGGGGGGGGGGGCAACGCGGTAATAGAATCATCCGCATACAACACGTCCCCTCACTTGATACGGTCATATATTCCTTAGACAAGACCTTATTTCTTAATTTTCAAATTTCCCATTGGTTTGCCCTCCCAGAGATCCTCCTGAGCGCGCCCCTGACGGTGGGTGTCGTTTAGGTGCGCGTGCGGGTGCCGTCGATTTGTCCGCGGGGGTCTGTAATGGGTCTGGTGCCAGCTTACCGGTACTTGGCGTCCGGGTTGTTGGGCCGAGTTAAGTCGGCGGTCCGGCGGGCCGGATGGATGGCCCGGCTGAGTGCAGTGTCACCGCGCCTCTCGGGGACCGGGTGGACGATGGATGGCGGCAGGTTCGCGACACCGGGGCTCTCAGCGGACAGCGACGGCGGGTGCCGGAGACCGGGGACGGGGCGGCGGGCTGCCGACCGGCCGGTTAACGGCCGCGCCGCGGTGGTGATACTGAAAAGTACGGGCCGAGGGTTAGACGAGTGTTGTTGACTGCTTTAAAAAGACACCTGCGTTTTCTACAGTATCAGTTTTCTCAGCTGTTTTAGGTTGTGTCGACGCCAGCTAACTTACGGGTGGCTCATGGCTATGACTAACCAATTTTCTTCGTGATGCTGATATAATCATGTTCAACTTTTCAACAAGGCGTCAGTCAACCTCTGATACGCAGACTGTTTTGTGTGTACTTCGCTGTTAACCCGTTCCGTGCCTTATTGAGATGGATTTTATTCGGCGAGTCCCTGCTGATTTTCCCCACCGCGGCGCCCATGTCGGGGTGTGTGCCGTCGCCGATATTTTGTGTGCTCGTGCGGCCGTCGGGCTCGCCCACTAACCCCGGCCGCCTCCTCTCCGCAGAAGGCGCTGATGGGAGCGACGGTCGGTGTCGGTGTCGGGGTTGGTGTCGGGGTCGGGGTAGGTCGACCGTCCGCGACACAGCGCTGTCCGTGACGCCTCCTCTGCCTGCCCACGTGTGATTTGTGTGTGTGGTGTCCTCCACTATGACGTCCTCGTGACTGACGTCCGCATGTAGCTTGGTACTCGGCATGGCGCATGACGTGTGGATTTGCTTGAAGGGTGACTTGATAAGAAAGGCTGTTGCGTTTGTGGATTGGTAGGTAGTAGGTACTTTCGGAAAGACGCTAAACGTCGTCCATTGCATGTTCGCTCTGGCTGGTTCCGTCAGGAAATCTAATGCATGTTGTTTTTCTAAGCACCTTCGGAAGTTAATGATAAAACTCGACGGCATGTCCCGGTCTTGAAACGATTTTCTACTTGCCTCTATCACTTTTTTCTTTGGAGATGTCTATGAATCATACTTGATAGTTTCCTTTTCGCATTCTGCACCACTTTGATACCCTGAATGCGAAGCTTAAGCGGTCTCCTTTAAAGTTGTCCGTATTTGCTTTGCATTTCCGTGGATGTATGACGAAAGCCGACTATCTGCGGCACGACGTTCCAACTCTTAGCTGAGCTTCGAATATGACGGCGTTCTGTACAAAGTTCACAGCCCGTCTCTCCGTTGTTTTGTCCGAACTGCCTGAACGATACTGTATTTCGTCTCCGCACATCGGTCCCGTACCGTTCTCACAGTCCACGTCTGCTAGTGACCTCCGTCTCTGGTCAGCAATCTTCGTTTGTCCCTCGTCCAAAATGGTCGTTTGTCTCTTGCTCACGACTCTTGTCTGTGTACAAAGCACCATATTCATTACAATGGGGATAATTATAGACGTACAGAAACTGCTGTAATTTGGAGAAACGTCTGTACACGAGCTTCCAATTTCACGTTATTTGTCCTCAGTTCATCAATTAACATAAATTTTCCTTCAGCTCAATTGTAATCAAAACCTCTCAAATCAGCTGTTGATATTACCAGCCTTATCTCGCTCCCGAATTCAACCCTCGCCCTCACCCCTGTCCGTTCCGCCGCTGCCGTCCCGTTGCTGACCTCCCGACGCCTCCCTCCAACAGCAGGAGGTCGGCAAGCTGCCCATCAACGAGTCGGGCAATCTGGAGATCCCGCTGGCGAGCGGCAACGTGATGCGCATCCCGCTCGACTCGTGCAACATCTCCGAGGAGCTGAACCGCTCCGGCGTCTGGAAGGGCATCAACAAGGAGAACCAGCAGGGCCGCCGGGACGACGACGACCGCCGAGAGGACCGCAAACACCGCGGGTGAGCACGCGATGCGGTAGGAGGGGGATGGCGAAGGGGTGGGTCGAGGACTGGTGAGGACGGGCGAGGGTGGGTGGGTGACGGCTAGGACTGGGGGTGGTCGAGATTACCTGTGTGGGAGTCGTATTTTAGCGTAGTAGTGCGTCATGGGTGTAAGCTGTAGTTAGTTCAGCAGAATCTATTGTAATTGGATAAAAATATCATTAAAGGCGCTTTCAGCTTTGATACTTCAACAACCCGCCTCACGTATTGATTCAAGCACTATGCTCTTTTGGCACTGTGCCTTTTTCGACCGTTACTGACTACCTAACGTCAGTTGGTTGTCCCTGTCCACGCCACCCGATGACTTCACGTGACTGACTCCTCCCTCCGCTCGTCCGCAGTCACCGGCGTCACAAGAGCAGCAAGCGGGAGGCGCCGGCGGACGACTCGAACGCCACGCGGCTCACCACTATGCCCGAGGAGGCCGAGGAGGAGGAGGACGCCGGCATCACCATCAAGGTTGGAGGCAACCACCATCCAGAAGGTCAGACCGAACACTCTCTCCACCCTGCTGTCTCTCGCTCTCTCGCTCGCCGGCGCCGCACCGCCGCTGGCTGCTTCGCTCTGGTTCTGGTCTCTCCCCCTCTCTCTCCCCGGTGTGGCCCCGCTCTCCCTTCTGGCGCTCTCTCTGTAATTCCTCTCTCGAGTGGCTGTGTCGCTTGGTCTGGGGTCGGCGGCGCGGAGGCGCTGTCCTGCGGGATGCGCGCGCTCAAGATGCGCGGACTAACGGCTTTCGGGTACTAACGTGGGTGCTGGTGAACAGGCCGCTTGTGGTTTTCGTCACTTACGGCTAGACTTGTACATATTCCAGATTTCTGGTAAAAAACGTACCCGTTCAACAGCTAATGAAAGGCATTCAGTCATTTAGTAGCTACAAAAAGTAGAAAAAAAGTGATTTCTTTCGTTCTTTTCTGCAGATCATGTTGCGAAATGCTGATCAGTCTCTATTTTGGACTATCATCCACGAACGAACGCTTGTCAAAGTTGCGCAAAAGCTGGGCAGTTTTGGCGCCCATTCTCTCAGCAGATTTGGCGCCCTTTCTCTCACGGATTTTCTGAGTTGTGTAGATAGAGCGGAAATGGCGTTTGTTTTTATACGCTGGATGTGATGGGTGCCTGGCTTTGACTGTTGGTGATGGCAGCTTTTCATGGTGCCGGCTGAACGCAACACGTGTTTGTTTTTCTTGACGTCCTGTGTTGTAATCACCCCCGGCATGATGGTTGATTAGCCTGCATTTGCCACGCTGAAATCACCCCGTAAAAGGCTAAGAAAATCCTTGGTTCAATGAATGGACGTTGCATACTTAAGTCGACAATGTATGTTTAGGATAATTTGACGCACAGTTATCCTTTATCTTCGGTTAGAATCCTTGTCAGGCATATAAAATGAATGCTTAACTATGTCTGCGTTTAGAAGCATAAATGTCGTACATTTTATTGGCCTAAAAAAACTGCTAGACCAATCGTCCCTTGCAATTTTTTCTTCCTTCAGTTTCAACTTCGTCTTAACTGATATTCTGATAATCTGATATTCATTCTGAGCCATTTTGATATTTAGGTAACTTAAATCGATGGCAAAATCATAAAATTTGTTCGGCCGGAGCCTTTGTTGTGCCCATCACTAAAACATACTTGTAAAAGACGCTGAGCTATTAGTTTTTGACGTGTCATTATCAATGAGCTAAAAATTTGTATTCGAATGTGCCGCCAGCACCGGACATCCAGCGACGTTGAAAGGCCCATACAAAATTATAGCGCAAAACGGAGGCAAAAAGCATCTTTACGAATACATTAGAGAGCGTTGCTTCGATAGGTGCGTGCCTAAGAGGCCATAGACAGGGAGCTACTCTCGATACACGTTCGATGCCATCTGCGGCCCCAGACCAAGGGACTCAGTTGGAGAGAGAAGGACAGAGAGCTGGTAAAGAGGAGGGAGAAACAGATAAAGAGAGGGAGAGAGGAGTCTCAGGTGCGGCGCCGGAGCGATGTCAGAAGGAACCTCGAGAGGCGGAGGAGAGTCTGCTCGGGCTGACCGCGACGCGCTGGTTATCTGCAGCGAGCTCGCCCGGCCAGTAGGCTGACACGTAACGGAGCCGTCCTTGTCAGAGAGATAAACTCACATCAGTGAGGTGTTTCTTATAAATAAAACACAAAAGGGTGGAGTTCACGTGCTTGAACAAATTCAGGTCATTACCGGGCGTTGGCTGCAGATCACCAGCGCATCAGACTACATTATTTAACGATAGTCCGTGTTCGGTCGGTTATTTCCCCACTGGCCCTCCCTCCATTGCCTGCCTTTGTTAGTGTCGAGTGAGGGTGGGGTTGACCTCTCACCTCTCGGTTATCAGTCAGTGCTTGTGGGCGACTAACCACGGCCTCTGGGGCGAACAGTGAACGGGCATGTCCATTCTTCCTTGTTCTCTCGTATGCTTTGTGCGTATGGTGTTGGTTTGGACACTTGTGGTGCTGGTCTAATCATTAACCACTAGGACACCGTCCAAAGTAGCATGCAGTGTGTGTGCCGGACGTTAAATTGTTTGCGTCAGTTATCTATTGATCAAACGTTGGCCCAAATCGGCCTGGTGCACTGAGCCCTCGGGTTTGATTGCAGCACAGAAGAGCTCTGTTGCGAAGAGTGAGTAGTGTCTCAGATCAGCTGCCTGTTTCTGACGTCTGCCATGACTGCCCTAAGCTCAATGACGCCCGTGCTTATGCAGGCGATCAGATTAAATTGCATAGGCTGATGTGCTTCCGGAGGCGGTCCATTTCGTTTCCAGTTTTGTGCTGCCCGTTGATGCACTTTTCGTCTCTAGTGTATAGAAATTGTCAAGTTTGATCATAAATGCATCTTTGAAAAAGCAGAGGCGCACGCATGTTTCGATTCGGGATCTTGTTTTTTTTTGGGGGGGGGGGGGGGTCCGATACTAAAACTGCCGTACTAGCAATGCGCATGGCTTCTGGTTGCGGAAATAAGCATAGTTTTAATGTAGCGATCATTCTGATCATAGTTTACGTTTGTTGATGGATGCGCTTAATTTCAATAAGGGAATTTCGGCACTTTTTAGACGTACACTTCAAATATTTTTCATTCGTGACCAACCTAAAGCAGAAGGGCTTGTTTCACTGCCTGGCTGCTGCACAAATGTTCTTAGAAGTATCAGAATAGTTTCTCAGTGTATGCTGAAAACTACCTAGCATATGACTATATGCTATTTGCCTAGCGTTTTGTTGTTTGTGTACCTAACTGTCTGGCGTCTGCGTTTCTGACCCATTTACCTGCTTAGGTACTCAGTAGGCTTTTCTTTTACGTCCCTGTGCACCGTTCTTGTACTGAATCCTTGTTTCTCTTTCAGATCGAGAGGATAAACTCTGATAACTCTATGAACAAGAAAAGCTCAGAAACTGTAGTGTAACGTCCGCGCATATAGTCCGTTTTGGCCGGAGCGACACTGCAGCGCCGCGGTCGGACAGCGCACCACAACTTCCGCGACTGTCCGCCAGGTGGCAGAGGGGTCGCCGGCCACCTCGTCTCCGTCGTTTTAGTGCGGACACATTGTACCGTCGGCGGGCGGGCGCCAATGAAGTGGCGCGCCGCCGCGCCGCTGGTGGGGGTGTGTGTTTAGATGAAGCCCGTGCAGGCCTCGACTCCACCCAGAGATCAAATTGGTGTGTCTCTGGCGCCTGCGGCGGGCGTCGCGGTCGGTCGCGCCGAGCAGGAGCCGTGGATGTGATCCGGGCTGTCGAGCCGGCCTCTTAGAGGCGGCGCTCCGTGCCGTAGTCGAGTGTTTGGCTTGTGATAGGGTCGTCGAGGCGTCGCTCCAGACGCCGCCGCCGTCTGGCGCTCGGCGGTCGCGGCCGGACGCCGACGCCGCCATGTATCATTTTATCGGGTGACTATCGAGTGGTCCTGGCCGGTTCACTCGCGGTTGCTTTGGTCGGGGATGGATGCTGGTGATGATGTGCCTGATTGTACGCGGTGACTAACTCGTGTAGCCGTCTATCTCGCCGAGCCGAGCCGACTAACCGGCGGCCGCGCACGGCCCGCTCGGACCCGAGCGGCGCTCGTGCCGGCCGCCCCCTCGCAACGATGGGACGCCGACGGCGCCTACCGGCTCCGTTCGGCCCTTATTTATCACATTAGGTATTTCGGTAGCTGAGCGAGGCGTTGTGTGGCAGCATAAAACCCTACATATATGGCGCGAGTCGCCTGATTGCGTTCCGTTCCGTTTTCGTTCTCGTTCCGTTCCAAGCGCCGTTCTGGCGCTCGCGATCTCCTGACTGGGCCACCGACCGACCGACAGATCGACGACGCTCGTCGCAAACGATATATAATACACCGGAGGTGGCGGGCCGGCGGCCGGCGCGCGGCCGGCCCGTCCATCCGTCAGCCGTCTATATGTAGGGCTTTCCTGTGTGCATGTGTGTGTGCGCGCGCGTGCGAGTGCGGGTGAGGCGCGTGCAGGTGGTGTTGTAGGCGCGCGGCCACGGCCGAGAGGAGGGGCCGTCATGTGTTCCGTGTGCTCGACTGAAACTAGGGAGAGACGACAAAATAAACGGCCTGCGAGCGGAGCTCTGTGTGACCAGGACGGACGGGGCGGGACAGGGGGACGGGGACTGGGACCTGAGGCAGGGGAGATGATATATGGCAGCTGAGACAGGAGCTAGGAGAGCTGAGGCAGGGAAGCTGAGACAGGAGACAGGAGGGATAAGAGATAAAAACCCGGTTTACATAGGGTTTGTTGCAAGCTTATATCTCCGTCCGTGATGTTGCAAAAGATGCCAATGGTGCTTAACAATTTACAAAATGATCCCCTCTAAATATTTGAAGACCACTGCAACGAAATTATCGCCAAATTAACGAGCTAGAGCCTCGTCAAATATGCTATGTAAACCGGGTTAGTGGAGAGATGAGTAGCTGAGATAAGAGATGAGACAGGAGACACGAGAACTGAGGCAAAGGAGCTGGTACAGTAGACGAGAGAACTGAAACATGAGACTGATATAGAATAGATGATTCCGAAGTGCTGTGACAGGAGACGGGAAAACGGAGACGGGAGACAGGAGAACTAAGACGGTAGACAGGAGAATTGAGACAGGAGAGACGAGAGATAAAAGAGATAAAGAGATAAGACAGGAGACAGGAAGGAGAACTGAGACAGAAGAGCTAGGACAGTAGACGAGAGAGCTGATGCGTGAAACGGAGGTAGGATAGATGAGACCGGAGATCTGAGAATGAGATAGGAGACAAGAGACGGGAGAACCGAGGCAGAAGAGGGGAGGGCTGAGTCAATAGGCAGGAGAGCTGAATCAGGAGGCAGGAGAACTGCAACAGGAGAGCTGAGAAGGTAGACTGGATAACTGGGGAAAGAAGCTGAGTCGCCGTTTTCGGCACACCTGTTCATGCATCTTTTCCGCACATGTTGTGAAAATTTCAGACCCAGGGCTTTCAAGGTCAGGTCACCAGGTCACGTCAAGTGACCTCACCTCAGAAAAAGTTTCAATTCTCGTCAGAGCTACAGCGGCTAAACAATCGCCTTGAAACTTTCAGCGATTGATAAGAGTAACAGTAGGTATGTACAAAATGTAAATCTCGGAATTTTAATTCCGAGATTTACATTTTGATTTCGGTGACCTAAGGTCAGGTCAATTTTGCGACCTCTCCATTATAAGTCAATGGGAGAAAATTGAAATGCGCCTCTTGTGGACGAATGGTATTCAAAACCCTCTCAAACATCGGTTCATGGGTAAACATGACACACTGAATCGGAAAAATGCACCTGTGACCCCTCAGTGTGCCCCTGAGGTCATCTCAGGTCATAAACGGTCACCAGCAGTTTTTTTGGCTATAACTTTTGATAGAGACGTGCTAGAGCGATGAAAACACGTCAAATGTATTCAGCTTGACGATATGGATCGACCGATATGCAACATGACCCTTTCCGGTCAGGTCATGACCTTGACCTGAGGTCAAATTTCAAAATGACCTTTCAAGGTCATCGGATAGTTCATTCGGCGCGTCTCGACGAGAGGAACACGATGCTGGCAAACGTTATGTCGTGGCTTGCTTGGATCAAAAGTTATTACCGGAAAACTGTTTTTTGGTGAAAACGGCTATTTTTACAGTTTTTGCTCTCTGGAGGCTAAGCCGTTGACCTAAGGTCAAATCTGAGAACAATATTCAGAAAGGTCTGTAAAAGGGCTATCGAATGTGCTTTTCTGCGACGCTGTAGCTCTATTGGTTCCCGAGTTATCCGTTGGCAGTTTCCAAAGTTGTTGAAATGGCCTATATTTGACCTTTGATGACCTCTGGCGACCTGACCTTTGACCCGACCCAAAAAATGACCACCGAAGTCTTTCCGTCATTATATTTGACGCTCTTTCGAATGCCGCTTACCGCATGTCGCTACGGGGGGGGGGTGTTCAGACCCCCCCCCCCCGGGCCGGCGCGGAAGTCGCGGAGCATCGGCCCGGCGCGGGTTAATTTCAAAATTTGATTTCAAGTCAAGGTCATGACGGTATGACCTAACCGTAAAAGGTCACGGAGCGGACGGGGTGACAGGGCGGGTGGGGCAGTGGAACAGGGGCTGAAAACTGAGATATAAGACAGGAGTCATGAGACAGAAGATAGGAGAATTGAGACAAGATAGCTGAGGCAGAAACTAGGAGAAATGAGACTGGAAACCTGAGACAGGGGACGGGAGACTGAGACTTGGACGAGGGAATTGGGACATGAAAACTGAGGCAAGGTACGCGAGCACTGAACAGTAGACGTGGGAACTGCGGAGGAAGAAGAGCTGAAACAGTAGACTGGGGAGGTAAGACAGGAGACAGGACAGCTGAGAAAGGAGACGAAACAGGAGACAATAGAAAGGATAGCTGAAACAGGAGAAGAGAGACAGGAGACGGGAGCACTGAGACAGGAGAGATGATAAATAAGAGACGCTGGAACAGGACACTGGAGACCTAGGACAAAAGACGGGAGAACAGAGTCAGAAGACGGGAGAACTGCGATAGGAGAATTTCCACCTCTACATGAGAACATTAGCCGGGAGAACCGAGTAGGGAGAGCTTAGACAGGACACTACAGCTGGATAGATGAGACAGGAGAGCTGAGAATGTATGAAACAGCGGCGGGCGGCTGGACCACCAACTTGTCATTTTGCCCCACCAATTTAGCTACTTTTTAGGACTTTGTTGCTATGAAAATCAATCTTCTTCGCATCGAGGAGCTTAAAAATGTCTGTTTAATGGAAAATTTTACTTCTTTTAGGATAGGCATTGATTCAGTGTAGTATTTTATTCAACTCAACAAACGGACATTGTAGGTTTCACGACTTTTTTCCCCGCCAACTTTCCTGGAAAAGCTCAGCCCCTGGTATGAAACACCACCTTGCGATATGAACAAAACAAACTGTCCAAGCCTAAGCACTCCTGCGCTCTTGGAAACCACTCAGCTCAAGCAGAACGCCGTCTTCAGCCCCGAATAATTGTTTGAAAACGTCGTTCAGACTGTGGTTGCCAGTTCGGCTCAGGTGTTGAATGGGACATTCATAGCACCCTTCAGTCACTCAATGGCCTCCAAAAACTCAGTGGGACGCTACACAAAACGAACTCGACCAAAACATATAATGAAACTGTGGTAAAGGCCTTGGGTAATTAAACAAATTATTCAGCTACTAACCACTCTGACCAGCTCTGTTTGCCATTAAAAATCTGAAATGGTGAGTAAATAGTGGTGTCAGCGAGCCTTACGCCGTTCAACCTCAAGATTTGAAGGCGTCGCATAAATTGAAACGAAGACATTAGTCTCCATTTTTCCTTTTAACACGTTCAACTGGCTGGCCCATTTCAGATTGTGCTAGGAGCTATCGCCGCAAGACGGAAACAGTTCAACAGCGCCGAAACTGACTGCCAACACATGTGGATAAAGTGGCTTTCTGGTACCGAAAACACATATAACTGGTTCGACAAATTGCAGATCTTCTGCTGCGGCACAGAAGATTTTGTTCCAGTTACAGAACTAAGTGGTGGGTATTGTATCAATGATACAAATATCAAAATCTGCAAAGGTTACCGTATATAGGTAAACTGTTCTAAAATCCATGACAGAAAACTATCGTCACCTAACCAGACGCTCTTTCAACCAAGGCATGGCTAGAAAAAATATCATGGAGGTTTGACAGTTTTATCAGGTCAGAAATATTGACTGGATGACTGCATAAATCTGCATCATCAATGATTACCAAAGCCTGCGTTAGGAGGCTGGCGCAGTATGTACAGGTCTCGCGGGTTTTAGCGGTAGGTTTTGCACCTATAAAATTTAGTGTACTTCAGGCTATATCTTCGTCGTCTTAAGCTTTTAGGTGTTTAAGATGCGATCGACTTGTTGGTTCACCAGCCGACTATGATCGTGAAAAATGGTTTCATCGTAGATCGATTAGTTTCTGAGATATAACCGGAAATGTAAAAGTGCAAAACCTGCCGCTTAATATCGCGAGAGCCGTACCTAGCTCGTGCCCCGATTCGAGATTGGGTAAAAAACCTAGGTGCGCTAATGTTAAATATGTTTTGTGTGACTACGGCAGATAACGTGAAATCTGGTTTTGCTTGGAGGCATGGATCACGATACAAATTCGACACATGCTTCAAAAATCATATTGAAAACATTTAATTACCTACGATATAAGACACAACTACTGAAGACAAACCGAAAACAATCGGGTAAATTTCATCGACTGATTCCCTCTCTTTTGTCGCAGAACCTTCTCAAAAGTCCCACTGACCTTGCTACTCGATCGATTTTATACCACCCTCATAAAAGTAGACTCTAAACCTGTTTGATTTTCGATTACCGTCTTTGGACTGGACATCAGCGTCTGGCCGTTAACTCATTAGCTCTATAGAGAGGCTGATGGCTGAATTAGGTGACCGGCCGCTCCACAGGCCGGCACACAGCGCGGCGCGCTCTCATGTCCCCCGGTGACCGCGCCGATTTGTCCCCACTGGTATCAATGGGTCCCCGGGCGGCGCCACATCCGGGCCACCGTTTAATTACGACAATTAGACGTTTTTATTGATCTGTCCGGCGATTAGGGCCTGTTGCGGTGAGTGTTATTTGTTCTGTGATGGTCGGACAGCGGCGGCGATTGGTGGGGCCGGCCGCCGACCGCGCCCGATCGCCAGGGCTTCTCACGGTGTCCGGGAGACGGGCCGGCGTCACAGGGGGAGGGGGGGGGGGTAACCAGGAAAACGGTTCTCTCAGGGACACATGTCGGTGACGGCGGAAAATTTCAGTGACTGATGTGACACCAGGGTGGAGCTGTTTTACCAAACAAAGTGAAGACGGTTCTACCGCATATTTTGTTTAACCACATTCGACTTGCATGATCAAGTGATGACAAAGTGTACTGAGTTCTGACTCCTGAGGGTTAGAAGCAGGCAATGAAATTTGTTTAACGCACATTAAAGTTGCCTTTCGGCTGCTACTTATCAAAGCTGTTTGTCACTTTTATTTTCATCAAGATAACGACACGATATATAATGCAGCTCTGATGTGCTTTTTCAAGATGTTAACCCTCGCACTTATAGGGGAGGTCGAACGGATCCCCCTCGGTTTTTCGCGAATAACTAACGCAAAAGCGACCGATCGCGACGAAACTTTGAGTTCCCTCGGCCTGATCAATTTTACACCTATCCTGAAAAATTCATGACCCTGGTCCCTGACCCAAATGACCTTTAACCTGTCATCCGTTTCTCGAGACCATGTTTGGCCGGAATTGTGATTCCATGTATGTGAGCTTACATTATCTGCGCGTTTCCAGTCTTTTTGTGATTGTAAACGTTCAAACATGTGAAATGATGTTGGTCCCATGCATTATGGTGCGTGTCAAGGCCACATTGAGGTCAGGTCAAGGGTACTGACCTTAGATGACCTTGGTTCACATTTTTTACATGTTTCTAGGGTACTTTTTGTAGCTGACTTTTGATTAAGCACCCATTTGAACATTTACATTTTACGAAGTAGTTTTGGTGCCTATGACGTAACATGTTAAGAACCTGTCCGTGGTGGTTGACACCTACTAAGGATTTGTTTGGCTCCGTTTAAGGGCCTAATATGAAACTTATTGGAAGCCCAATGGCCGACACATACCGCATTTCGCCTTCCACAGTACCCACACCCCCACACCTGTATCATAAAAGGTCTCCCCCAAACCTCACATCGAGAAAGCGTTACACGCATAGCCGGCAGGACGCCTACTGGTTGAACTGACCTTACATGACCCGACCTAACCTTACTGCATAAAACATCATCTTTAATGAAAACTAGCATGGAATTTGTGATCAGCTCCCCCCCCCCAAAAAAAAATTAATAACCTCACTTTACAAAGCTCTATCAGGTTTCTTTTTTTATAAATTTAGTCCGAACCTTTTGATAGGAAGGATTCACAAGGACAGAGCCACCGCTAAGCGAAGCTTGTTGCGGTGACCCTGCCCTCTACTCCGATCTCGCAATTCCAATTCTATGGCAGAATTTAGAGTCCAAAGCGTAAGTACCGTGCGCACACAGCCGCGCACGGCCGGTCCCCTCACTGACTTCGCCTGGCTACGGCCTGCCACCAACCGCAACCATACCTGTCGGCTGTCAGGAGGCCCATAAATGTCAAGCGCCCGTTGCGCTTCGAACCCGGACTGATATAACCGGAAACGCGTGTTCTCACCACGCGGAGTCCAACGCTCTACCAACTGAGCTACGGGGCCGGCTCATAGGTCCCAATTTTCCCGACTTTTGGACCATTGACCTAAACTGGAAGGTCAACCAATGACCTAGGACCTTAAAATTGGGTATCATCAGCTTCCTTTCATCACGGGTAACGCGCTCATTTTTTTCTGCGAAGCTCTAGCTCGATCAGGGGCCAAACGGCAGGGGGGGGGGGAGCGGCCTATACGTTAGACGCTGTTAAAAGGCCAATACGGGCGAGGTTTAAATCACAGTCTTTTGTGCAACAATGAGTTGCTTGCTACATCCTCGTTCGCCAAGGATTTGTTTTGCTCCGTTTAAGGGCATAATATGAAACTTATTGGAAGCCCAATGGCCGACACATACCGCATTTCGCCTTCCACAGTGGCCACACCTGTATCATCAAAGGTCTCCCCAAACCTCACATCGAGGAAGCGTTAGACGGTGAAATCGCTAAATCAGCAATCCGGGCCCGCGTTCTAGCTATCAATAATCGATTCCAAACAGGTGTCATCGCGCGTCCTGCGTTATGTGGAGGGATATTTGTCATAGCTACGGTCTGTATGAACACTTGCGCGGGCATCAATATAGATAACGTCGCTTCAAACCCAAAAGGTGTGCCGTAAAAGCAACACCTGGGGGCTCTGTGTTACAGAAATGTAATGTCGTTATATTGATATTTCGGACAACTTGTTGCATGTCGTCTTAAAGAACAGTAATATACCTTCAAATAAATGACAACAAAAATGAAATTGATAGCTAACGCCCCACAGCACCGCGAAAAAAAAATATGGCCAGAGCTGTCCTTCATTTGTTTCTGGTGCCGATATGCCTAAATCGTAACCATCTGCTAGTCCCCGAGTTTGAGAGTCTGACATACCTTGTCTGAAACAGCGGTCGCACCCCTTCAATTTGTATCATTTTGTGTCCCTGAAAGGTGCTCAATTCGTGTCCTGATCACACTGCTATAATCAGTTTCACGAGACTTTTTTACATTTTTTTTAACTAAAGAAGGGACCTCTCTTGGCCCTTCCTTAGTCCACCTTTCCTTATCACAGTTGGCGTTAAGGTGCGCATATATAGTTGTCGGAAAGATTAGGCCTCAGGAAAAGGACGTGTTTGCAATGGACCATAGCTATTATCTGCTAAATTGGTTAACATACTCAGATGTATTCGTAATTCGACGCCTAAGCACAGTAATTTTTGTTGTCCTTTGCGCCTTCATAGGTGTATAAGTAACGCTTAAGTAAGCATTAGCTAGACCACTGGCATGATCTAGCTTTGTATTGTAAGTATTTTGAGTTTGAAACATCTGATTTGCCGTTCTGCCAAGCATTAGTCGTATCGTAATATTGGTTGCTTAGGTTTGCAGTGTTTGTGGTGTGGAGAAATTCAGTTAAATCCTGACTTTTATCCTTATGCAGCCACGAAGTTTCTTCATGCTAGGCACTGAACTTTGATTCAGTAGTAATTTCCAACAGTCGCAGACGTATACAGAACAAATCTGGTGGCGATTAAATGCGACAACTCAAGAAAGCATAGCTATACAGTATACATGTATAGTATTAGACTACTGGCATGATCTAGCTTTGTAAGTATTTTGAGTTTGTAACATCTGATTTGCCGTTCTGCCAAGCATTAGTCGTAATATTGGTTGTCCATATTTGGTGAAACAGTCCCATCCTGCGTTGAAGTCTCCGAGTGTTGCGGCACAGCCTACCAGTACAGGAAGTAACGCGGCCCAGCCTATGTTTCAGGCTGATTTTAATGACGATGTTATGCGGCTACCACAGAACGACTGGGTTTTCTTTCAATTGAGCTTAGCTTTAAGTTGTTTGATGTTTTAGCTAAGTTAACATGTAACATAACTTCTACCTATATCTTATTTTCAATATTTGATCCGTATGTCTAATGGGGATGCAAATACAAATTGACCTGCTGTGTCTCCTGCATTCATAGTGAAAAGTTAAGGAAACATGTGATCACTCCAATTGATCACCCCAGCTGAGATTTGGGCCAGTTGCTCGCCCACACCGCGGCGCCGGGCCGGCAGTAAACAGGGCTCATTTACGGCTCGCTGTCGGTGATCTTCTGAGGCCGGTTTGATTGTCGGCCTCCGCACGACACCACTTATCGAAGCCACCAGTCGGCCCGGGAGTTCGATCCATCGGAAACCGGGCCGTAACAGTATACATTAGTGCTGTCAATCGTTCATCACCTCGCGCCTCGGCTCGCGCGCCGCCTCTGATAGCGGCGCCCGCTGCCGAGTGCATGGCGCTTCCAAAGGAGCCGACGCCGCAAGCCTTCTCCGGTTTAGATGATAATTCATTCATTTCGATTCTATAGAAACTTCCGCCACGCTTGTTATCAAAACAATTGGGTGTGCGGCCCACCGCGGCGGCGCCGCGGCCGCCCGGGGTGTCCCACTGTGCACCCGGGGTGCGCCATTCACGCAGCGCCGGCACCCGCAGAGAGCTCTGCCATTTCCATTTTTCTCATTATTGGTCGGACAGAGAAGAGCCGGCGAGAGTGAGAGAGTGAGAGCGGCCGGTCGCGCGGCCCGCCCGGCCGGCCGGCCGGCCAGCTGACGCGGGGCGGAGCTTACCGCACGCCCCGCCCCCTTATTAATCATCCAGCGCGCCGGGCGATGAGCAGGCAAATGGTAGGCGGTCGGTCACCCGTAAGGCGGCGGCGCGCGGCGGCGGCGGGCCGAACGCACGCCAATCTCGCCCTTACCGACACGCCGGTCCTTAGACAATCGTTAGTTTAATAATGTATCTCATTAAGTGCCTCACTAGCGCACCTACTGGGCAGGCAGGGAAGCGCGCCGGCGCCGCGCCAACATCTCAATAGAGCGGCGGCCGAGCAGCGGCTTCCCGATCGCCCGAGGGCACGTCAGCGGCGGCGGCGGTGGCGGCGCACCGGGCGGCGGCAGTGGCGCCGGACGGCAGCACCAGCTCGCGGCACGACGAACCACTCCACACCGACAGCACGGCGCCCGGCGACCTGCATTGCAGCGGCGCCGGAAACCGAGCGCGCGCGGCGGACAGCGGCGCACCGGCGGCGGACAGCGGCGCAAAGGCGGCAGACAGCGGCGCCAGAGTAGCGTGCAGCGACAGCTGAGAGGCCGACCGGCCACAAGACTAGAGTACGGAGCTGAAGACGGTCAATACTGCAGCAGCTTGACTGACGGCCGGCGGCGGAGGCTCGTTTCGACACGTGGGAGATCCAAAGTGTCGAGGTGTGTGCTATATGTGAGAGAGAGGACCACGTGTTGAGAACGGTCAGAGTGTGTGCACGGAGACGCATTGGACACGAACGGTTACTGAGTGAGCCTGGGCCTTTGCAGAACAGTGCGGCACTGTGTGACTGATATACTGTCAATAGAGAACTCAACCTCCAGTGTACGGTTCAGCGACTATTTCCCCAGCCTGTGACAGAGATTTAGACAGACACTCGAGGGCTGCACCATGGACCTGAGCATGAAGGTACCGGAGGGCGCCGCCGTCTCCCCGGCCACCAACGGGTTCAGCTCAGCCAGTCCCCCGTCCCGCAGTCAGAGCAGTCAGGGCGGCGCCAGTCCGGGTCAGGTCAGCCCCAGCCGCGGGGAGGTCCTCTCGGACCACAGCCGACCAGCCTCCGGCGGCGGCGGCGGTGGCACCGACTCCACACCCACCAGGGAGACCCCCAGGGCGGCAGCCGAGCCTCGGGGGCACCCGTTCCCCGTCAGCAGGCTGATGGCCCGCGAGCCTGCCGAGGGGGTCGACTCGACCGCCCCCGCCCCCGCCCCCGCCGCGGGCGGCGACCCGGTGACATCCAGCGGCGGTGGACCGACATCCAGCGGCGCCGATGGACCAGCGCCAGTCGGTGAGTACCGAGGGATGTCAGAGATGTCAGAGATGTGATAAGATGTCAGAAATATCAGTGATGTCAGAGATGTGCCAAGATGTCCAGTGCGGGCTGTGGTGGGTGTGTGGAGACCACCCAGTCGTTTCACTGGTAGACAGCCTCGTCAACTTCACTTTGCCTAATGGTAGAGGGGGAGGGGTTAGAGCTCGCTGACGTCATGAGTCATTTGCAAAGTTTCTTCATGTTTCGAGTCCAGAGATCAAGCAAAGCAAAGCTCCAGCAAGCAGGTCCAGAGAGGAAGCAAAGCTTCAGCCCTAGACTGGGCTGGAGCTTTACTTGCTCCCAAATGCAAGTGTATGGGTCATGGGAATTGGGAGTGCGTGTAAATCTAGGTCTGTAGAGACAAGAGGGGATGATATTGTCCTCAAGGCCGAGAAATCAGTCTGCAGCAGCCTCTTATTTCAGGGGGCCACGATGTCGCGAAAGCTTCCCAACCAATTTCAGATGTTTCCCTTTCTGTGCGAGGATGTCACCCACCGCAAACTAAGAGCTCACACCGGTCCGTCAGGGTCCATTGCTGGTCTGAGAGGACCTCACACTGCGCCAGTGTGGGAGGGCTCAGGAGTTTTGCTTTTCGGTCTGCCTCCGGGGTTCGGATCCCTGCGTTTCTCGTCCCCAAAGCATCCTCAGTCCTGATGGCGCAGCATCACAGAAGGAGAGAAGCTCTCTACGTTGACACCGGCGTTTTGTAAATTTGTTTGTAATACCACGCAGAAGGTAGTTGGTCTGGAGCTTTACATCAACTGTAAGGAAAGAAAGCTCTTGTTTTGAGGCTGTTTCATAGACCGCATGGACCATGTCACACGCCCATACAAACCCTTGGAGCTTCGCCACACGATTGAATGGAATCGCACATCTTCACCTTCAAGATCATGGCAGTAACGCCATTTAAGCGCTGACTATTACAGCCTGGCTGAAAATGAGCACGATACATCTCAGAATTGAGAATAGGTTCCCCCTGACATCCCTTGATTTAGCCGATCGTAAGTGAAAAGTCTCGACCGGGTGGCATCACTTAATCGTTTCACGCTTTTGCAAGGTTCTATGTGTCTCGAATCGAACGGAAATGACAACAATGGGTGTCAACAATTTATATAGTGCGGCCTGAGTCAGATAAAGGGTCTACCCGCTATCCGAGGCACGAAGCGCTGTCAAAAGACACGCTGTGCCGTTTCAGTCATTACGCAAATTCACACAAGTCATTCAGCGTGATAATGCCATAACTAGTGGTGCAGGCGGCTGGCGGCTGCTTTAGAAGAGTTGAAGCGACACGGCTCGGTCATCTTTGCTGTCTATCTTTCTAGCCGGCCGAGAGTGGCGGCGAGAGCCCGTTTCGAACCAATTCGGCGTTCATCTTTATTTTAGAAGGGTTTGTTTGCGAATCGCAGTTAATGGCAGTGGTCGTCAAGTACAAAGGAAGTTGTGGCAGTCGCTCCCCTGCTGATGAAAATAAATGGCCAATGGGGGCTTGACAGCCGTCCTCTTGAGACAGTCAGTTGCCTCAAAGGGTGGTGGAAAATGCGGCCCTGTATGTTTCCTGCTTGTCTATGTGCGAAACATTTGGCGTGTGAATACTGGGTTGTCAAAATCAATCAGCATGTGCACTGTGCAGCTCAGCTCTGCAAATGTCATGCCTGTTTTCGGATCGATGGCAGCTATTCTCTTCTTGAGGCTTACTGCGTAGGGGAGACTGGGGCAAAGCGGCCACCCTAACATTTCTTACGATGCCGACCCATGATTTTTAAACTTGGAAACATTCTTTCTATACCAATGTGATCTCTACTAAATTGTCTTTTTTTATGTTAACTTCGTTTCATTTCTAAGGCGTTCACCTATGGGAGATATTGGCAAAACTTTAAACCTATACATTTTGGCCACTTTGCCTCATACCCTGGGGCAAAGCGGCCACCGGCGACTTCCAAAGTCCCGATATGAGAAAAAGTGAAGTTGACTCATGTACGACTGTAGCATTTGATGGTGACATGGTTTAAACGAAGATGGATGTTTAGTTTGTCATCCTCCCATCTAACTATATGTACACTCGGTCGCCAGGGGCTGGCCCTGGGAGGACGATGTGCGACTGCCGGCAGCGACTGTATGTAAGCATGTATTGACATCAAAAGCCTCCCACATAAAGCGTGGCGATTACGGCTTGGCAAACAAGGAAAGGACATTCATGGAAGAATAACATTTAATTGCACTTTATGGTAACCCATGTAACCGGAAAATGGCCAAGATGAACGCATGACGATAGGTACATTCCAATATCAATAACGTTTGTTGTCCAAGCTGAAGCAATTTATGGAATTAGGAGCTGTTCAATCTGCCCAGTCCGCTTAGCCCCGCACCTATCATCAGATTGACAAAAATCTTCCGGCCCTGTTATTAGTAAGACAAAACACATTAACCCTCGCCCGTATAGGGGGGGGGGTCGAACGGACCCCCCCCCATGGTTTTTCGCGAATAACTCGCGTAAAAAGCGACCGATCGCGACGAAACTTTCAGTACCCTCGCGTTAATCAATTTTACACCTACCCTGAAAATTTCATGACCCTGACCCCAATGACCTTTGACCTGTGACCTACTTTTCGAGACCATGTTTGGCCGGAATCGCGATTCGGCGTATGTCGGCTCGCATTAGCCGCGCGTTTGCAGTCTTTTCGTGGTTTCAAGCGTTCAAACATGTGATATAACGTTGCCCCCATGCATTAGGGTGGGTGTCAAGGTCACCTGAAGGTCAGGTCAGGTCATTGACCTTTGGTGACCTCGGTTCACTTTTTCGAGTTTTCATGTTTCTAGGCCAGTTTTTGGAGCTGAATTCGAATTTAGCAACCATATGAACATTTACGAAGTAGTTTTGGTGCCTTCGTAACATGTTACGAAGCTGTCAGAGGCGGTTGACACCTACTAGGAATACCCGGCAGGACCCCTACTGGTTGACCTGACCTGACCTGACCCGACCTGGACTAAATGCATGAAGACATCATCTGTGATCAAAACTAACATGATATTCGTGATCAGCGCCCCGAAAAACCCCATAGCGGCCACACTTTACGACGTTCTAACAGGTCCCGATTTTCCGACTTTTGGGTCATTGACCTGACCTGCAAGGTCAACCAATGACCTAGGACCTTAAAATTAGGTATCATCGGCTTCCTCTCGTCACGGGTAACATGCTCGTTTTTTTCCGCGAAGCTCTAGCTCGATCAGGGGCGAAACGACAAGGGGGGGGGGGTCTAACGGACCCCCCCCCCCCTTATACGTTCGCGGCTGGAAAAACACCAATACGGGCGAGGGTTAAAATTGGTAAAGGGCATGTACGATAACAACTCAATGCAAGAATGAGAACAACTAGCTTAATTAACTTCCAAACTGTTCTTGCATAAAATAGCGTCCAAAATGCGTAAGAATATTAGGATGATAAGAATGACCTGGGAAAATATGCCTTTTCGTCTGTCACGGAAAAAAATGGCGATGGGTCGGAAACTCCCGTCTGGCTCATTCGAACGACCGAGAAGAGAAGTATATTTGGCAACCATAAAATGGAGCTGACGCCAGTTGCGCTGGACTACAACGAAGAGTGGCCACTTTGCCCCGGGTGGCTGCTTTGCCCCGGGTGGCCGCTTTGCCCCGGGTGGCTGATTTGTCCCGGGTGGCTGCTTTGCCCCGGGTGGCTGCTTTGCCCCGGGTGGCCGCTTTGCCCCGGGTGGCCGCTTTGCCCCGGGTGGCCGCTTTGCCCCGGGTGGCCGCTTTGCCCCGGGTGGCCGCTTTGCCCCGGGAGGCCGCATTGCGCCGGTCTCCCCTATGCCATCAGTTGGGTCTCACGTCGTTTCTACTGCACCAGTCAACCAGTGTAGCTGCATCACTTTGTCACTTGATCTCGGGGTAAAACCGTACTAATAGGCGAACGTTGTACGTAATCTGCTGCGCATCTTGAACGATTTTTAACCTCTTAATAAAACATAAACGGATCCAGAATGGAGGTCTCGGACGCTGCGGGGAGCACACCTCCGAATATACATTCTTGGACGATACCGCGAAAACGAAATAATTCTATCGAGAGTTTTCAAAGGATTTCATGCACGAGGCCTTGGCCGAGTGCATGAAATTCTTTGAAAACTCGAGATAGAAATATTTCGTCGCGGTAGAGTCCTAGATATTATTTCCCAAGTTATTTCCTGTATGTTTCTTAATATCGTTCGTTATCTGCTTAAAAAGGCCGAAATATGCATAAATAAAATACAGTAACAATAACTACACGTTAGATACTGAAATACTGGCAGTTCTAATCACTTAACAGTTCAGCAAAGCTTACATATTTTCTTTAAAACAGAAGCCCTCGATGAAATCAAGCTATCCAAGAAAACCATCCAAGAAAACGTCTCGCGCAAAGTTTCTTGGATGGCTGGATTGCATTGCAAGACTGCATCAAACATACAGGAGCTTCTCCAAATTCCAAAAAAAAATCCTCGGATTTCGATTCCTGATACGTCGCTGTGCAGTTCATTGTAAACTTTTTAAATAGAAACTGCTTAGCTTTTTATTCCAGAAAACCGACAAATTTTCATTAGTTTCGGGCGCTGCGAGGGGGCAGTTTCACCAAAGGCCCCCCTTAGATCCGCCAGTGTGATGAAAAGGAAGTCATTTCTACCAGTAAAAGTTGACAACGTTGAAGGAATGATGAAATTATACATCGACTCCGTAAGTACAGGGTGTTCAAGTATCACTACTTTAAACATATCCGCTTTCTTAACCATATGACGCACATCATTCCAATTTCTTAGATTTTGTGCAATATAATGACATTTTCTGTAGCAGAATTGCCGATTCCCATGGGTTTTCACACCAAGACAAAAATAAAAAGAGCTCAATTATGGCATTTAACAAAATGGTTCGTCACAATCTGCCGATAATTTTGTTAGGACCTCGCCTTTTGCTTGTTGTAGGTACCCATTAGCATGCTCAACGCTCATCAATAGTTTTCTGCAGCTATTGGAGATCATAAACGCCATGGAAAAATGGCAACGACAATCACCTATCAGTCTTAGGACAGCACTGTTGCCATGTCTGAGCCTTTCGCCAAAAGCCAAAACTCGTCGCTGCCACCGTGCACACTGCACAGGAGGTGTGACTCACTCCCACATTGCGCACACCCTAAAGCTGAGCACATTGCACATTATGAGCGAGGATAGTGAGGCTTTGTGAACGTGCATCTGCTATCGTGTCTTTTATCCACGTGCTTCGGAGCAAAACCGAGTGGAGGCTGTTGCTGTAAATTGTGCCGTCGAGGCAGGGAAACTCGCGTCGCCAGACCCTCACACGTTATTGATCGTTGCGCTTATAATTGCGACTGTGTTTCATCTTGTTGCTGTACTCATGATGCCAGTAGCGCACAATGTTCTTATCCTGAAAGTGCCGCAAAAAAATTATTAATGAGCTTGTGCCTGGATTTGTTACGTGAAATGAGTTCAAACTGACATAATTGGCGGCAGACTGTGGCAAACATTTCCTGAAGTTCCAAAACTCAGTTTTTTTGTTTGTATTCGGGTATAAAAAAAATTTCGCCTAGGTTCTTTTAGCTCTGTCTAGTAAAATGTCGTAATACCGGCACAAAATCTGGAAAATTTAAACGATGAAGGTCGTAAAGGTAAACCACCGTTGGTGGCGCGCAGCAAATACATTTCGCCTAGGTTCTTTTAGCTCTGTCAAGTAAAATGTCGTAATATTGGCACAAAATCTGGAAAATTTGAACGATGAAGGTCGTTAAGTTAAGCCGTTTGAGATCGTGCCACTTTTTCAAACATTTATGGATGCTTAGCAAAAGACATACATACAGAGGCATACTAGGTGTGCTAAATAACTACTACGTAGTACGTAATTAAATGTTTGAGTTGCGTAAAAAAATCAAATAATCAATAGCATATGGTATTGTATATTGTCTATACTCGAAAAAAGTCCGAAGCAATCAAGGATTAACCCTCGCCCGCACATGGGGGATGGTTGCCCCTCCCCCAGATAGTCTTTCTGCTCTGCACTCAACATTTTTAGAGCTAGAAGGCTGACTTTTCGTATAGCTGCTCCTCTATTCTTTCTTGATGTCCACTGAAAATTTCAAGTTTCTGTGATTTTTTGTTTCGGAGATATGACCTTGTTTTTCAGGTCATGTCATGACCCAAATGGCCAATTCTCAGCATCTTGCGTTTGCCATGGGCCTTGTGAGCTTTTGACACCTTGATTTCGGCCTTTTTTGCCAGTCTTACCTCCCACCTATCATGGAACATGTTGTTCGACAATGTACAGGTGTCAAGGTCAGGGTCAAGGTCAACCTAGGTCATCTAAGATAATTGCGTTTTAGGCAAGCTGAATTTACTTTTTGTGAAGTTTTTTACTGCATTTTTGGTAAAAGCTTCTCAGATCATGATTTCATGTAAAATGGACACAAAAACAATCGGTGCACACATCAGTATACACACAGACACACAGACATACAAACACATATAACTGACCTTGACCTAACTTGACCTGAAATGACCTCAGCAGCAAAAATCTGGTCGGGTAGTGTGACAAAGAGGTTCTAGCTGGCTTGGCACCAGAAAACAGCATCGTCATCGGTATATGCTAAGCAGCGCACTTGATATCCAACGGTGACCCAAAACAGCAACATTTTTTAGCTTGACCTGACCTGGAAGGTCAACGACTGACCTAAAAAGGTAAAACTGGGTATCATTGGATTTGTCTCTTCCCAAAGAATCTTTTTGGTCTTTACCGCTAAGCTCTATCTCCAACAGAAACGAAATGGCGCGGGGGGTGGCAACCCCCCCCCCCCCATGCGTGTTCTAGGATGGGAAAATGGTATGTGCGGGCGAGGGTTAAGACCTTTATGAGTACATTCAAACTCGGTCCACCAGAAACCTATGATATAAATAAAGCATAAAAAATAACTAGACGCCTGCGAACCCGGTTACCGACCCAGCGGTTCATTCCTACCCCAAGTGCCGCCTCACCTTCACATCCGGTCTTTGGCGAGCTCTGTTGCTAACGTGCTCTGTTGCCAGGGACTGCTGGGTAGGTACTACACTTTTGTTCCTCCGACCTCCAACGGGAGAAAATGAAGCAATTTTATACCAATTTCACAGAATGTGCTAGTCAAGGACGAAATGTTTCTATTTTGAGCTCTGAGGGGATTTTCTCATTCCAGCAGTTATACTCTTCATATCATTTGGTGTGAATAATGACCTTTTACTCTTTGTACGACGCGTTTGCGCGGTTACCATGTGGTAGATTTCATAAATCGATTGTGAAAACGCCTCCCCACAGCACCCATTGTTCGCGCAGTTAAACTGCAAGAGCAACCCCGTCATTTCCCATAACTGTCACTTCCGTCCGCACGCACATATTTCAGCCGGCAATTGGAGCGGCTGTCGCGTGCGCCACCCCAAACGGTTTTCGGTCTCGTTTCCCGCCAGTGTACGATGGGCGAAGTTGGCGCGTTTGTGTGCGCGCGGACGAGCGGACGGCGATTAGTGGCGCGCCGTTTAGCACACCTTGTTGGCGCACTCCGGGGCCGGCAGCCGGGCCGCTGATGAAGTTATTAGCAGCGGGATAGTTGCCGCTAATGCAGCCGGCTCCTTCCGGCCGGCCATCCATCATACCCCTGTTATAGCCGGCCCAATTAGGACCAATTACCAGAGCGCTGCTAAGGATACGGCGTGCATTGTGTGCTCAGTAGAGGGAGGGGCCGCGCCCGCGGGGACGCACGCAGGTGGGAAGCGCTGCCTGCCGGGAAATGGCCCGCTCAATGGGGTCCCGGGGCCCGTGGTCCGCGCCTCCAGACACCGCCCGACGGCAGCAGCTGGCCCATTGCAGACGGCACCGATGGTTAAAGAGGCCGAAAGAAGGCGATATAGCATTACCGTAGGAGGCGCTGGGTATCTGTCGAACATGAGGGCAGCACGTGCACCCTCGAGGGTCCGCCAGATGGGAAAATTAACTAGAGCTCTTCCCAAAAGTGATTATTGAGCTTACCAGGGAATCGCGTCCGCATGCCTTAGCTTGAATGTGTTTCGTCAAAGCCGAAACTTACTTACTAGTTACTTACTTCTAAGTACAGAATTTTGATAGGTCACTTACCCTTTACAGTCGAGCTGCTTAGTGTGGGTTTTACTGGTCTGTGTATGGTATCGCGTTTACGAAGTTCACCCAGTGGGTGTCTAGGCGGTTCTTTAGTTGGGTGTACTGGCGTTGACACTTTCTGATGACAGACTGTTCCAATCGCTGATGACCCTTATACGGAGAACGCGTTGCGCTGAACTATGTTGACCACATGTGGCCTCACCAGGCGCCACGACTGACCTAGCTGGTTTCATGGGCGTTTGTACGGTTGAGGAAGTCATTCCAGTCCAGGTCGATGATCAAGCCCTTCAAACCAGATGCTTCAAGCCTTCAAACCTTGAGGCTTGAAGTATCTGATACACCACTATCATGTCACCCCGCCTTCGTTGATTGTACAGGGATGGCAGTTTTATCGTCTGCAGTCTCTCAGTGTAGGGCAGGTGGTGCAGCTCCGAGACCTTCTTGGTCGCCCGCCTCTGAACGCGTTCTTCTCGTTTTTGGTCCGTCCGATTGAAGGGGTTCCATGCAATGTTCCCGTAGTCAAGAGGGGGGGGGGGGCGGACTAGGGTTTTTGAACAGCAACAGCAAGGGCAACGTAGACTTGTCAAGCAGCTGGAACAAACTCTGACACATGTATATTGAATAGTACTCGTGTAGCTTTGTTGACTGCCGCAGCGGTTTGTTGTCGGAACTTCAACTATGTTTCTACTCGTATGTAGACTCCCATTTCCTTCTTTGCCGCCACATGTTCCATTCGAGTGCCCTTCAGATAGTAGACTTGCTGGGAGTGCTGACGACCGTCGACCAATGTGTAGGACCTTCCACTTGCCACTGCCAGCATTAAATTCTAGCTTCCATACGCCCGCCCAACATGAGGCGGCGTCCAGGCCTTTCTGAAGGGCTAGTGGGCCAGATGAGGCGTGGCCCGAACGGTACATCTTACTGTCATTCACGAATATCTTGATCCTTTCCATATCCTGTACCCTGCCATGTGCCCTGCTCTCTGCCTAGTACCCTGTCCTGTGCCCTGTCCTGTCCCCTCCCTTTTCCCTGATCCTTGTTCCCCTGTCCTGTGCCGTTTCCTGTGCCCTTTCCTGTCCCCTCCCTGTTAGTAGCGAGACCTGCCCCCCCCCCCTGTTCCCTGCCATGTGTCCTGCCCTGCGCCCTGTCAGCTACCCCGTGCCCAATAGCTTGTCGGCAGTTTGTGTACTTGTTGACAGCTACCCCGTGCCCAATAGCTTGCCAGCAGTTTGTGTGCTTGTTGAGGTACGTAACAGAACAGGTCGACATCCTTCCACCTATACCTTATTGCATTATACGAGTAGTGCCCTGTCGTAGCCGCAGCATGTGCCCTCCGCTCAACTTCGGGACGCAGCAAAAATTTGCTAAAATATGCCCTGGTAAAAACTGTGTATTTACAGCCCTTAAGTCTCGAAACATGTTTGAAGGTAAGATTTCATCCATCTCCCGTTCCCTTCACATATGCCTATACCTACGTATTGCTCACGATGCAATTTTCATACACAAGTCAAAAATGAAAGAATTAAATGATCTGAAGTTTCCAAGTAATCAAAGAACCAAAATGCTGAATGGCATTTCAAATATGGCATGGCAAAGGAATATGATAAGCAATTTTACATAAATTGTTTCAAATAAGGAATGCATTCTTGGTGGTTGACACTTAAATCACCGGATTTCCTGTCACTGTTAGTGATATCGTCCGAGCCGATTGCCATTCAAAGTCGGTAACAGGCGCTTTCGCTGGCCATCATAGTCCCAGCTGCATTGGGTCTTTTGGCACATTATCCTGAAAGCAATGCATTTTGGGTACGGCGATTCACCCCGGGCCGAGCACTAGCGCGCGCTTCCCGCATAGCTTCGTCCCATTGCCATGTGGAGGCACAGCCACTGATGGCACGCCGTGCATTTTTACGATCCCCAAATTGTAAGTACTTGCTGCCATTGCTGGCTGAAATTGGCACTTGGTCGCACCCTCGCTGCCAGTGGTGTGACTAACCTAACCTTGTTGGCAACTTCTACGACAATGCAGCCGGTGTAAAATTGTGGGCAATCACGTGAAAGTGTTCAGAGGGTGTCACATTACCCTAGGTTGGTAACGACACCTTTTGAAAACCGCTACACTGCGTGCTCGTTGCTAGGTCATGTTAGCGGCTCTGGAACGCGCAGTGGGTTAGTTCATCAGCTTGCTGTGAATAAATCATGAACGGCATGACGTTCTGACATATTCGGTGTGGGGTAAAATGGGCGCATTAATCGTCAATTTTCAGCGGCTATGACACGGTGGTGGAATATCAAGTGGTGATCACATCTTGTTAAATAGTGTGATGAACAGAAACAACCCAGGAAATGGCTTATGAAGCCTGTGTTATGCATACATTACCAGTATATCATAGCTGAGTGTGGCCTACCCTTGACTTTGTGCACAAAAATAAGTTCATGAATGACATCCCCTGGACACAGGCTTGAAGGCAAAAGACGCAAAGCTCAAGTCAAACATGATAAAAATGGCTTGAACTGGTCAATTTGTTACTGCCATGTTACTGGTCAATTTCATCACCATATTTAATGATAAAAATGGATTGAGAATATGCTCGAGTCTTGCTTCCAAGACTAGAATGTGCTCGAGAACAATTTTTTAATGAACAATGGCACAATGCAACGATTGGCTCCACGGTGGCAATAAAAGAATAAAAATATTGCCGGCACATATTGATATCTTATTTTCATTGCATGTAATCACAGAAAAATACGTACTTGATCATGATTAAGTAGTGAATCATAAAAACTGACACCAATATCACGCCTAACTCACCTTAGCATCCACAGCCCCTCGACCCCGTTCGCACCTACCCTCCCCCCCCCCCCCTCTGATCGGTATCAGAGTGCTACCGACAAACCACCCGCCAACCCGCCGCTTCCGGCGCCCACTTCAAAGCCACCACCGCCGCCACTGCGCTGTAAGAGCGGGCCGCGATCGTCTCACCTCAGAGGAGCCGCGCCGCTATCGCCGCCGATCTGTGTGTCATCCGATGTCGGCGGCAGAGACGTCATCGCGCCGCCGGGACCGATGACGCCCGCGCTGCCGCCGACAGCGGCATCCGTCAGTGGCGCGGCAGAGACGTTATCGGCGCGCGGCGGCGGCGCACGTGCGTGATCGGCTGTTCATCATTGGACGCCGCTGACGGGGGGAGAGAGAGAGAGAGAGAGAGAGAGAGAGAGAGAGAGAGAGAGAGAGAGAGAGAGAGAGAGAGAGAGAGAGAGAGAGAGAGAGAGAGAGAGAGAGAGAGAGAGAGAGAGAGAGAGAGAGAGAGAGAGAGAGAGAGAGAGAGAGAGAGAGAGAGAGAGAGAGAGAGAGAGAGAGAGAGAGAGAGAGAGAGAGAGAGAGAGAGAGAAAGAGAGAGAGAGGGGGGAAGGATAAAGGTCAGATTAGCGCTTTTTGTGGATACAGGAGAGCAAACAAGACGGCAATGCTGATTGACACATGACTTTCATATTGAGCGGCACTAGCGCCGAGGTTGATCTGTAAGAACGCCGTTCGCGAGATATGACGCCACGCTAGTTTGTCTCAGCGAGCAGCGGGTCTGTCAGCGCCCCAGTGGCGGGTCGCAGCCGCTGACCGCTGACATCTGACCGCTGACATCTGACCGCTGACCGCCAGACAGCGCACCGTTCATTCTAACTGACACGGCTCGGAGCGGTGGGTCCATGATGAACGGCTCGGAATAAACACCTACCCAGGGTGGCCACCAGAGAAATGGATCCCGACCGGTAGCCGGAATAGCTAGTGTTTAATGCATGTGCCGGCGCATTTTACAAGCGCTGAACGTAGACTGACTCAGTTTGACAGATGAGGTTCAAATGCATTCGCTGAATTCAATGGTGGGCTGACCGCTGCAGGTGTCTGCATAAACGGCCCGGGCATCACTTCGGGGGAATGTTTGTGCCGCCCCATAGCTTAATCAGAATGACAAACAGTCGCGGTCTCTTCTGACAAGGCAGAGGCCCGCTGCTTTTGCCATTCATACTCCTGATCAACACGGCCTTAGAGACATTTCCCGTAAGTTATCTGAATCAAATAATCAATGGCAATGTAACCAATAATGCTACAATTCTTTAAATATCCTCCAAGCAGTTAATGTAAACGTGCTGAAATGGATCTTTTGTTAAAAATATCAAATAATGACCAATTTGTCGTAAAACGCCGCTCTCTGCCGGCTGCTCCAGTTTCACTGGCGGTGCCACCCAGTGTGTCCGCTGACCGGGGTCAACGAGAGGTCACGGGAGACCCGTGTGGCCCGCGTCCGTCTGACGCCCGCTCCTCCCACTCATAAACATAAATTCAATTAGCCGTCTGTGGGCGGCCCAGTGAGCGCCGCGGCGCGGCCGCTCGGGTCACGCGCCGACCGAGCCCTGCTGACTGAGGGGGGCCACCCGCGGACCTAATCACCGCGGCCCGGTCACCGGCACAGCCATACGTCTCAATCAGACGAGCGACACGCCGCTCCGCTCTCCGCCAGCGGCCCGGCCAGCGCGGCCCGGTCCTAATTGGATTGGGGCGGTCCCGGTGAGTCCTTAGCATGGAGATGAGCCGACCCGGTGGGCTGGACACCAGGGGGCGGTTTTTACCGGAGTGGCCAGGTCACTAGTTGGCCCTGTGATGGATTACGAGGGAGATCGACTCGTGGTGATGACGCGGTTAAGTAGAGAGTTATTGATGAGCCCAGGCTGTCAGTTATGCTCAGAGGTGGGAGGTCATAGAAATGAGTGTTTCCATGAAACATCGTGCTGGGATTCTGTCCAATGTCCATGTCAGACACCAGAACGACATTATCCAGGTAAGCTCTTGCTTCCGTCCATCCTCCTAAAACAGGCCTTCTTAGTTGGGAATGCTGCACTGCAGGATAACGGTCCAAAAACCTCAGAAGCATTTCCAGTTTAGGAACTGGGGCATTCCACGATAGATCGTACCAGGCCCGTCACCCTCATCTCTCAGATTTTAATGAAAATCGGTCCCAGGGGTAATCATAGGCCCCAAAGACGTCTGGCAAAATATCAGACCTCTCAGATCAAAACTTTTTGAGTTATATTGCATTACATTTTTTTAACTTCGGTATGTAACGGTGAGTTTGATGGCCTATAACTCAAGAACGGGTTAAGCAACCAACAAAAAGTAAACAACACTAAGCTTGCGATGAATCAAAAATTAATATTACTATTTGAAAATTTCAAAGAAAAAATTTCATTGTTGAGCAAAAACCCTAATCTTTTTTCATTTGCCTTTAATGACTTTTGGGACCAAAATTTTTCACATTTTTATTTTTTCAAAATAAACTTCATGTCATTGCAAATCGACATGCAAAAAATTAGAAAGGTGTTCTTTCTATAAGTTCCTCATTTTCCCGCAAACAAAATGGGTTTCGGAGGGGTTGATACGACCCCAGCACGCCGTTTCGCATCTAATAGAGCTAGAGCCTCGCGGAAAAAACGAGCGTGTGTGCCGTTACAAGTCGCAGCGATTGGTACCCGATTTTAAGGTCTCAGGTCAACCGGTAGCGTCTGAGGTCAGGTCACGTGACTGAAGTTACGGGTTCGGTTTTTAGTAAATAACTTCGCAAAAAATGGCCGCAGAGCCGCGATTTTGGCATCATTATGTTCGCCTAGCTCAGGTGCATCGAATGGTATACTTTTTGCTAGGGTGAGGTCAACTTAAGTAGTTGACCTCGGGTCAAGGTCAGGTCAGAGCCCCTCAGGTCACGAAGCTGGGCAAAGGGTATCATATGGCATATCATTCGATTCGGAAGATCTTCCCGAGTCCATTGGTGGCTTTCCCGACTCTCTAGCTCCATTTGATCGGGAGGTATTGACGAAAAACTCGTACGACCCTAGTGACAATGCAAAAGTAAAGCATTGGACTTTGCAAGGAGTGCATGAAATCACGATACCATGTACGTGGGATAGTTTTAGATCATTCTCGGCGCCAAAATAACAGTTTTTATATTTTCCCATTGATTTATAACAGTGGTGTCACGTGACCGACCTGACCTCATGTAACCTTGAAAAATTCCCAGATATACAAGTTGTGAGACCTCTGGAGGACACCATGTATGCGTCCTGTAACTTTCATCTCGGACAGCTATGGTCATTGGCGTCCAAATCTAAGTCAGAACCAAACAGTCTTTTTCACCCTCGCGCTTATAGGAAAGAGGGTTGGATGAACCCTCTTTTCACTTTTTTCAGATGACTCAGACTTAAATTGAAATTTCAGTAACCCGATGTCACTAGGCAGCTTTACCACGCCATTTATAAGCTCCCTCCCGAAATCACTATTCGAAACCGTTATCGTGACGTAAAATAAATACATTTATAGAAAGAACACCTTCCTAATTTTTGGCATACTTCTTAACAATGAGCCACATATTTTTTTAAAGAAATAAAAATTCAAAAAAATTTGTACCCAAAGTCCAAAAAATACAAATGAAAGAAAACTCGATATGTCATATATCAAAAATAGCGTATTTTTCGAAATTTCAAAAATACACATTAATCTCTGTTTCATTGCAAGTTCAATGTTATATAACATTTGGCATTTGAATAATCCGTCTTAGAGTTACAGCCCGCCAAACTTAGCGCTGCAAAGCAAGATCCAAAAAATGTTATACACCATAACTCAAAAAATACTTATCTGGTAAGCCTGAAATTGTTACAGGTGGATTCAGAGCCCCTGATTACCCCTGAGACCAATTCTCGTCAAATTCCGAGAGATAAGGGTGTCAAATTGGAAAAAAGTGGTACGATCTATCGTGGAATGCCCCAACTGTCAAATGGAGCATTACGTCGTCGGAGGGCAGCATTTTGATGGGCATCGGTTTCGCCCCACTATACCTCCCTCTTTTCCGGTTCTGCTTTCCTAACTGATGTAATGTAGCGTAATATACCTAGGTAAAGATGTTCATAAACAGTATGTAGTATTGGGTGAACACTATCAGATCACCATTTTTGAAATGCCAGAAAAGATAATAAGACATAACATTTTCGTATTTTCATTTTGTTTTCCACATGACCGCTCAGAACACTCTGCCCACGCTTTCCATGATTTTGCTTTGTTTTTCTTTCTTATCTTTTATTTCCGTGATGGTCGAATAGCTGCGGCACGAATTCGCTGTTATAACGGTTCCCGAACACTCGCGTGTCTTTGCGGACGCTTTAGTGTAAAAAACTTTGCTTATAACGACTTGGCCAACAACTTGTAAATAGAGCTCACTGCGGCAAGTAATCAAAGAAGACAACAGGGCTAATACCTTGTGCAGGCGAATGCCTGTTTGCACCAGTGGTAACGCGATACAATCAGCGTCCGAAAACACCAAATTGCGCACTGCGAGCTCGTAAATTCTCCTAACGCCTCGCCAAACGGCGATTTATGCTCCGACTCCATAAGCACCAGGGCTGGCACCGCCACATCGCTCGCCCATTATTCGCACCTGTGATATGATGGGGAAGCGGGCGACAGACAGTGCCTCCACGCCCGGCCGCCGCGCCGCCGCCGCACCTGCGCCACGCATCGCCCATTTATGGCCCGTCATGAACCCGAAAAATTTCCTGTAGCACACCCATACCAGCAAATGCCGCTGGTGGTAACCAAGCGGGGAGTCACCACCTCTGCAATGGCGATGGTTTCAGGCCCCTATACGAGATCTAATTCTAGCCCTCTACGCAGTGGAGCGCCTATTCACCAGCCGCCATGACCTCAGGTACCGCTGTTCACTTCCGGTGGATTAATGACGTCATGAAACTGATGACAAAATTGGCCAGAGCGCGTCCCGGCCAGCCTCCATATTCCATTATCCTTGGTGTGATAGCATGCTGGATATTTAGATGAGTTCATCGGTCACTGGGTACGTGCATATCTAAAAACTAAACTAAAGCTAAAATAAACGCACACGGAGCGGTTTCCAGGAAGGGTGGCGAGCGGTGCCGGTTACCTGTCGGTGTCGGGGTATCGCCGTTCTCACGTTCCCTGTCACTAAGTCAGGTTCGGAATGGTGTTGAATGGTCACCCTTTGAGAAGCGTCGAGTGGTAGTGGTCTCTAATTCACCAGTTTCGCGCCAAGCCCGCAGCCGAATGGTGGCCTGGAATTTGGAATGGTGCGCTTCACCATCTTCTTTACACAAAATACATTTATTTCAGAGACACGATATAGTCTATAAGTATAGTCCAGTGTCCCAAACGGCTGTAGCGATGCGCAAAATGCACAGCTGCATATTGCATGAGCTAAACTGTTAATGGAACTATTCACTATACACTTGAATGCAGTGGCGGCGGAAGCTATTTTCGGATGGGGGTGCAAACTTTTCAGCGAGGGCCCCTTAAACTGAGTGGCCCCCCCCCCCCAAAAAAAAAATAAGTTTGAGCTTGACACGGTAACTTACTGACTTTCCACTTTAAACAGAACTTAAAACACCGCACGCTGGCGCAAATCGATTTATAATTAACCGTCTTCGCAAGGGAAGGGGAGATGAGAACAACTTCATCAGGTGCCCGCCTTCCAGCAATACAATGTAAAGTATGACGATGTATATTTGCAATAAGGTAAAGCTTTTAGCGGAACAAGTAGATCCACTAAGTATTCTAAGAAGACCGTTGATGTCTCGGCAGGATGCTGCATTGAAGGCTGCAGCTTAGCGACAATATCTCCTGGAAAAGAGCAAGGCAGTTGAAAACGCAGCGTTCAAAGTCCTAAAGTAAAAAAGGTGTTCACCAGGTACTTCTTTGAGGGGCAAAGTACCTTTTACCACCGAACATTGCTGAAAACAATTGATGTACCCTAATATCCCCCCCCAAAAAGGTACTAATACTGTGGCACCTTTGCTCCACACTTTACCTGTGCAAATAATTGATAGAGCTTACGTTCTCCTCCTGGACGGAACGGCCATGAGATCCCCTCGGCTGACATCTATGCCGGTAGCGCCTCGTAAGACGCGTGGAGTCGGTGAACGCGACCGCCGGCGCCGACCACCATCGCCTCCAATCCCTCGAGGGGGGCGAAAATGTCAGACGCTCGCACACGCTGAGTTCTGCCACACAGCGTCTCCTGAAATTAGATGCGGACAGAGGGAATGCCAGACTCAGTTTCGTTAAATCGTTGATTTGCATGACCAAGACCTTTAGAAATGTGCACTTGCATGGCCAAAAAGAATGTGCACATCTCCATAGAGCGATATGACCAGAGCGCTGTTCAGTGTCTGTTTTTATCGGCCGGTTTTGCAATACATGGAGGTAGCTTGCTAGCGGTCTCTACTTCTCGCTGGCCGAGCGCACTTCCATTCCACGTGAAATGCACAAAAAAAAGAGGCCGAGAGACGCCAGCAATGAGCAAGCTGGCACCATGTTAATAAAAAAGGACATCAAACAGCGCTCATGACAACTGTGTAGACACTGCAATACACTTTTGGCTTTAAAAAAAAGTAGTTTATCATCGTCATCATATCAAAATCAATTTTCAAACACAAAAGGAACTCTCCGGAACTGCGTGACGTGTTAACGTGTATCCCTTGTTAGAGTGACTGTTAAGGCTGCCAACAGTTTATCGACCCATCATTGAATAAGAGCATTTCTTACCTCACTTGCGACCGAAGACAGGTATCCTCTTTGCCGGATGGGCTTCGACGAACTCTTGCATGACCACACGTAGATCCAAGTCAAGGGCACGCCTCTCGTGTACGTTCAGGAGCATTAGGTGCGACAAGCGTGCTTGCGACATGGTACTGCGAGCATAGGTTTTTACCTGTCGCAATGTCGAAAAAACGCGTTCACCAGTCGCCACCGAGACGGGCACTGTCAGGATCAGTCGGCAGAGTTTCACAACCTCACTCAGAAGCTCACCCCTGACCTTGCCACCCTCACCACCAAAAAGGCTCGTGGCCAGCTCCTTTACAGTGCTGGCTTTCTGGCGACTGAGAGCAGGTGGGATGACTTGTAGCTGGGAACACAACTTCTCTGCATCAATGTCTGGTTGCTTTGCCTCTTGACTGCCGATCCCCTCAGGACCTGATGGTGACGCAACCGCGAGGCGGCGTGCTATTTCACTCGCATTGGGTACTTTGTCTCCAGCGAGCAGGAGTTCCTCCATGGCCTTCAGGCGTTGAACCCCCGGTTGCACAAATCTTCTCTTCACTTCTTGGTGAACAATGTCCAGAGCCTCAAAATATTGCTTCCGAAGAAGACCTTTAGCGGTGAACGTGGTGGGAGGCGTCGGGTTTGCCACCTGCTCGAGTTTCTTTGGCGGCCGTTTCTGCCTTGGCTCTCTTGGGTCCTGGATCTCTGATTCAAGAGATTTCACCTTTTCCTCGACGTTCGCATACAGCGTGTTGAAGCTGTCATCGCTGCGTTGCGTTTCAAGCATGTCAGTCAAGGCCTCCGCTCCCTTAACTGCTTCACCAAATGTCAGAGATGGGCTCTGAAGTTTCCGAGCAAGAGCCTCGCATGGCTCGAACACCTGTAGCGTCACAAACATGCCAAAGATGGTTTCCCACTTGCTCATCTGTGTTTTGATTCCGCGCAGCTTGCTGCGAACGTCAGGGGACACTCCACTATCCACCACCAGATCATCAACCGTTGCTACCACCGCATCGTAGTTGTCTACAAAACGACGGAAAGCCTGACAGCGGACAGTCCACCTCGTCGGACATAGGGCGAGTAGCGTCGTGGGGTGTCGCTCATTTGACGGGTCACCTCCTCCGATAACGTGGTCTCGGAACATGTTTTTTCGCTTGGCTGTATTGAGACATGTTGACACATCCCGCACGATGTTCATGACATCGGCGATCATTGGCACCTGTTTTGCTTCCTCCACCAGGGCCAGATCGAGAGAGTGATTAAAACAATGCACGAAGATAGCCTTCGGCTGCATTGAGGCTAGTCGTGCTTGAACACCAGATATTTGACCAGACATATTGCTAGCTCCATCGAAGCACATTCCGCGCAGATGGCTTATACCACCGACAAGACGTTGCGTGGCATCCAGCAGCACTTTGGTGAGGGTCGCGGCCGTGGAGTCTGGCGCAGCATAGAGGCCTAAGAACACTTCCTGTGCCTCCAATTTATCATTGACGAACCTGTAACACACGCAGATCTGTTCCTTGCCCGCGACATCTGTCGTTCCATCTGCTATAATGGAAAACCACCCGCTGTCTTTCATCTCCTCAACGAGCTGCCGCTGAATCATTTTGGCCATGATTTCAAATATTTCGTCCTGACAATCATGAGTAAGAAAGTTTGTTTTTCTCTCCATCCACTGTTTCACTTCAGGCGACAGGGCTGCTTTCTCCTCCAGAAGCTTGGTAAGATTACCATCAAGCTCAGAATGACCCCTAACAGCTACCCCAGACCGGGCCAGTCCCCTGAGTACGCTGATAATCTGAAGATAGGTTTCGGTGTTGCGTTTTCGCTCCGATTGAGTAGCATCATTCACCATCGCTGTGATGGGCTGTGTAGTCGACAAGACAAGCTTTTCAGTGGACCTCTGATGTGCGGTTGACTTTTCATGCTCTCTGAACTTGGTTGTTGCTTTTCCCCAGTGAGAGAAGCCCTCCAGAAAAGCGGTTTCTCGGAAAGAAGTTTTTTTCATCAGCCCTTTTCTCACTGCTGTCAAACAGGTGTGACACTTAACAACATCCTTCCCAATGTCGTAAGAGAGAAACTTGAATGATTTGAACCATTCATACCGAAAACGTCGACCCGACGTAATAGGGAACTCCATACTTGGCTGACATGGACGGTCTTCGTCTGAAGAAACTGTTTCGCCTGTTCCGTGAGGTTCCAAAACACTCTCATGTCTCTCCGTGTCCTTCGAGTGGCTAGCATCTACTGGCTCCAACTGTTCGTCTGAAGAAGCAACTGTTTCGCATGTTCCGCGAGGTTCCGAAACACCCTCATGGCTTTCCGCGTCCTTCGAGCGGCTAGCTTCTACTGGTTCCAACTGTTCGTCCGAAGAAGCAAGTGTTTCGCTTGTTCCGTGAGGTTCCGAAACACCCTCACGGCTTTCCGTGTCCTTCGAGCGGCTAGCTTCTACTGGCTCCAACTGTTCGTCTTGAACTGTTTCAGCTATTGGACTTTGGACGCCATCAGCATCGCCTTCCTCTTTTTCATGGTCTTTGTTGGCAGGTACTGTCTCTCGTATCTCCGAGGCGTCATGGTCGCTTCCTGAAGCCCTCTGCGCTCCAGGTGCAGCATCACCACCTAAGAAATGAAATGAAATAAAAATTAAATGAAGTATGCCCAACTTGCCCCCTATCTCACCCCTCGACTTACACCCAAAACTTGAGGTAGATGTAGGAAATTATTTAAGCCTCGCATGTGACCATTCAAAATTTAATTCAAATTTGTTTTAGGCATGCTAATAATCGATGGTTGGTTCTTTACCAACACACTGAGTATGTTCAAATACAAACAAATACTTCAATACCCAGAAGTCATTAACCCCATTTATCTGAAATAACTGGACAATCTACAACTGGGTATAGGCTGGAAGAGGGTTAGTAGAGGTTTAACACTAATAGCAGTATCTGGAGGTTAGAGATAGACAGTAACACATTTCAACACTACTGGTCATTTTGGCCAATGAGACCACCTAGGAGAGAACGACCCTAGTATATGACAATTGTAAATAAACATGCAATACTAGGTAGCATTACATCTAAACAAGTATAGCATTAGTTAGCAGCCAGTAGCTATTAAGAATTAACCCTAAAACGCAGAAGTCAAAAGTTGACATTTTTATGAAAAAAAAAGAAAAATCCTAGCAGCATTCTAGTTATGCAGCACATTCAATTTAGCTTAATAAAATGCATGCAAGCATCAAGTGTTACCATCACCTCTGCCACCATTGCCAGTGTTAATATCAGGTGCAGAGCCTGATGCTTCAGGACGCCCCCTGTTGGTGTGGGATGCATATTTTGTTATAGTGCACCCATCATAATGCATATTACCCATCAAAAGCAATGCTGTCACATTCAATGCAGCTCAAGCAGCCAGCGATTTTTGATGGTTAATGTTTTCAAGGTTAATGTGTACATTGCACACTTCAAAGTGTAGGTATGTTTTCATGCATTCAAGGGAATGGGCTGATTTTCACAGCCAAACAGGATCCTGTTAGACAGAGCATTTGTGGTAAAGTTAGACCAGGCCCATCCAGGCCCAATCACATTCCACAAGAGCAGCCATTGTGGATTCACACTCAACACACAAGACATAGATATTCCTACCTCAGCCAGCACCAGGCATACTTTCATTTGAAATAAAGAGAGCCTCAAACCATGCATGTTGGCTGGTTGAAAAATGGTCTTCTTTCAAATATTGGGATAAATAAACAGACAATCATGCACTTATTTTTGGTAGCCAGGAACTACCAGTGGAAAATATGTAAACAACCAACACATTTAACTTCAGGGAAAGCATGAAAACAACAAACACACCATAAAACATGCTGCAATATGGATGATCGGATTACAACAAATTTTAGCTCTTTAGTATGGTACTTGCAGACTGGAGCATGGACAAGGAGCAAAAATATTTAGGAATAACACTTACTTGTTCAACCATTCAGAGATTGTCTTCATCTTTTTTAGTTCATGTTCTTGTTTTTGTTTTGCTTCCAGCCTCTTTTTCCTCTTCTGGGCCCCAGACAGGGCAGATGCTTTAAATGGTTTCATGATAAGCTATGATATCCCACGTTGTCTCCTTGTTTCCACCTGCATTGGACATGTAGTATCTATTTTAAAATATATTGTAGTGTACCTATAAAGATTGTAAATAGGTGGCTAGATATACCATGATCATTGATAATTGATCATTTTATTGTCGTACTTGGCCAACAACTAGATAGGTAGGTACCTATGTGTCTAAGTAAAATTACTATCATGCATTCTGACAATAATCATAGGGAAATTCCTGACACAAAGTTCGTTTCAAGTGGAATTGTACATGAATGACCTCATAATCAGTGTGCTGGGAAATTAATTCCCCATAACAATTTTTGGCTTTAGTAGAGCAGACGCCACACGAAGGTTTTTGAGGCGCTGTAGGTGTGTAGGTTTGTAGAGTAGGACAGGTTGTAGGTTGTAGGTAAACTGAGGTCAGGTTAGGTTAGGTTTGGCCTCGGATCTTGGCTGGAAATCCTTCATATGAAGTCTGCTCTACTAAAACCCAATTTTTTTCTTCAAAATTCAAATATTTTATTTTTTAGGCACAGCACAAGCCACAACATGCATAAAAGCCAGCATATCACTTTGGCCATTCCACATTATAGTCCTACTGAATGACAGGACAACTTCTGTCCTGGTAATATTCACCTAACAGTAAACTATTCATGAAACAACAAAAAAGTAATAGTTGCAATTTGCATTACAGTCTGCATTGCATGAGCACCATCATTGACAACGTGGTAACATTGGAAAACAATTGAACTAAATTTGCGAAACATCAAACACCGAAAATGGAAAAACTATTTTACCTTTTCACACGGCTAATTCGGTTTCATCAATCAATCGCCTGAGCCTTTCGTATTTTTCTAAGTATACATCAAAAGGTATAAAATTCTCAGCATCGACACTCGCCTCAACCAAGCCTCAACATATGGCCTCAACTACGCACAATTTGCCGCGCGACAAAGCACACACGAGACTGGCAAGGTTTGTGATATATGTCCTTGCATCCTCATCTCTGACTAATGAGACTGATGACGTCATAGTAATGCAGCGACCTGATTGGCTTCCGTCTTAGAAGAATTCGGTCTTTTACGCTAGAAATAGATGTTTTAATCTGATCTTTAATGATATATGCTAATGTTATATGTAGAATGTTTACAAATAATAAAACAGATATTTTGAAGCAGTCTTGTCCATTTCTCAATCGCTAGCAGTTGCTAGTTCTAGTTGCTCATTAAGTTAGCACATATATTATTATCCAAATTGAAAAGCGTGGGCCGTGGGGCCCTATGGAGCCTGTGTTTGGCCATAGAGGACATCACGGGGCCCTCAGAGTTCCCCTTGAACCCGCGTGTGCCCCCAGGAAACCGCATGTATGATGTACCCCAAGGAACCAACGTGGGGCCCCAAGAAGCCTGTGTCGGGACTTCAGAGGCCATCGTAGGATGTCTTAGAGTTCCCCATGAACCTGCGTGAGCCAGCTTAGCCCCTTAGGAAACCGCTTGGGCTTTCAGGAACCAGCGTGGGGCCCAAAGAAGATTGTGTTGGGTGCTCAGAGGCCATTATGGGACATTAGAAGTTCTCATGAACCTGCGCAGGCGCCTTAGGAAACCGCGTGGGGCGCCAGAAATCAGCATGGGTCACAGCGACCCCGTGTCGGGCCCTGGACGGGCTAAACTGGGCTCTAGATGTCCCAATAAGCCTGCGTGGGGCCCCAGGAGGACTTGTTGGGCCCTCAGTAGTCAGAAGGCACCATGTGGCCCTCAGAGGCAATCATGCGGGCCCTTAGAGATCTCCATGGACCTGCATGGGGCCCCAGGAACCTTTGTTGGGCCCTCAGAAACCACCATGGGGCCCTTAGAGATCACATGGACCTGTGCTGGGCCCTAGGAACGTACTTGGGCCCCTTAAAACAGCGTGGGGCAGCAGAAACCGCATTGGGCCCCACCCAGGAGCTAGCGTGGGCCTCCAGGAGCCTGCTTGGAACCTAAGAGGTCATTATGGGGAGCCCTAGATCCTTCTTTAGACCCCCAGGAGCCTGTGAGGGGCCCTCTGGAGCCTGTCTTGGACCCTAAGATGCCAGCATGGGCCCTTAGGGGTACCCACGGGGCCCTCAGAGGTCCTCCTGAACCTGCGGGGGTCCCCTGGAGTCTGTATTGGTCCATCAGAGGTCACCATCGGGCCCTCAGGTTCCCATGAACCTGTATGGGCCCCCATAAACCTGAGTGGACCCCAAAAAAGCACGGGGCCCTTGGGGACCAGCGTTGGACCCCAAGGAACCTGTGTTGGGCCCTCACAAGTCACATGTTTCCCTGAAACTGCGCGGGGCCCTCTGGAGCCTGTGCTTGGGCCGTCACGGGGCCCTCAGAGGCCGTCATGAGGCCCTCAGAAGTCCCAGTGAGCCTGTGTAGGGGCCCTGAGAGACCAGTATGGGCCTCAAGGAATCGGTATGAGGAAATTTGGGTTGTGTTCTACTGGCTTTGGGGGCCCAATCACCGGTTTTCGTGAAAAATTCATTGAATGGTTGTGGGCCCCTTGAACGGATTTTGGGGGTGCAAAAAGATATCTTTGCACCCCCATGGTTGTGGATGGGGGTGCAGCTGCACCCCCTGCACCCCCTATTCCGCCGCCACTGCTTGAATGTGAAGTATGTATTCGAAACGTTGAAAGTAATGTAAAATAATACAACTGACCTGTCCTTGCTTATATAATTCAAAACCTCTGCAGCAAAGCACACACTTTAAACGATTGCAGTCTGCGAGCATTCGGCTCAATTCCTTGTCTATTTAAGATGATTAATCGACGGTAATACAACCAATTTTGCAAGAAATCTAGTAAAAGCGCTATAATTATAAACTTTATATGGAGAAAATGCTACTGGCGTGGGTTCAGCTCATGCATATCTGTTTGTATGCAGGGGCCTTTTAGGTGAAATGTTGGAGGGTAATTGCATACAGGTGTGGTGTCAATAACTCGCCAAAAGCATGTGACTATCGTTCGTTGTATCTAGCCACTGTGAGTAATATAACCTAGTGATTATTCACGAAAATGCTTTGTATCCAACTATCCTGAAGTGAAAAAACTGAATTTTTTATCACCTTTTGCCATTGCAAATGATCATTCCCTAAGTTCATTTAGGAAGCGCATATAGGTGTGTAGGTTCCTGGGCAGTCGCTCATTTAAAGGCCATTTTTACGGGATGACATTTGGGAGTTTACATTCATTTTTAGCATACGTATACCACATCACGGATCCAGTAGGATGTTGGATGGCAGATCCAGAAAGATCGTGTTGACGCTGCAAGGTGAGGTTTTTATCCCTAAAGCCTTTCCAATTAAAAACAAACTCCCCGGATGTCGCTTTTTATGCCTTTTTTGCAATATCAAAACAATTTTTCTTAAAATTTTCTCTAGTTGCTTTCCATACGAGGAAAACGGAAAACTTAAATCATATCTGGATGCTGCGTCAATTCCAATTATAATAGATGAAGTATAGGAGGCAGTTCGTAAGTGATTTGTCGTCTTGTTCATGCCTATTCTCTATCTAGCATCTACATAAGTCTCGTGTCACAATCCCCGTGCAAATCAACACATACAAAAGTTCCCAATTGAACGACCGCTGCCGTGAATGACCTTAATGTTCTTTGGCAATGAATATGCACGATTTTCTACACGGCCTCTCGAAGTCAGTTAAAAAGATTACCAGAAATATTGAGATATAGTTGTTTAGAAGCTGCCAAACTGCTAACATTAACCACGCATTGCGGCATACATGATTCATGGTAGCCACTCTATTAATCTTAGTACGTCAAAAGATAATGATACTTCATCGAAAATCAAGCTGTAAAATTGCACACCGTGACTGCCATTAACAGTGCTGTTACCTAACCACATATAAATTTTGAGGGTGTTCTTGTGGATTTTAATCGCTGAAACCTATCACTTATTCAGGGCTTATTCAGTGAGCTTCACAAGACAATTACATGATGATATATGGTGTTTTTCAAATAAAATGTTTAAAAACATTTCCAGAGGTGAAGCATTGACATATTTCATGTATATGGTTCGGCCTGTAACAAAGAACATAAAAAACGCATGAAATACATGTGGACGCGTGAAATACATACGCAATGCGTTACATGCATGACATGATGGAAAATGTGCCAAATGGCTCATCACTCCTATGTTCTGTTTTTACTATTATTTCAGCAATATCGTTAGGCGGCACGGGCGGACATCGATAGCAGCGCCTCTATCGGTCACTAGGGAAAGCTTGGCTGTAGGCGACGAACTACCGGCTGAGTTGTCACACGTTGAATAAGTTTATAGACATCCGTCTTGTGAAAAAGTTGAACTTTTGCCTTCAATATTTCTACAGGCAATTTTAGAAGTGTCTTCACATAGATTAAAAAACCATTTAGATTATTGTATTCACTTCAAGCCTTTCCTATTGTTCTTGACGATGATGCGGGAACTATTTCTAATTAGTGTTTCTAGCTTAGTAAAAGAACATATTATGCAAACGATGAAAAAAGCATAAATGGAAGATTTTATATGCAATTTTCTCTAACAATTGATGGTAAATTATCTACATATCAAGGAAAAGATGCATGCTAACTGATAATTTAAAGTTCCTGGGGCCAGTTGTTTTCCTCTTTTCTTTCGTCGCCCCAATGGCCGCGAATACACTAGTGATAACGCCTATCGTAGAATAGTTATGTTAGTGTGTGCAGCATATCACATGGTATTCTAAGCCCTGTAAGTGCAGGTGCGGAATCACTAAACATATTTTAAGTTAACAGCTTTGGAGTTGTTCGGTTGAAACAGCTATTAGAAGACGCTGCACGGCCGATGGAGCACACTATAAGCAAGTGTGCCCAATTAACCCATTTATGCCCAGGAATATTGACCATCATGAAAATCGACGAAATCAAAATATGTTATGCTCCTACTAGGGCCTTGCATGGAATCGAAAATAATTTTTGCCTGCAGCAAAAGTTTTTCGAGAAAAACGTAAAAAACATGCGTTGCGAAATCGCAACGAAGGGCACACCGGGCGCCATCATCGTTGCGAAAACGCAACGACGGGCACATCAGACGGACATAAAGTACACTGAACTGCCGTATATGCTAATATGTTTTGACAAAACATCAATCAACTGTTGACAACTATTGCTTGAAAATGCGGAACCACATCCGTCATGCCCTATAACCCGCCTAAGAGCCTCAGTGAGGAAGCATAACTTCATGATTCGCGAACGGGGAGATGGCAATACGGTCATTATCAACCATTTACGTTGTCCATTGCTGTTCATTTTAACTTGTGATCGACACGTATCCAGGGTGATGCTTTCTTTTTGGAAGCTAGACAGAGCCATTACCCCCACCTATCAGACCCCACACTGAATACAATTAAACGGAGGATTGGGAGTAAACCAGTGCCTCACGTATGCGCGTATATCCGCAATCATTGTTAACCACCCTCCTAGGAGCAAAGTTAAATTCCATTGCAGGTTAGTCGTACCCACTCTCAGCAAAAAGAAAAAAAGGACCGATCCGGCTCTAACAAATTACCCGCCTAAGGCGTAGCGCATCACAACAAATCGACTCCCAGTTTATCATGTTTACACCTAATCCAAAATTTTCATGGCCCCACTCTCAGCGACCTTCACGTGTAACCTCTTTCTCGAGACAATGCCAGGACAGAATGGTGATTCGACGTCAATCCTTCCTTCCCAACTTCAGGATATTTGAATCCTCCTCCACGCCTCAACCCCCTGTTCCGGGCTGGACCGGCAACGTATATCGCAATCGGGCAGCTCACAATTAGGAGCGCGCCTGTAGCCGGGTGCAGTGAGTGCTTGGGAGGGGGGAAGGGGGTGGGTCATGGGTGGCCTGCCCACTGGCTGGGCTCAGTCTCCAGTCTCCGATTAATCGTGTCCGGTCACACAAATGTCACCCCTAATTCCAATAATCCTGCTAGCTCTAAAAATGGTCTGATTAGATAAAAAGCCCATCAAAGTAAGAAAACAAGCGTATACTCCACATCAAGCAGCTTATGAATCTATGCGAGTTATGAATCCTAAAAATTATTATTTTCCCAGGTCCGCCCTCATTACCCCTGCCGATTGTTTGTTTTGTTGAGTTATGCCCTTTCGGTCCAATGGGACCATTTCAGAGCCGGGAGGATGATAGGATATAGGGGGAGACATTGGTCTGGGCAGGCACCCTAGTGAGTCGCCGGGGCTGAGCCCGTCCAGAGGACAGGCCACCCAGCCCCAAGGCACTCACTGCACCCGGCTACGGGGTGCGCTCCCTCGGGAGCAGCGGTGCCGCTCCAAGGGAGCAGCCCGCATGAGATAAAGTTGCCTGTCCAGCCCGGAGGGGGGTTGCGGCGTGGAGGAGAAGGATTTCAGTATCCTGAGGATAGAAGCACGGAACGGTGATTTTACCCCTGCCGAAGGGCTCAGCTACTCCCAGAGGGGGCCTATCCCACTATTTGCCGACCCTCAGTTATCTTTTCTAACGTAAATGTTGGTAGTCAGCAGATTCTATCCAGAGAATGGCGATGCCTATCTGTCGCCTGATACCAGAATACATCCCCGTTATTCATTATTTATGCACAATGTACATAGTAGATCCAATTTCCAAGGGACCTTATTATCTCTCAGCTCCGTTAGCATCGCCGACCGTTTGATGCATGGGTCCTTTTCCTACCATGCGATTTTCAGATGCGTGGGAACACATTGCTTAGTGAACGAACAGCCCGAGGCCGATAATCTGCGAGAGAAAAAGAAAGGAGTGTTTGTGGCTGTTTGAGCCAGCAAATATGAAATGTGTCGCAACATTTTACGTGCGAACGCACCTTGCACTAAACATACCAATACACGTCCCTCATGGCATAGGCGGCGGAGCGGGGGGGGGGGAGGGGGCACCGGGGCACCGTGCCACCCTTGATTTTGCCATTTTAACATTATCCCTATAGGCGTTGCATGGAAATGGAAATGGAAATGGAAAGAATGGGACCAAAAGTCGGCAGTGCCCCCCCCCCTTAATTGAAGATGTTCCGCCGCTACAGCCCATGGCTACAAAATGAGAGAGAGAAAGAAAGAGAGAGAGAGATAGAGAGAGATAGAGAGAGAGAGAGAGAGAGGGAGAGAGTTGGGGAACGAGGAGGAGAGGGAGGAAGATGGGGGAGAGAAAGAGAGAGCCCACAGCGTATCACGAGTGAAGTCTATTGTTGATATTCATACTTCCGCTACCCTGCCAATGTGCCCATCGTTGCGTTTTCGCAACACCGCTGTCTTTCCGATGTGCCTTTCGTTGCGTTCCCGCAACGCGACCGTTGTCATATTTGAAAATTGTCACAAACCCTTTTTGTGGCATTATTTCTTAACAAAATGCATATCTACGCTATTGTAGGGACTCTGCAGAATATGTTTACACAATTTTCATTACGATATTATTAAGCACTTAGCCTACTTATCTTGGTTTTCGTGACGTCATCACTCACAAAACCTTCGACTTCCCTCTGGGAGCTCTAGGCAGTAACTTACCGGCCGCACAGACTTGTAACTGCGTAGCATCATGCGCACAACCATGCTACACACGCTGAAACTTGTCTCATCGGTTAGTCTCTTTTACACACTTCTCAAGCTTCGATCACGTCGACGCTTGCTTGCGTTGCGAAAACGCAACGAAGGGCGTAAATGGGTTAAAATTATTTATCGACACGAAGTGTTTCGTTTTGACTCGAGTGAAATAATACTCATCGGTGTAAACAGAGAATGAAGTGTTATCAAATGTTTTTAATTGCTCCCAAATGCCACGGCAAGACGGTTTAATGTGCAATAAGCTGCAATGAATTTTGAAAACAGTATGGTGCTGCATTCACATTACTTGAAATTTGATTTTGGGTATTGATTTAGGTATTATTTGAAGATGCAATCGTATACATATGCATGTGAAGTACGTATCTTGTTTGGGCATACAGGTGTAGTTTTATTGCTCTCGAATGATGAAACACAAGGCTCAACTTTCAATTGGAGTTTAACTGAATAATTTGCTCAAACTCACCATCCAATCCATCGTCTCTGCCTAAATGCCACCGCGCGCCTCTCGCGGATGGAGTAATTCCAGGGCCTCGTTTCATAAAAGGAATTACTTACGGCGTTCCGTCAATTATGCCAGATTTGGCGTATTTGATGCCAATTCGGTTTCATAAAGCCGGAGACCGGAGTAATTCACGCCATCGAAAGTACGGAGCTTCATTTACGGCAAATGCTCGATTCCGGACCAATTGATGCCATTTGGGTTTCATAAAACGACGTAATTAACGCCAAATATTTTATCAAGCTCTTGATATGAGTGGTGTAAACTACGCACAAAAATGTTGCGTGATTTTGAATTAATGTGAAGATTCGAAGCTAATTTTTAATATATTTTATAATGTTGAGCCCGGTGAGGAAGAAAGAACAGCCAAACTGAGAAAAACAAACTGCAAATCTTCTGTACCAGTCGCTTTTTGTGGCCACTATCGGAATTTTGTTTATTCGCCGCGCCGCGCCACTTTCGTAGTTAGGCACTTCTGCTTAGCTGGCTTTCTGCTTTTTTTAATATATTGTTTTAATAAAGGATGGTCATCAATATCAACTTTGTTTTTTCATACATAATTTTTAAGATTTAAATTCAACATAATTGTTTTATAAATTCTCGTAAAAAAATAAGTGTTGACATGAAATTATAATTTGTAGGACGCTTGATAAATTACGGTAACTACGCAAATGTGCTTAGTTACGGAGGTGTAAACAATTCCAGTTGTGGCTTTGTGAAACAGATTTATTTGCGCTCCGTAGTTTGAAAGGGTGTGAATTACGGAAAGGTGTAAGTTACGGCAGAGTTTTATGAAACGAGGCCCAGGGGTTCGTTCCACCCTATACCCCAGCCCTGGCAAGGCCGACACTGCATCAGGGCCAGCCGGGAGCACAACCTGTCCTGCCACTCCATTATCTGATAACGGGGGTCCACTCTTGTCGTCACCAGCGCCTCTCTTCCGTCTCTCTCCCGCCCTGTTCCTCAGATCGCACACAGCCGTGTGAAACGGCCCCAAGTATGCAAACGACATGCAGGACAGAGCACCGTGCAGAGTCGGTGGGTCGTACCCCGGGCCGGCCGCCCTGCCCGCGCCGCCCCGCGCGACCCTGTCGGCCCAGACTTTACACCGAAACGCGCTCGCAGATCGTTTGTCAGCGGTGTGGAGCGGTCCGCGGCCGCACCCGGCGACACCGGCGGCCGCTATCGGCGCCGACATCTCTCACAGACAGCCAGATCGTGACCGCCAGACAGACTCGGCGCTGGCCGGCGGGACTCAGCCGCGGGCCGGCCGGCGGTGTCTGGTCGACCAGCCGTCTGCGTAACACCGGAAAATGTGCTCGCGAGGTGACAGATACGACACCGAGACCCGGGTCTGGCGGCTGACGGCCGTGACAGCCTGTGACGGGTGCCGGAGGTGCCCCAGACGCACCCCGGGGTGTCGCCGACGTGTCTCGGAGGTGTTCCAGACCCGCCCGCTGACGAGCGGTCGGCCGTTCGACGCTGACGCGAGAGGCCACCGTCCGAACAAGGTGCGCGCAGATTACCATCGGGATCGTGTTAGCGCGCTGCGATAGGGCGCGGGAGCTCTCCCGGCTCTGTGGGACCGGGCTGCGGGACGACGGCCGCGTCACCCGGCGCGTTACTGACGTCAGCGTGTCACTGACGGCGGCCGCTGATCTGATCGAGAGGTGCTGTAAGATGGGTATCACCGGTCCGGCGCCGGCCGGGCGCCCGGCCAACCCTGACAAAAACTGGCCCTCACTCGTCACCGGCGGCCGGTCACGCGGTGACAGGTCGGTGACAGGTCGGTGACAGGTCGGTGACTGACAGCAGTCAGCAGTGCAGCGGCGGGCGTGTAATTTGTCACTCTTGTCACACGTGGGGACGAACTGCAAACGAGTGTAAATTGGTTGGTGTAATGTAGTCGATTGGAGATGTATCCAAGTTCAACCACAAACCTCTGTGTGCCCATTGTCTATCTATATCGTTTATTTTCCCAATTTGTAGTTCATTTGTCAGGGCCACCATTGCATCAAAAGCTCCTATGCATTTTTCTAGTTTGAAGGCATTGTCTTATTTTTATTCAAAAAATGATTCAGTGAAGATAAAAAAAACATGGAACAGGAAAGAAGTTTCCCAACCGAACACGGCTTATCAAGTTGCGATAGAGCAGGAAAGTTTCACACTATGTATCTATGTTGAAATCCTCGTACTGCTCGACCCGCTTCATTGCAGACCCCCGACACCTTAGTGATGATGAAGGTGTAATTTAAGCCAATATTGTCCCACCATTATTCAATCTTAATGTTTGTTTAATGGCTCTCACGTTGTCCACTTGTAATCTGACCCTGCCAAGCTAGTTATTCGTACATATATGCACTTAGACTTACAAGTGAAATTTATGGACATTAAAGACTGGAATTAGAGAGGCTATGGCGGAAGTTTTTCGAGCAGCTAGCATTTATATCTACTAGGTTACTGGGGTGGCCTGACACCTTTTGCAGCCTAGCCGCTATGGCAACTGTTACCACCCCGACAAAGGAAGAGCACTGGGCAGCTTCGCTGTAGATCTGCCAGAGCCTCGCAACAACAAATCATTCTAAACCCATCCGCCTCACGCCTTATTTGTGCTTTAAAGTTTAGGGCAAAAGAAACCCATTTTCAAAATCGATACATTCGACATGCAATGTGTAAAAATTGATTGATTTATCAATATCAGCTTGAAATACATAACAATACCCAGATATGTTATTTTTTGGAAGGGGATGCCAATGAGAAGTATAATTTGCCTCCGACACAGGAATGGCCGTGATACACGCATGGACAAATTAATCATTAATTCGGCAGCCACTCAGCACTGTGTTTTGAGGCGCATATTTCAGCCGCGTGCCCGCTGGCTGGTTAGGTGTGGGCGGGTGTCAGCAAGCGGACTGTATCGCAGCAGGACCTATTCAGCGCTGTGTTTGCACAGATGGTGGCGAATTTCGTGCGGCGCAAAATGTAACGAGGTTAGGTGCCGGGAGTCGGGCGATGCTCTGTTGTGACAAGTGATGACGTGATGTGCTGATAGGGACATTCGGATAGGGCGTGATGTTGTTTCAGCCTGCCGAATGAGGCGCGGGACTGGTGAAACGGGAAATATAATCCCGTGCTAGTCATAATGAATTAGAGCGAATCGTACTTTTACGTATGAGCTTTTCTTTAAAAGTGAAAGTCACGTAGAAATGTTTTTTACGCACCAGCACATTCAATGTTCGTAGAGAGCACGACCGCATTTTTTCGCATTGTATTTGATAATGTTTATGCTTGACCGGTACATTTTTTAACAAACTGAATGTCTTAATTTCCGTAGGAAGTATTCATGCTTCTTAACATTAGAAACTGTATCTTCAGCCGTGATAAAACAATTACAGCATGGAGCCTGATACTACCTGATGTATTTACCTTATCTCAAAGGACGTTAAAACTAATGGCTGTAAAGGGCGTTTGAAAGTGGTCACACCAGGCGAGGTTTGACAGCTCCCGATTGCAGAGAATCAGTAATACGTCCGGGGTTCTACAGCCCACCCCGCCTCAGATCAAACCGGAGCTCCTGCGGGGCGCGGGGCTCTCTGCAACCCCGGCCCGACACTCACTCGCCCACCGGCTGTCAGCGCGCCTCCATAAACCGTGCCGGCCGGCCATGTAGCGCGGCCATTTACCCGTCAACAACAAAAGACCTGCTAATAGGCCGGCATCAATCGGCCGCGCTACCGCCCACCCTGATTAAGACAGCATTGTTCTCGGTCGGGCCGAGCCGACAACCGCTCCAGCGCGGACAAAGGGCGGCCGAACAGCGAGCCGCCGAGGCGGACCCGCGCCGCCGCCGGCCGCCAGAATCGCCACATATTATTACCGCGCCATTGTTGTCTAATCACAAAATCATGCAAGTGCCGCGCCTCTAATTGCTTTATCTGCGCGCGGAGATGTGTCTGACCAGGCCGCGGCTGATCGCCGGTGCGCGCGCTAAACGCACCGAGACGGTCCGCCGGCGCGGCGAAATTAGCACCCTGCGATCGGCGCTGATAGAGTGCCAACAGGACCGGCGGTGACGCCCCGGCTGCAATTTGGCGGCCCGCGGGCCCGGCACCGCTGTCGGCGAGGAGGCCGTTCTCGTTTGGCGAGCACGCAGTCACACGCGGACCGAGAGCAGAGCGGGTGGCGGGCGGCCGAGGCCGTGCACCGAGCAATCACTCGATAGTCGATAATGAACGGTTAGGCGGCCACTCGGTGCAGCCGGGGGGTCGGCGGCCGCACGAGGCACCGCCAGCGGCCAGTCTTGTTAGCGCTGGCGTGCCGCAGACCGGAGGCCTCTGCCACGCCGGTTAGCCAAATGGCCCGCATAACTGGCAGACAATTGTAACGTCCGCGTTTACACACCGCGCCGAGTAGCACTGTACTTTGGCAGCGTAATGGCAGAAACAGTCAGCGTAATTGCAGAATTGCTACTTGGCGAGGTCAATGCTAGCCCAGAGCATTGCGGAGCTCTTATACTCTAAGCCGAACCTTCGCGTCTACTTTCGTATGCCTACGACCGGCCCAGGCTTGTCTGACTGTAGATCCTGCGAGCGCCCCAGCTGCCGGCCCACGTGCTGACCAGCAGGTAACAGACTCTTTCACCACCAGCTTACGTGCCGACCGATACGCGACGCGGTGCCTCCATTCATAAGCCGTCGCCCCCTGGTGCGGCACCGTTTGGCCACGTTCAGCGACCGGCCACCGCTCCGTAGTACGGCACCGAGCCCTGGCCGGTCGGTGATCGGCTGCGGGCGCCCCGGTAAAAACGCCGATCGGCCGCTCCGCTCTCTCGGCCGGCACAAAACCGGCACCAGCAGACGTGACGCCGCCGCGACGACGGGCCATTTTTCGACATCGTTACGCGGCGCTTCGCGCGCCCGGCCGGCCGCCGGACAAAGCGGCGCGACGCGGCGTGGAGTGGCGCAGCGCGGCGGCGTTTTTGCCGCGCTGACCGCCGCCGCGACAATCACGGCGCTTTCAGTCGCTGATTGCCGCCGGTCACCGGCACGGAAGCGTCGCGCTGGCAAACAATCGACGCCAATTTCACGTCAAATCTAATATTTTTGGCCCGGTTAACGGCGTTTTTACGGCGCGTCACGGCACGAGAGCAAACAAGGCGCGGCGCGGCGGCGTACCATTGTTCCCGACACGCACAGGGGCGCTCCTCGCGGCGCCGCGGGCCGGCCGAGACGCGGCGCGCCGCCGTCGTGTCCGCAGCGACGGCAGGCGGGCCGTCCCGGCGGACAATGGCCCGTGATCTATTGTCACCGCACCAGCAGATGGCTCCCAGGATGGAGGCGTTTTGTAGGTGGGCATTGTTGGCGCCACCACGCCGTTTGTGGATAAAGCTGATCGCTCCGCTGTGTGAAAGGGCACCCGAGTGGCGACTTCGGTCTGGGTGTTCGATGTAATGGCCCAGAGAGAGTGGCGCAGGTTCGGTGGGTCCGCTCACCAGAGTGTGCCGTGGCACAGTCGCAGCGCCGCCCAACGGTGCACCCAAGTGGAAAATTGTGAGCTGGCCTATTACTATCAGCACGGGTAATCAGACCGACCGTTCGGCGGAGCGCCCACGCAGTTCCCAGGTGTTACAAGTCACCCGCAGCCGTCGAAACCGGCACCAATTGTCGATGATTGCCCGAGCGACGTCTCGAAATCAGCCTAACTCGCTGCGGTCGGGAGCTTCCTCGGGATAAATTAAAGCGATCAGCGCCGGGCAGCCGGCGCGGCGGTGGGCGGCGGTCGCGGCGCGGCGGCGGCGGCGGTGGCGCCCGCGGGCGCAGTGCCTACACGGCGCGGGATTCCGGCTGTCGCTATCGTACCATCTTCTCCAAGGTGTTCTCGATCAGCGCTGAAATACGAGCAGCGAGACGCAATAAAATCAGAAAATTATGACTCGTCCACCGATACGATCGCTGATGCCCGTTTAGATACCACTATTGACGTCTAGCTTCGCCAGCGACCAATACTTTCTGCAATTACCTGCTGACTGGGCCGAGCCGTGCATTTTGGCGTGATTATATTTTAATCGCAGGATGGAGCCAAGTGTTAACGATATTATCGTTTTGCACGGCGTCAAGTGGGTCGTAACTCATCGCCGTGTGCTGGCGGGGCGGCGCTGATGGCTGGGGAGCGATGGAGCAGGCCCGCGGGCCGGGTGCCTCCGCCACCCACCGCCGCCGCCGCCAGCCGAGCCGGCGCCCGCCGCCACAGCCCACCCGGTTCACACCTCCATTCGGCCATTAGCTGGCCATGAAGGGATCTCATTAGAGGAACAACGTCAGCGGCCAGAGATGGCTGCGATACGGGCCGCTCGCAGCGGCCCGCGCCGCCGGCGAACACCACGCTGGGTGGGTTCGCAGGTGCGAAATTCCCGGAGATCGCGGAGCCCCAGAGGTGTGCGAATCACTTGAGGCACGGGAGTTTCGCTCATAAACGATCTGCAACGCGTGAAGCTCACGCACGCGCGTTCCAAGGCTCTGAACTTCCCCCGAGAGGAAATCCACGTCAGTCGATGATTAACCTAACGCAGCGATGGCCCATTGCGTTAGCACGTTTCCCGCTCGTCTCCGAGCTCGCAGAGTCACGACTGGCGCCGTGTGCCCCGCTCGTGGGTGGCATTGATGGCGGCCGAGGGCCCGGTTCCCACTCAGCGGTGGTCTGTCGGCCGGAGGAGATGTTGCATCAGATGACGGTAATTTAGCGGCGCGATCGTCACGCCATCGACAGAGACGCTCTCGCCACTCGGTATTCGATTATTCAGCACCGGTACACGGTATTGACGTTAGCGGCAACACCACTACCCATGGACCTGGAAGGCACACGTGTCGTGGCCAGTGTGAGGTAAGCGTTCAGGGAATCGGAAGCACCGGATCATGTAGATGATCGGGAAGACCGTTGTGTGATTATGTTAGAGGTACCGCGCGAAAGGAAGTCACGAGATTTGGTAGGCGTTGAGTGTCGATTCTCTTGCTCAGGAGGTGAATGATGTGTCGCCGAAGGACGACAGCCAATGGCATCACACGTCAGTGACATTGAGAAAGCCATCTTGCCATGTTATGCGCATTGGCAAATAGTGGATGATTTCGAATTTGTAATTCGATGGCGGGTCCCAGATGCAATTCATAGCATGCTAATATTTGGGCAGAAGGTGGTGTTTGATAACATCGAACGTGTTCAACATAGGGATGGCCGCTTCTGATTGGTCAGTCCTGCAGTCAGACCACTGTGATAGCCCCTTGGTCACCAGCGTTCTCTTACTGCGTCCTGCGAGGTCTCAAAGCGGCAAACGAAAGCGTGCCGCAGGTCCGTCGCTCGCTATGATGCGATACGATGAGCTTTCCGGTCCATCAAGGACCTGGAAAGGCCTTTTGTCATCATCTCAGTGTTCACCCATGCTGCGTTTTAGCGACAGAAAAATTGTGGCTGAGCTCGTCGGGTACACGGACAACAAGGCCTGATTTTTTCAGCTTCCTAAGACCGAGTCCTTGCTTAAAACATATTGGGCCGCTTTGCTCAAATTGCTTCGGAATCGAGTTCCTCCGAAATATTAAAAACATTTCAATAAATATTAATAGTTTGAACGCCGGGACATCATTTGAATAATTTACTTCATAAACAGCTAATACAGATAAGAATAATTCGGTTCAGCATTCCGTTCCGATACTAATTCCTGGGAGCACCGGGTGCATGTAGCAATTATGCATTCTCCATGCATGAACAGGTTAGAAAAGACAGAGATTACGAGGCTGCATGCAAATCGCATGCCTGATTAAAGGCGATAAGAATAACAGAACATCTCCATTATGCTCTTCACTCTATCTTGGTTAAAGCGAGACTGGGATGTGTCCAGTCAATGGACGCCGCTAATCGACATCGTCTCGGCTGGGAGAGTTCGACTGAGAGACCTGACAGAACTCTAGGTGAGACTGGGACCCTCGGGTGGGGGAGTTTAACCAACAGGCACACGGCTTGGAGAGTGGCCGAGGGGGCTTTCCACCGGGGCGCTTGACTGGCAGACCTTCCGCAAGAGACCATCCACTAAACGACCTTCCACTAAGAGACTTTTCACTGAGATATTCGTAACTGAGTGACGCATTGATTTAAACACTGGGATAACTTCAGCCCGCAGATACGCAACTGACAATGCTTCCACTGGGAATTGTTTCACCTACGAGACGCTCGTAGTTAAAATGTCTAGAGTCAAAACTGAAGACTGGGAAACGCTCGTGTGGAACACACGCACTGGGAAACCTGCAACCAGGGAACGCTCGGTTGGAAACCCAAGACTGGGGAGCCTTCAGCTAGGAGACGCTCGGCTGGGGATCCTCGACCGAGAGACTTCAGACTGCATGACGTCAAGCTTTGAGAAATGGGGTTTGTTCAACCAGGATATCCCCGAAACTCCCACTGCAGGACCCCGATTGAGACCCTCGATCGAAATACCCGACAGAAACCCTCGATTGGAGGGTTCACGAGACACGAACTGGTAGACCCTCGACTGGTAGACCCTGCACTGGGCTGGGAAACCCTCTCTGGTCTGTACACAGCCGGGCCACGCAGGTTCACCGCGGCGACCACGAGCAATTAGTGGCTTTTCAGTAATGAATTCTATGTAAATTTTCGGCCGGCGAGTTTCCGCAGATGAAATTACGCGGCGATTAGAGTGACATATGTTGGACGTGGGCGAGCGCTAACGACGGTCGCCCTGGCCCGCGGCAGGGCCGCCAGTGTGGTCACCGGATCATTTCTGGAGGACGGTTGGCAGCAGGGTCACAACGGTGGGAGCAGGAACACCTACCTCAGTGGCGGCGGAACGTTAACGAAATGCAGCATCAACTGAGCGTTTGGGTGTTCGGACGATCAAGGGAAAATGGAGGTGTATCCTACTCCTGGATTTTTTAAACGATTTTGGCATTGCTAGGGTATCATTCCTCGCAAATATCCCCGGTTCCCGCACGAGGTGCAGCCAATCCGGCCGTAGGTGCACAAATGCCAAAGGTGGCGACGTGGATAACTATATCTGGTAAAGCGGTAAAAGGGTGAAAAAATGATCGTGCTAGCAATTCTTCTTCAAGCCTCTGTTTTGGTTTTAGATGCACAGAACGATTCTCCCAACGTGTCTTATTTTCATATTGTGATCTTTTTAATAATGTCTGTCATCGAACTTAGTTGACTGATACATTTGAACATATATAACATAAACATACATTCATGTTATCTACATAAATTATCTTGAAGAATTAACGAGATTCGGGAAGCTGGTTGACAGGACTTTATTCAGCTTTGATACACCTTTTTGGAGTTCTAAAAGTTTTCAGTTAAGGCTCTTCGATGGGCTTTTAAGTGTAGCACCGTCGTCAAAAGATGAGCTTTCAGCGGCGCGCATGTTTGAACTCACAACAGTACACCTTTTAGACATTACATGAAAAACAGTCATCGAAAACAAAACCCTCCAGTCCCTTCAACAACACGGCCGTGGAAAATACCGTTCAAAACCTCCGTGTAAAATCCTAATATTGACAAAAGTTGCCCTGGCTGCAGTTTATCAGGATTTACTGCTGGCTACGCTACCCGACAATTTTGCTTCCAGCGTTCTTTTAACCACAGGATTAAGACATCCATCAGCGATCATAACACCCCGAACGCCCTGACACCCGCTGAGATATATGGCAGGCAAGTTTACGACCGTATCCACGCGGCACATTCCATTTTCCACCATCACCCGCAACACACCTGGCAATTTAGGTGCAAGCGGCTCAATTTTACACTGCCGTCACAAGACGAGCAGCCCTCAGCAGCCATTCGTTGCGACGCTTTGCTGCAAATTACATTTTCGCCCAGAAGTAGCTGCTAATCGGTTAGTGTTCGGACAGGAGCAGGCCAGTAAATTGAACTCGCTACAATATCCTGTCGGCGATCGCGCCACGTAATTCGATCCTAATTTCACCGCACTGCTGGCATCGTTCATAATTTCCAGCGAGCCGCGGCAGGGAGCCGTTTTGAGGCCGCTGGCGTAGCTTCCGGCAGCCATTTCTCGCCGGAAGTGAGCGCCATCCGGCGGCACGGCCGATGCGTCGTGTTCGTCTCTTTGCGGCGATCGTGGCGAGGCGGTGCCGCCACAAACTGCCGAAGGCGCAAAAACACTCGGTCTCTAAACGGATTGTCGGTCGGCCGAGCGGCTCTCCGGGGCGGGCGAGCGCTCTCCAGGGCGGCCCGCCGCGCCGGAAGTGGCCGGCCGGCGCGCCATGAGCCGGCGGCGCGCCGCCGTCCACCAATCAGCGGCCGGCGCGCGCCGGCATGGCGCGCCGTTCCCCGCCATGCCCCGGGTAATTAGTTTAGGAGTAATTAATTCGGCAGTTGGCGGGATTTATGGTCCCGGCGGGCGGCCGAGTGTGGTCGCTCGTTGCCGGGGTGGCCGAGCCGAGCGCGGCAAAAACGGCGCACAGCTCCATTATCGGCGCAGAGCGGACCCAATGGGCCGATGGCGGCCGGGGCACGGCGTGTGGGGACCGCGACATGGCTGCGACCGCTCACACGCGCGCTGCACGCACACTGACATCGGTGGTGGTACCGGCACCCCAGCCGCCACCGCCCCTCCATCGCCCCGTCACCGCCACCGCCGACACCCCAGGTCCGTCGCCGGTGGCTTAGCCAGTGGCCACCATCACTGCTGGCTTCTTCAGACAGCTTTCTAGGAATTCAGCGGGTCTGGCTCGGTCTACGATTTACGAATTTCAATTCGCCGAACCCTCGATGTTTTCTTCGAAACAATTTTCTGGTAGGTACTCATGAAACCAACGAAGTCGAAACAAAGAAAGCTAAGGCCAATAAAAGATTCCATTTCTCAATTAAGCTATTTACAAAAGTTCGTGGTAACTTGATGGACAGAGTTCTTACACCGAGCTCACGTTTATTATTCACACTCAGTTAAGCATCAAAAGGTGCCACCATCAACCTAGTTGGCTTTGTACCACTTGAGCAATATTGCAAATTGGGGCCATTTCTGTCGCCATTAAACCGTCGCCGACTGAAAAATATGAGCGACTGACGCGGTGCACCCAGACAATTGGTGAGTAGGCTCCATTTTGTGGAACTTGGCGCTATAAGCCGCCACTTTGGCGCCTTATTACAAAAGAAAGCAGTAAAAGGCGGCAGGTAACAAACGAGGCAACTCGGCAAATAAGGCTTACTTAGCGGCGTCAAAAGTCGGACGCAGGGCTCAAAGAAGCCTGAATAATGCATGACAGCATGATTTAGAAATTACTTATTGATGATAGCGGTGCAAACACCACAAGGTGTCAAATCGATTTTCATTGCGTCAGTCTAGATCCAGTAAACGACTCATGTGACATTTTTAGTTAGAATCTAAGAAAATGAACACCCACAGCCAACGTCCAACATCCATTACAATTTGGTAAGTCTGTTAGAATAAGAAAATCCATGTTTGCAACGATAACAATGTAAAAAAAGCTTCGTATATCAAGCAACATAACTGACATTTCTCTGACACACGGAAATCTAGACATTCTAGGGCTCAATATGTCTATAGCTATCTTCAACTGAAAGGGGTGCTCCGGAAACAGCAGTGTCTTCAAGCGCCGACACCCTGGCCTCAGCTCGTGACGTCAATGCTGGGTTTACGGCAGATTGTTTCCTATGACGTCACAAGCCCACAGCGGGGTCCGTTCAGGGACGAATTCACCGGTGACGTCCCCAAATGAGATTTCTCATGCTTTCTCGTAACGCGCACATCGCACAGCAATTACTGCAATTAGTGCAAATTGTCGGAGCTGCAATACGGCGGTAGCATGTCTGCCGAGCAGAAATTCGTCATTCGTCAGCGCTGGCTGGCTAAGTCAGACTGATGAGACATTCCAGTCCGGTGCTCGCCGCCACTGTTGTTACACAATTAATGGAAATTAGCCACATAAATAAGAATTGCCCGGGCTTGCAAACAAGCCAATGACATCACCACGTACAGAATCTACTCAATTATGATTATTGTAATTGGATGGCCATGCAAATCATAGTTCTGAAGGGAAGATTGCCTCGGTTTACACAAGCTTAAATAACGCTGCTTGGCTTAATTGCCTATTACATTTGGGTATGTACCAATTCTCGTATTTGACATAATGACGTACAATTCGTGTAACGTTTAGTTCTTGCGCAATGAGCTTAACAAGAGGTTCTGACAATGATGCATCATGTTCGGCGCTGGATAAAGAGGTGGTAGCCAGCAGGATAACATCCTACAGCTTAATTGTTCTTGGGAAAGCAAATTGAGATAGTTATTAAGTTACCTCGAACCATTACGAGAATTAGGAACGAACTGCCTGCAGGTTTTCTCGGAATTCACAGGATATACAAAAAAGTATTCGGTAATGTGTGTACTATAAACGATTTTATTTTCAATTAAAAAGTGCAGAAGGCCGAAGGTCAAATGCTTCAAGTGATCAAGGTGATCGTGCATATGATACAGCTTCCGCATTTCGAATTTCGACAGAGTTTGCTCTAAGGATGCATGACATCGCACAGCCATCACCTTAAAGTCATCACTTGAAATCAAATCGTTACGAGGCTTTTTTCGGTAGGTAGGCACAAGGTAGGTGTCACAGTACATAGAGCTTTCATACGGTTAGGTATAAACCGTCTGGTTAACTTGGCCTATTATTCAGATAGCCTCCCAATATGTCTTCTAAAGGTCCACTTTGAAGAGGTCGCATCTTGTTTCAAGAGCTGATCGCCGTCGAAGACCTACGATAGATCGATCATTAATTTCTTGAATTTAGAGCTAAAAAGTCATTGAGGTCAAATTATTCAAATGTAGCCAAATGAATCGAAACGTGTCATTTGCTTGAGTATTTGTTACCGAGTGATCGGTCGCTTTTCGCCTTGTTGTTACGTTTGTCGACAATCGCCAGAGACACAATTCCATCCCGTCCCGTCCGTCCGTCTCGTTCTCTTCGTCCCGTGTCCCCGCGGTCGGCCTCTTGTCCGACACGGAATTAATTACCAGTAATTATATCCCATTAGCATTGTAATAAATGCCGGCCGATGGTTTTGTAACAGCGCTGACCGTTTGTGAAACTGAGACAGGCCGATAATGAGTGCGATAAGTCCATTACTGGTGATGGATGGCGCAGACGGCCGTGATTAGCCGGCGATTTATGAAGTGCAGCCGGGACGCCGCGCCGGTCGCCCGTCGGCGCATGTAGCCGCGCGCGGAGCCGATTGGGTTTATCCCCCCCCCCCCCACACACACACAGTGGCAGAGGAGGGTTGAAGAAACTGGGGAGCTGAGAGAGGCGGTGTTGTGCCGAGCAGTGATGCGATGAACAGGTGTAGGAGTAAAGGTTGATATGCGGCTGCTCTGATTAGCGAGGTGCTGTGTTCGTACATTAAAGAACCCATTCGGTTACAGGGCTGTGGTGTTGTCAGTCTACCCATGATGGGATTTAAAACAAACTACTTCCTTTGTCTTTTAGAGGGCGTGAACCCCGCCGGTAGTACGTTTTCCCAAATGAGCCCAGTAAATAACCGTCGCGGGCGTAGCGTTTAACGGATGCATGTTTTCATCCCGTTAGAGCGGGCGACCGGTCACGGTCGCCGGTGAGCCATTGGCCGCGCTCCGCGGTCAGTTCACGCCCACCAACACTCTTCGTGACACATGAGTCTGACACCAGCCTGCCCTGATGTGTCACATTCCGACACCACCCTCTCACCGCAGTCATTTAACATCCCAGTCGGGCCACCGTGAGAAAGCAATGCTCACCCGTGCATTAGAATTAATAAGCGTCGCTCTTTAGCATGCCTCTTGCCATGGCCGGCGCCTCCCGCCCCTCGCTGCTCAGCTGAGATTTATCGGCTATCAGCAAGACGGCCCATAACTCTACATATGCCTAATCAGGGGAATAATTTGTACGCGAGTCGGACGGCGCTGGCGGTGGGCCGGCCCGCCGCCGGCCAACAAACGCTAATTGGTCTATCTGTAATGTGTTTATCTGGCTGGCTCCAGCAGTAATGCGTTGCCGGGTGGCCTGTCTGGAGAGATCTCCAGCGGGCGGCGGCGGGCGCGCCGGTGGGCGCAAGAAGGGTGTCCGGCCGTGCCCGCGATGCGCCCGCCGGCTATGTTCTTTGACAGCGGTCATTAGGGAGTGTTCGGACGCTCGATGCGTGAGGGAGTCGAGCTCACGAGGCAGCTCAGTTAGAGGCTCATTAGTCATACGCGGAGGTCCGAATGAGCCGGGCACGACCGGGCCGGGCCGGGCCGGGGCGGCCGCTGACCCGCCCTCGGCCTGTCGGCCCACCCGGGGAGACCGGCCCGGGGCCGACCGCACCGCCAGCCACTCGCTAATTGTTTGTTGTACTTGGAATGAGTGCGGCGCCTCCGATGGAGCTCGGTTTTTGTTCTTTGACTTCATCTATCATGGTTAGAGATGGAAAATGAATTTGCTTGGTGGGACTCGATTCCACAAATCATGATATGGTAGAAAATAAAACAAATACTTTATACTTTTAATCATTTTCATTAGTCATTCACGCAGAATATACAACTGAATTAGGGAAAACGTATCTTGAAATCTGATGAAATCAAAACAGGACACTCTTTAGTCTCTTTTTAGTCTTAAGATGGTTTGTCAAGGGCAACATTCCCCATTTGAACACTATCGACTGGCTTATTATTCCTCACGAAATTGCTTTTGCAGTTGAAATCTAGCAGTTACTCAAGCTACAAAAAGAGCCATAATCCTTTACACTCCTAAGTACCAGGGCGCACTTCTCACGTTGAACTGACATTCGGACGCCGAACGGACTGCTCGGACTGACCTAATCTGACCCAATATGACCTGACCTACTACTGCTGGCACCGTGAGGGGCATCGCGGCAGGGCTGTTGTCGGCGAGTGGGGCTTCTGGGTCGGAGTCGGTGTTGATGGGGTCAGGCTGAGGTGTAGGTAGAAGGTGTGTGTGTGTGGGGGGGGGGGGGGGGGGGTCTGCTCAGGCTGCGGTGGAGCTGCAAAGGTGGCTGTAGTACCTAAGGATCCAGTGTAGCCCGATGCACCTGATTGCCCTCCAAGGGCCGATAGTTAATGCCTGACCACTGACCACCGACCAGCCATCGTCAGTGACAGGCTCTGATTCAGCCGACGGTGGTTACAGGAAGAAAACTCAGCCTCCTCCCGCAGCCCCGCAGAAGAAACCTCAGCCCGTCCCCGCCTGTTGATTACCAGCGAGCTCCTTCAAAAATGGCCCGGCCGCCAGCAGTCATTGGATTAGTTATGGATTTCTGGCGCAAATTCCCGCCTGATCAGGCATCTTCCGTAAGCGCGACGATTAAATGGAAAATATGCCGGCATTTTTGAAACGGTCCTGCAATCAGTCGTTATAATCGTGATAACCGAGCTGGTAGCTGTGTTGATCAGGTCGCCGCGGCTGGCTGTGGGGGTACTGACCGCGCCTGATGACAGGGCTCGGCCCACTAACGAGCCGCGACAGCCGCGCGTCCCCAATAATCACCCGGCGCGCTCACAGATGACTCCATTTTTACTGCCGGCTCATTTTTGCATATAGCTCGGCGCGTCGCCACATCCGATGAGCCGTGCGCTCGGGGGAGGAGCCCGGTGCCCAAGTCACGAGCGCTGACGGCCGGCCGGCGTCATTAATCATTGTTGGTCGAAGTAATGACGGCTGTTGGCCACTGGCGCGCCGTGAGCGCCGCGCCGTCAGCTGGCGCAGTCGACAAAGTGGCGGCTCCACGCGTCACTAGCGCACGCGGCCTCCAGCGTTTCATTAACAGGAGAAAGCTGATCCGAAATCAATTCGGCTCGCAATCATTGGTTCATTATCGTTATCTGGTTAATATTTTACCACTGACGACAGTAAATTTCCAGAGAATTCATTTGGGACTTCTTTCTTGCGCAGGATAGGATGTCGCTCTCTCGGGCCTAATGGCCGCCGAACTAGCCGCTGAAGCCGGGTTAATTCATTTTTGCTGCTGTGTCTAGAATTATCGCCCTGGAGAACGATTTCCAAACCAATTGACGTTTCTAGGCTGAATGAAGTCTACCAATGAGAATGACACACGATCATTTGGAGCCGTTTTGGGACAATTAAATGTTGTGTGTCCAAAATGAGCGCTGGCTGGTGGCCGATCAATTCTTATCGATGGTAGGCGACTTAGAGCTGTGAGTGTGTATTGGTCTAAAGGCTCGTTTCATAAACGTAAACCGTAGTTCTTTATTAATTCACATCATCCGTCCAGCACGCAAAAATGTGACAAGATGCTGCCACTTTAGTTCCGCATGGATTCATATACGAGTACGTCGCGCTGCCAGGCGAGGAAGTAACCGCACGCAATTGGATCTAATGTGACAAATAATAACTGGACATTATAAAACTACAGGTGTGAGTCGCATCCGTTCTGCGCCGATTTAAACCCCACAATTGACGGTGCTGTGACAGAATAAACACAGGAAGCGGCCTTATTAGCCGAGCACGTGCTGGCCGCAGGTGAAAAGAAACAGAGGCGACAGAACAGACCCTTGAACAGACCCTGAGGTAGCCACCTAAATCAGAGGCCCGAATTATTGGTGATGATATGTAGATGGTGCATTAGATATTGGTGATAAAGATGGTGCATTTTTATTTGCTGCAAGCGAGCTTGGGGACATAGAAACCTTTAAAAGCTATGGTGCAAAAAAATGCATAAGTTAAAAAAATGATACAAGCAGGAATACCAGCAGCCTGATTTGACAGCGTCTTCCATGTCGGTAACTGTGGTGCCTGGTAGGTATGAATATCAGTTAGCATGGATTAAAAGACGATCCCCACTTCATTTACACTAAGTATGGAAAAACTTGTTTTTGCTTCTTTCTAGGAGACAATAATATGTTACCAATGATCATAGGCATTGGAACCAAAATAATTCAACTGTGTAGGAATGATTAAGTGAGCTGCAGATGCCATACCTGAACTTCCATCGCTAAACCGTATAGTCTATGGATGAGAGATACCTACCTATGTCCAGCTGCTCTTATACCTACCTATATCTTGCATATCTCTCTTTCATGGCTTTTTCTGCATTTACGTTTTTTTTTTTTTTGCTTTAAGCCTTTTACGCATTTGCATATTTTGATTGTTAACCAACAAAGTTCATGAAAGCAAATGCAGAAGGCAAGCACTGATCAAATCAAAGTAAATGCTAAAAGCAAGACCAGGTCAAATGAACACCTAATAAACTATTTTCAGCAATCAGCAATCACCTTCCAGTTCTATGACGAGTAATATGTTCTACATCCCACAACCATTACCCAATTGTGTATAACGAACAGGCTGTACCTGCCTTCTGCTGCCACCATTTGCCGTCATTTTCCATTCAAAAAAGAGCCTCTCAGTCATCTATCATCGGTCGGAAATCACTCGACTGTGTCAATTGGGGGGGGGGGGGGGGTCGGACGGGCCGTTTTGTCCGGCCCGGGACGGGGCGAGGGGCACAGGGCGAGGGGAAGGGGGCGTGTGACCGCATTGTGGCCACACTCCGCCCTCGGCCGCTAATTCTCGACGATTTGCCGGCGGTGGCGGCCATGCCTGCTGAGGGGCGGCGGTGGCGGTGGTCCACCGCCCCACGCCCCTGCATACCAAGTAATGTGATTAGGCGCCCAGCCCGGGCCGGAGGCTGAGGCAAATAGAGACGTGCAGAGCCGGTCGTCCCGACTCCCCGGCAGCGGCCGGTCCGGTGGGCGGGCCGCGCCCCCGGCGCACCACACTCCTACAGTCCGACAGTAAAAACTTATTTATTGGTTTGTTCAGTCGACCGGTATCAGACAGGCGGGGCACGAATGAGCCCGGCCAACGGCGCCGTCATCAATGTTTTAATTATTTTGTGATTAAAAGTTGTATGGCAGCTCAGCGCACAGCGTAAGGCTCAATTGACAGTCGTTTGCTGTTGAGTTAGCGACCGTATTTACATGTAAAGAGAACGACGCAATTTGCTGCATTATCTACGGAGCTCTAGCGTGGCTGTAATGTCCTATCATGTTATGAAATATCACAAACGGCCATGCCCACCGTTACTGGAGCTGAGATATGGTATATAATTTTACATGCAAATGAACACCTAACCGACGCGAAGTGTACTGCATGCTCAGACCCAGGTGCGTTTTCCCATTGTTCTTCATTATTATTTGATAGCGCCGCGGCAGGCGCCCATTAGAAAGTTCTCCATCACACCCGATTGTGCTATATTAATCCTTACCCTAACATTTTTGCTCGAAGCCTGCAGACTGACGGGCACTGTGCGTTGTTTCAGGTGAGTAGCCTGGGGTGACGGCGGGTCGTCGGCGGTCGCGGTCAGACGATGTGGTCTCAGACGGTAAGTGTATTATGCAGATTGGAGCAGACGGCTCCGCTCTGGCGCTGCCTGCCTGGCGCCGGGACACTCTGTTTCCGCCGTCACTGGCCTGACCCGCACTGGTAATTGATTTACATAACCACAACGGACTGGCCAAAACACACACACACCCCGCGACCCACCGGGGGGGGGGGGGGGTGGCAGAGACACCGGCCGCGCCCGTCTAATTGCTCTGTTTGTCACCGAACCGCGAGCAGAAACTCGACTCGGAGTCATTAGACGACTCACCGGCGCGATGTTCGACAATAGCCGCGGCGCATTTGTCGATTGGTGTTCATAAAAGGTCGCCCGACTCACGCTGACGTCGGACGACCGTTCGACAGGTCGTTTGTCGTGTATTATTCACGGGTTATGCAGGGTGGGAGCCTTGGACCCGCTTTTTATCGACGGAGCCGCGAGAGAGGACAAAAACAGATGTCTGTGATAAATGGATTACAGGCCAGATCAAGATTGTAGGCGGCTAGATCGATTATGGGCGCTGTAAGTGCCTCAGAACGAAGAAGTGGTCTCAATCTGTGGAGTTGAGTGGTCAGTGTCTTTTCAAAGTAATTCCTAAGGGCTAATTTCACTCGTTAATACATATTTTAAAATAATAAATATAATGTTCAGTAAGGATGATCGAAATTTATTTGAATTTTAACTCACATGTCCATTAAATAGGTGATATAAAACATTAATTAAAATATAGTGCTTTCCATGAAGTTGTTCAGGAAATTTTGAAAGCTTCAAGAAACTTCAAAACTATATACCTGAAAACATCAATTTCACCCGCCGTAACATTCGTACCTTCTTGCATTCTTTTAACATTTTCTTCAGATAAATTCTGGCAGCATTTCCCAGTGGCGCGGGAACTTCTTCCAGACTGGGGGGGCTGAACCATCATAGAGATCAACCTAGGGTACCCCCAAATCTAGTTTTCTCATCGGTTTTAGGCCACTTATTTTTCAGACCTTGGCCTTTTCAACGAAAAAAAGAAGAAAATATTTGCAAAAAAGTGAGGTATTCCGTCTCAGCTGAGTGAAGAAACTACCGTTTTGGCAACCTGGAATAAAGGTTTTAAGCTGCCAAATGAGTTGCCGAGTCAGTAAAATAGGTAGATTTTTCACTCACATGCTTTCTTCCTTTGTGACTCACAACCCCTAATTTGGGGAGGACAAGCTGCCCCAACGGTTCCTGGCCTCATGAAAAGTTGTGAGGCACCGCCCCCACGGCCCCAGAGTTGTGAGGGCAAGCTTCCCCCACTGCCCTCTCCCCCGGTTCCCGCGCCTATGTATGAATTTATGAAATTGTGTTGGTAGATTTCCGATTTCGATTCCTCCAGCTGGGGGGGGGGGGGGCTCAAATACATTACGAGCCCCTCCAGCCGAAAAGTTGGAGGGGCTCAGCCCCCCCTAGCCCCCCCGGTTCCCGCGCCACTGGCATTGCCTGTCTCATGTTTTGAAAAGAGCACCAAAAAGGGAAAGAGACATATGGAAGAAGAGCTCTTCATTTTTTCACGACGGTTGATGGCATCAACAAACTCATTTTAGGCTGGTTGTTTTCGTCCCTATACCTGATTACGATCCCATGCTGAGTGAAAATCGTATGGGCTTAGTGTCATATTTGATCGGGGACATACACTTCAGTGCTACCAATTGAGTCATCATTCCATGGCTGTTTTAAAATATAAACGCATTTCAATAATCCATATAATGATAATGTACCTAGGCCCAAGACACTTAAACGGCAAAACATCGGTTTTTGAAATGGCGACATTTCTTTGTCTGTGAAAGATATCCAGAAAGTATTTCTAAGTAGCGCACCCAACAAGTTATGTGAAAAGCATACGGATAATTATGTGGTCGTTATTTTTCAAAGATAACTTAGTAAAATCCAGTCTCACGACAAAGTTTTTCGTATTCGAACAGCGCTGTGAAGTAAATGGACCTTAGGTAAATGACATTCATTCACGCTCTGTGATTTTCTAGGTATTAGTTGAAGAGACGACAAGGGATAGTAATGCTGGCATTGCTACTTCCGCCCGTGAAGATAGTCCGGGAAAATGAGCACTCTCTCCGTCTCTAAGCGTAAGAACTAAAATCAGTCGCAGTCGCTGCTTTCTGTCGCCTCATATCCAGCAAAAGCTCATCATTGTCCACATCATAAATCACATTAACGCCGGCGTCATGTCCGTGTTTAACTCTGAGTGTCTCTCTCACGTGGCGTAATAAGGCCAGTCTCCTGCACCTCCGCACTCCCACAGTTTCGCCGGGCTACCGCTGGGGTCTCTACTGTGACCAGTGTAGTGCCTACTGTATAGGGATGCTTACTGTCTACCTAGATAGGTGCGGTACTTAGCTGCCACCCTCCAAGGAAAACTGAGAAAACAACTCTATTCGAGAAACAAAGGTGGACCCAAGCAACTGGTCAAGAAATAATTGCATAATGCGATTTAAAGCCGCTTCTACAGCGAGTAATGGCAGCCTCTCAACTGCAAACTGCAAAAAAAAAATAGTGTCCAGATGTCGCGACAGCTCGTTCGTCCCATTTAACTAAAGATCTATATCTGATCCCTTCATTCACCCCCTTGCCATCATTCATTGCCTTGTCCATCCAAGGAAGGTCATTTAGTTTGAGATAAACCATGAAATTTGGTTTCACAGTCCAGATTTTCAGACTAACTGCAGAAATACGGAATATCTAGGCATACAGAAAACACCATATATGGACGACGCGCCATGAAGTCCCTATAGATAAACAAGGACATATGCATAAACAAAGCACATTATAATTTTGTTTCCAAGCGCCTATGAACCATTTACATCCAAACACCTAATGACACGTCTGTCACCGATTCCGCTGATACAGTCCCACGTCTCTCGCAGATCCCACTGATAAAGTTCCACGGCTGTGCTCCTGTCGGCGCTGGTCCCGCGGACCAGCTGCCGCCATCCACCGGAAATGAATTTGTCACATCAGTTCGGGACGATTAGCGGTCGTTTGTTTGTTTCGACCCGCGGTGGGCAGAGAAAAACCACACAAAAGGAAGCGGGCGTAGCCCGGTGACCGCAGCCGAGCCTATTAGCTAACTAAAGACCTAATCGGCGGCTGTTTTAGTGGCCGGCCGGAGAAATTTGTTCCCATTTTCACTGCGTGGTGCACAGGGGTGGCGGACCTCGGTTCGGACCAAGGCTCGGTAGCTGCTGCCAAAAATACGACGCACGGGGAGCGTCACTCATGAAGTGAACCGTTTAAGCGTTCTTTTCGTTTCCGAAAATATGTCGACATTTCGTGTTACTGCCTTTCCATTGGAATAACGAGCAATTAGTGCAGTGTTTGATTCGTGACAATTGAAATCCAATAGCTCAATAATTCAGACCGTGTTTTAGCAATCAAATCACCAAATGCACCTGCGCTTGTGCGTAGTTTGTCGGGACCATTCATCAGTGAAGCAATGAGACTCATGACTGTTGAAGGTGGAATCGATCGCGCATTGGCTGCATTACCCTTGCCATCCGTCAAATAGAATCGCTTATTAATAATCCCAAGGATTGCTTCCAAATTGACGGGCCCTTTTAATCAAACAAAGCGTTTCCCATGTCACTGATTCGCAGTGCCCCTCAGGGTACCCCCCTGAGTGCTCTCACCGCTGGAGGAGGGGACTGGTTTCAGAGAAGGGGTGGGGTAGGATGAGGGGATGGGGTAGTGGGAAGAGGGGGGGGCTGTGCCGATGATAATTGGCTGCTGAGGCGCGTCACGACGGCCATGCCCATGAAAAATTCACCTCCTAATATCGCGAATGAGGCGACATTTAGCTGGCAGCACTCGGCCACCGGCTGCCTGCCACATGGGCGAGCCGTCCACTCGATCTTATCAGCGCCAATGGCACTAAATTATAGCCGCCGGCCGGCCGAATGGCTGCAGTAGCCGCCGGCCGCTGATGGAATTAAGCCCCCTGCTTAATCGGGCCACAAAATGGCACCTGTCCTCATCAGCCCGCGCACGGCGATCGAAGCCGCGTACCGTATGAAGTGTGGCATCATGGGTAATGTACGACGTCGGCCAGGACGAATAATGTCTTATTTGATGAGCGATATCGGCCGCAGTGTCCCGGCGATATTAACGGATTACGGAAATGACGGCCAAATGACATGGGTCCTGCTGAGGAGCGCGCCGGCCGGGGCCGTCCAATTTGGGACGATCAATGCCGGCACAGCCGGACGACCCGGGGTCAGGGGCCGACCCGGGGTCACCACTGAGCCGGCAGTGAGCCAGCTTTGATAATAATTATACAAATGCAATAAAAACATAATGACGCTGAGATGTATACAACATATCTCAACTTGCAACATTATCAGAACACCTGATAGGTGAAAATACAAGGTAAGAATTATGTCTGTAAAAATGTTGTCTCTTTAAATGAGTCTCTGAGCTGTGGCAATTCATACATAGTTACGAATCAGAACACCATAAACAAATCAACACCGAATCATCACCTGTGACTGTTAAGTAGCACCAGTCCTGCTTTCTCAGCAGCATATATTACCATTGCGGCCAGTTAGCCTGCATTTAGCATCACGCGGCCACCAGTTATGCTAACGTATCGGCCGTTTCCGGTCTGGTTTTTCTGCTAACCGGGGGACCACCGCGGCGCCCATCCGCCTCCTGCCGACCAATTGTGGTCCGGCGCGGTCCTCTGCGGTCCGCGCTGACCAGCAGTGACCCGCTGCGGTCACCCCCTCCCCCCGGCCGCCCGGCCGGTGGTCCCGGCTCCCCCCCCCCTCCCCCGGCTCGTCTCTGATCCCACATCTGATAGGGTCCGGCAGTAACTCAGGCCCAGTTAGCCGGGCCCGACTCTGCCCGTGCGCGCACTCCACTCTATAATCACCGGGTGGACGGGCTAACCACGGCCTTTTTTGTTTGGATGGTGTTACCAAATTGAAAGTGGGCAACGTCCGTTCTCCCTAAACTGTCGGAGTCTGTTATTAGTGTCTGTACTGGCTCGGAACGGCCGTTTAGCGGGGCTGGAAGTCGTCTCTGGCAGCTAATACGACGGCGCCGGCTCCGGGCCGCTCTTGTTAGCCGGCCAATGGCTTTATTTTTCACCCTGCCGGCGAGCCGGCGCGTTGAAAACAGTCGGCCGAGCCGGCGGTGGGTGTGGCAGACGGCGGCAGCGGGTATCGGCGACAGCACGGCCGCCGAGGTCACTTATCGCCCGGCTGAGTTATTGGTATGGCCACTGGCGTGTTTCCAGCGATATCAGAAACGAGGCGAGCTCGTTAAACTGACGCGTTCGGAGCAATCGCCGGGTGACCTGAATCTGGCCGCCTAAATGACAATCATAATAAGTCACGCGGGAGCTGCAAATAGGTCACTTAGGCCACAGTCGGAGCCGACTGAACCTATCAGCATCAGTCTGTATCAACACCCAACTGTAATAAGCAAGACTTGTCTGCTTGGAAGATCTCGACAAAACCCACACAGAACCAACAGCCGAGACTTGGGACGCCGCAGCAGATGGCGGAAGGGAGTAGCAGAAGGGCTGAGTGGCTGTGAAGCCCACAGAAGTCAGCCGATTTCAGCGGGAGTCCATAGGACACCACAGGAGTCCATATACGACAGGAGACCGCGGGAGTCCGTGGAAGACGGCAGGAGACCGCCGGAGCTGACAGGAATCGGTCCCGCTCGGTGGGCGGTGCCGCCGGTTTATGGTGGTGGAAGGGCTGCCGAAGCTCAGCTGCCCAGCACGGCGCCGCTACCGGCACATCTGGCTCTGAAGAGACACAACAGAAGAACACACAGAAACACCTGTGGGGCGGAGAGACCCAGGGAGAAGCGAGGAGACGCGCGGAGTCGTGTGGAGACGCAGGTGCGCACAGATGGTCAGCGGTGCGCCAGATTTCGCCTCCAACGGCGCAGCGCTACTGATTTGTGCCGGAGACAGAAAGACAGAGAGAACGGATAAATGAGTTGGGGGTGGATAGATGAACTGTCGGGAGGAGAGGTCCACAATGGTAGTCGATAGAAAGTGAACCGGCGTTCTCTGGATATAGAAATGGATGATTTCATAAGAGCAAACATGAGTCAACATTCTGAGAACGCACGGCAGAATTCAGAAAGTTCGTTTTAAAGGGAGGGAATTCTTGCGGAAGCTACTTGTGGATCAACAAAACGAGATCGGATTACATAATGCGTCTATTATGCAATATTCTGGGCGCTTTTTCGTCGTTCACTGGTTGAAATATCACCATCCACCACCAGCCCTCCACCCAACCTCCGCCCTCGGAATGACCTTCCTTTTCCTCGTTCACCCTCGCCGCCCGTGAGCGTGTCCGTATCAAAACCAGATCACCTCTCGCCGCCGCGCCGGAGCGATCAGCGCTCGCCGGCCGCGCTGGTCATCCCGTCCACGAGCGGCCCCGCCCCTCCACCCACAATTTACACCCCGCAGCTGATTGACCCGGCCGCGCCGCCCCCGCCCCCGCCCCCGCCGCCCGCTGCGTCCCGTACGCTCTAATGGATTTCCCGCGCTGCTCCGGATAATGCTGTTTGTTCTCGGAGGAGCGCGCCGAGCCGGCGCACAATGCTCCATTATTGTTTATAAATTAGCCAGTTAATAGCACCACGCGCCACGCCGGGCCGGATCGGACACGCCCGCTGTGACCGAGGACGTGTTTTTGTGAGCCGATTATGATACTGATCGGAGTATCTGATATCCCGGTGTGCTGAGATATGGAGGAGAGCGCACTGGAGAGGAACAGTGCCGCCCCCATACCGGACCACTTACAGTTCTGGCAGGGTGAACTAACCGAACCGAGAGTCATGCCGACGCTTTGTGTCACTTGCGTGAATTCGGTTCATATTTTATTCCGATTTAATTTTAGTCATTCAGTCGAGAATTTATAGGTTGTCGCCACCCAATGACATCCGTCACGGCCAACGCACGTGATGGTTAGCCGACAGTCTGTCTTCGTTGCAGCGCGTCCGTCATCGCTCACCACACCTTTACCACGCGCGCACTTCCGTGGGAACGCTAATGGCCGCCGTCCATCCTCCTTAACCCCTCACCCCGCCGCCGTGTAACCCCTCGTCCGTCTCCACGCGAGCCGCGCCTACTGAGCGCGAGCAGCACTCCCCGCTCCAGACGCGCCCTCAGCACCCCTCCTCCAACTGCCGTCCGGGGCCATCCATCTGGCATCCGTGGCTATAGTGGCGCCAAGACAGCGCGCCAGATGAAGACATTATCCGGCCGAGGAGCATGAAAAACCAATAAGCCGCGAGTGCGGCGCCGCATGCGATGTTCTCTGGCCGTCGTGCTAACCAGCTCCCAATTAGGGCTCGTAAAGAGCAGCTCAACGGCCGGCCCGCAGCACGGTCAGCCAGCAGGGTGGCCGCGCCGCAGCCAGCCGTCTGCTCCAGAAACCGAGGGGAAATACATCCACAGTTCCACAGGTTTGGCCGCTGTCTGCTCCAGAAACTGAGGGAACATACACCCAGAGGTTCGGACACTGCTCCAGAAATGGGGGGAATACACCCAGAGATTCGGCCGCTGTCTGCTCCAAAAACGGAGGGGAAATACACCCAGAGGTTCGATCAACCGGCCGCTGCCTGCTCCACAAACGAGCAACTACACTCTCGATCAAGCCTTGTTGACCAGGGCTTTTTTTCGGATATGTAAACGGTGTGTAAATCCACTTACAAGCTCGGCCGGTCGGAAAAGTAAAAAAAAAGGTGTGAAAGAAGTAATACATGCGCCGCATTTCGGGTTATGTTCTGCACATTACGATGCGGCTGCTTGGTAAGTTTCCGAACATGCACAGATGGATCTAGAAAGGCGGTCTCGGATGCTGCGGGGGACATACCCCCGAATATCCACAAATTCCTCGGATTTCAGTTTCTGATGCTCCGTTGTGCAGTTTAAAGGGAACCTATCTCAAAACAAGTTGTTACTGTTTTTCTACAACAGTGTTTTTCAAGTTGTTATACTGTATTCTAAAAAAAATCATGGATTTTGCGCACTGCGAGGTTCAAGTGCCACCTTGGATCCAGTGTGAACATGTCGCCCTAACAAGGCATTTCCACTGGTTTCCGCCCGTCCGAGGGTACAGCGTTCCACGCAGCGCCTCGGGGTGCCACCCTCCACCCCTGCGTCGCTCCGCACCTCTGCAGGGCTGCACGTGGTGCCACTGCAGCAGCAGTCACAATCAATACCAGCGCCGTATACATCCGTCTTGTTAATAATCCATAATTCTGATCTAATTACCCCAGCTGAGCTCTTTGTTCGAAGGATCCCATTACAAGTGGTCCGTGTATTTGCGCGCAGCACGAACGCTATGCAGTGCCCCGCAATTTGGTCCGCCATTTTCTGCTGCAAGTGTCGGCCAACACGTTAGCTGGCCCCGGTATTTATTGGACAGCGCGCTGTGGCGCGGTCCCGGTGGCCACAATTACCGCTCACGGCGCTGATTGGTTGAGCCATGTTGACGTCATGGCTCGGGTCGGGTCACGCCGGATATGGAAAAACCTGCAGCGGTAGCCAGGCGAACTAGCCTATAACGGCATGGGACCTAGAATGCCATTTCTTGTACGAAGGAGTCAGGAATAAGGACTTGAAATTCAAACGCAATAAGATGCAAATAAAACATAGGAAAAATACGTAAAGGGACTTTGTTACCTTGATATCTTCAATTACAGTTGCTTTAATTTTCCATCACCAGGGTTCAGGCCCATTGCTGCTCTAGCTCCACTGGGCACTGGCTGACGCCTTTGTGACGGTTGTGCTGCATTATTTCTACACCCAGCACCCTGAACTCACGTTAGCAATCCCCCAGCCACTCGATCTTTGAACTGTTCGTAGCCAGCCGGCCTCCAAAATATCACCAGTCCCAAAATACTTGCTGCCGTCCCAGTCCGTGCACGAGCCAGTAACTCAGTCGGACCACTGCGTGTCGAGCCTCGTCACTCGCGCGCTGACCGGCCCGCATACCGTGAACCCAGATCGCCGGCGGCCGCACACCCAGCCCGGCACAGCGGGCTCCGACCACTTGGCACTTGGTTTCCGCACTCTAATGACACGAATCGCGCTGATATATGCGATGACGGCACGCGCGTGCGGGGCGCGCTGACCGAAAACCGGTCAGCCGGCGCGGCCCAATGGCTCTTTCACTTTGGCCGACCTCAAAAGGCGTTGGAGGGTATTAGTTATGACTTCCGCGGGTACAAACCACACGGGACAGTGGCGGTTTAGGACAGCGTATAGAAACCGTCGGTAAGAAAAGTGGCACACAAACCAAATGTCTGGACATTATCAAACAATGGCTCGCTTATTGCAGAGTCAAAATACTCACCTTCGGGCACTGGGCAGACTCACCTCGAGTGCAGCACGAAAGCAAAAGAGTAGATTAGAAGTCATGCAAAGATATACCCAACCCCAAATCAAGCCCCCAAATCACATTGCTCTAAATCAACTATCTGAGGACTGAGTTCCTTCAGGTACTCTCCGCCCTCCAATCTGAGCCGGTCCCTCTGATCCCCGGAGCCCACCTCCCGGCCAGCGTGCCACGCGGCGTCGCCGATCAAATTCATTCATCGTTCATATGTGCGCCGCGGTCGGTCGTGCTCGATTTCCCCCGGAAATCAGCGGGGTTCGTCCCGACGGCGGCGGCCGGTCACTGCCGCCGAGAGCTGATTACACAGAGGGCTGCGGGGGGCGCCGATCGGCCCACCGCCGCCGCCACACACCTCGCACCGCCACCGAGAGGTGTCATAAACCCGGATCGATAAACCCACGCCAGCTACGAGCGCGGTTTTAGTGCAGAGTTTGATCTACTCTGGGACCACCAAGGATGCATGGGTCAGATCTGGTTATTTCAGTTCCAGGTCACTGACATAAATCTGAGAATTGTTTTGCATTTGATTAATTAATTCATGCATCCAAACCTCTCACAATTCATCTGGATGAGCTCACCCGTATGAATGGGCTCCACGGCTGCGTCCCATTCTCAGTATCCATGAATGAACTTGGTATCACAGCGCGGTGGGACCACTATGGAGCCGGCGCCCCGCGGAACACAATCAGGCCCAATAAAAACGGCTCCCCGCCGGCCGCGCGCCGGGGAACAGAGTCGATCACGGGACTCCCGGTGAGCCGGTACCGGTGCGCACCGGAACACCGTGGCAGCGCGATACCCTTCAGAACATACGGCCGACCATGGCGAGTCAGGTACTCTTGTACCCCAACCTACATAATGACTAGCCCGGTACTTGTGCTGCGGCCTTAATAAGCCTGTAAATAAGAGCAAGCGATGCAGCCCAGTGCTGATTGCCAACAAAATATGAATTCCTCTTACATCTTAATATGCGTCGGCTTTAATTCTCAAGGAGAAACATTGCACACACTTAAGAGTGATGTGCTGAAACTCCAAAACCTTTACACAAACCTACAAATTCACAGATTCAAAGAGACCGAGGCTGACACAGCCAGGAAAACGTTGCATATATGTTCTCCAGTTACGTCAGATTAGCCATTCAACGTCTGAAGAAGTCTTTGAAATCCACAAAACTCACTTGGCATAACATGTACTGAAACATGGTTCATTACATCGTCGGCACCTCATCCTCTGAAATAGTTACAACTGTTGGTATGCTTCGAGCGTGCATATGCAGTTGCATTAGCATATATTGTCAATGCATGTTGATTGTCTGTGACGATAATGGGTCGTGTTGCCAATAAGCATAAGCTGACCGCATGGCTGAGCCACGAACACTCAAATGACCGATGATCACTTCACAATATGTCGGCTTATATAGAACAATGATGGATAGTGCTATTGCCCAGGACCTAATACAGATACCTCGCGGAATCGTCAGGAACCATGCATGCTTCCGTCATGCTTCCCAGGAATTACTTTCCTGGATTTGCCAAGCTTGGTGCGAGAGTGTTTATACTAGTTTGGTGATGAGGAAATATCGGTCTCAAGTTTAGAAGCTGCTTACGAGCAGGCTGATACCTATGAGGACATGCTTAAAAGACGTGCCTGGTGAGCACCTCGCTTTTACCAAGACGGCGTCCTTGATAAAAGCGCTTTACCTATGGTTTGTTCTCGTGGTTAATAAAAAAAAATATCGGAGAAGGAGCTTCGAGGAGCAGTCTTGGAGCAGCCACGGGAACATTTCTGTGAGGAAATGAGCTGTTTCTGGGGCTAGTTAAATAGCAGACGAGCTATGGCGCGCCAATATTAATTTTGAGATAATCTCTAAACAATTTAACAAAGCTCATTTATAAACAATTCAAGCTTGTATTATGTCCGCCAATATATGTCTACGCAGAGTCTCATCCAGAAATCCAACTTTCGTTTGGGATGAGGGAGGAGGAAAATAGTGGTGGTGGGATGAGGGATCGAAAGGAGTTTAAAGGAGCTTCGAGAAGCGACGGGAATGATTTTCAGGAACGAAAGGTGGTTAGAGGAGTTTAGAGGAGGTTGGTGCAACCACGGGAACAGATCCTAATCTGCCTGCAGTCCTCATCCTCCACCGCCAGCAATGCCACTGTTGTGAATAATATTAAATATACCTGTCACTTTATTATTTGTATCATTTCATAGTCTGAATATTATTTTACAAGTTGTTTTAAGCAATAATTTTAGGTAAATACTCCACATACATTGGGCTGGTTCGGTCCCTATACCTAGCAGTTAGCACTGCAGTGCCAGCATTTTAATGTGAAATGAAATAGGCTTCGATTAGAAGAGTCAGACATTTCGTTTTTCTCACAGACAATGACAATACAAAAACAATGTAATAAGACCAGACGTTTCGACAACAAAGTGCCTTCGTCAGTGGAAAACAAGATATAGGCTTTACATCGATAGATCGTCTTCTATATTTTTTATCGATGTAAAGCCTATATCTTGTTTTCCACTGACGAAGGCACTTTGTTGTCGAAACGTCTGGTCTTATTACATTGTTTTTGTATTGTCATTGTCTGTGAGAAAAACGATAGGCTTCGATGTTAGAAAAAAAGACACTTGACCATAGACGGATTCACAAAGGCGCTCTGGAACGTTGCGAGGGATAGGTACTGCCAAAAAAGTTTCTCAAAATTCCAAGAACTCCTCCGATTTCAATTCCTTTCTCACTACTGTGCAGTGTAAAGCAAACTTTTCCTTTTAAAAACTGTTTGGTGTTCTTTTCTATTTGAAAAAAAAAACGGGAAATTTTCATCGATTTCGGCCGATACGAAGGGAGGGATTTTTCCCAAATGCCCTCTTGGATCCGCTGGTGCTCATGACGAGTGAATGTAAGTGTATATCCGACAGTACCGCTAAAGCGGTTATCGTCAGCATATACAATGAGTTGTTTCCCCGAATCGGTGCATATCGTGAACAAAGCACATTCTTACACGACCACTGGTCAGCCTATAAATTTTCTTCTGATACTTGGGTCCAATCTTACCAAATGCCGTGAATGCGCATTCAGGGCATTTGGTAACATTCAGAACTATTCCACATTCACTTATTCATTCGTTCAGGCAACATTCATAATTATTCACACTATCAAAACCATTAGACAAGATTAGCTGGATGTAAATAAAAAGGATGTCTTTGATATCGGTGCCGTAAAGTCCGCCCAGTGCTGCCAAATCCTATTTACGGCATTGGTAAGATTGGACTTTGGTGTCGTATGTCATGAACATCACAATAAGGTTTCGCTGATTTGGTAAAGATTCCATTGGACATTTAAACGCTCGAGTGTGACAAAAGTTAACGGATATCTTATTGATAGCACGGCACATACCAGCGTACACATGCATCCATGGCTGAAGCCCGTTTTCGATAGATTACCCGAGTTCGGCTTCGCACCCTCTTTTCTTATCAGTCATCACCTTATGAAAATATGTCTTCGGGAAAGTTGACCCCGTCGAATTCCCTAGATCCAAACTACATGTTTCATTGTCAAGTGAGAACGTGTGGTGACAGCGAATGTCAGATAGCAAGCGTCATATGTGAACTGTAACAACTGAAAATCATAACTTAAACAGTTGGGAAATATAGGTACAGTTTTGGGGGCAATTGAAGTGGTTTTGGGCAGATGTCTGAACTGATGGTTTATTGCAGGGCTTGTTTTGTTGCTGGAATACTCTGACCGAGATTGATGCAGAGACACCTACGCGCGGTGGCTTCGCAAAATTCTGCTCAATGGTTCTGGCTTGTGAATGAAAAGGCAAAAATTAAAGAAATCTGGTTCGCTGCGGACGAGGGAATTGGATTTTCGATTAACTAAACTTTTTTTTTGAAAATGGGGCATCAAAGTTACATTGATGAAGGGGAGGGGGCCGTGTCCAGTCGTGAGGGCACGTTAAACGTTCGGACAAAATTCTGCCATACAACTGGAATTGCGCGATCGGGTGGTGGGGTCAGGGTCAGCACAACAAGCTATGCTTAGTGCGGGCTCTGATTCCTCAAATCCACCCATTCAACCATTCGGACTAAATTTATAAAAAAAAAAATGAAAAGGTTTAATCCACTATGAAGTATTCTCGTGAGAAATAATACAAAATAATCGAGATTAGAACGAAGAGGTGATAGGTATGTGTGCGTCATCATGCACCTTCATTTCGCCTAGAATAAGAGATCAATTCGTTAACAATTTAATACCTGTTCGCTTTAAACACTCCAGGTTTGTTATGCAAACTTCAGTGACAAAAGGCGGCTCCATAGCCTTGTCGCCCCAGTCCTGGCCTTCATTGAAATAACACTCTATTTATGTACTGGCGGGCGTCCAGCTGAGCCAGCGACCGTTAGGTGCGATATTACCGTGCAATGCAGCGCGGGTGTCGCCCTTACCGTCAGTGGCGCGGTGACGACAAAAGGCGTGATCGTCGCTGATCGATCGCCCGGCGCGTCACCACAAACGGGGGCGGCCGCCACCACCAAACACGTGCAGATGAATACTTCATCTGTCAGCGCGGTGCAGCCCTCTGCTGGCCGGCTGCACTGAGAGCCGCCCGCAGCTCCATTGTCCTCAGCCACACGTGATTTGTTTCCCACTGTCGCTCCGCCCCGCTCGGCTAAAATAGTCCATTTCCACACCTTGTCATCGATTATTTCTGGCCAGTGCAGCTCATGCCGGTATTATTCCTCCCACTGGACGTCTGGAGGTGAGCGACAAAACAAATACGACGTGCCACAATGGCGGGGGTGCCGCCCCGTCCACACAGTGAAGTGCCGTGATTGCCGACCGCTGTGCAGCCACACGCCTCACCAAAGCAATGGGATATTTAAATAGAGGTGAATTAGCCGCGAGCGCGGTGACATCGGGCGTCATCGGACACGGGAAGCCTTCTCAGGAACCAGCCATTCTTGCACCGCCGCTTATCGGCCGCATCTGAGCGGCGGGCGCGCGGCGAGGGGGCGGAGCCTCGGCTGCTGCACGGCTCCGGCTCCGCCTCTGAGCGGCGATTGGCTGAGACGCGGAGGCTCCGCCCCGCGCCGCCGCTTCCTCAGTGCTGCCCTCTGTGAGGCAGGTGCCCGGGCGGCGGCGGTCAGTCGCTCGTCGTGTGTGAGGGGGTGCGCCGGGTCTGTGCTTTTGCCCGCGCTGTGCCGACCGACAAAACGCAACGATTGGTGAGTACCCGACTAGAGCTCGGTCAGCGGCGTGAATTGTGAGCGGTTGTGTCGTACGTGGTCGCACAACCTTGGAATGGTGCTTGTTACAATTATCGGTGATCGGATATTCTTCTACGCCACCTCTGAGCGCGATGATTATGTATAAATGTATGATTTTGGTCGCCCTGCTGCTTAAGTCCACATATGAAATTATGAAAGATATTTGGGGAAAGTCAATGGATTTATTACATCCAGCAACCACATCGTCTTCACTTTGCCGTTCGAAAATATACTTGCTTACCTAAGGCCTAAGGGTCGCCAACGTAGGCATCCAGCCATGGCTCCACATCGACAAGATCAAATAATTAATGAATAAAATGCTTCATTCTGGCAAAATGGAATCACCACTTTTTTCGACTGCGTCAGTAAGTGTGAAACTCATGTGTTTTCCGACATGAGCGTAAATGCCTAGCTAGGACTTATCAAATGCATTTATTAAGATAAAAATTTCAATAAGCCTGTAGTTCCAATGCCATGTCGGGTATTTCTTCTTTTTTTTGTAAAACTTATTCGGGTAACCCTTGCTGGCAATTTTTAAAGGTTACTTCAGCAGAATTAGGACTGCAAGATTAAAATACGCCGGCCAGAGCAGAAGTTGCCAAGCTGCTACATTACAATATCACCCTGAGATCCGATATACGTCACTGCCTAGTCTTTGGGCATTGACTGATCTAATCTCACCAATATACCAGTAGTTAGAAGGTGTTGCCACTGGTCCCCTCGGACACACGCGCGTGGGTCGGAGCAGGCGCGGAGAAATCGACATCCGTGTGTAATTAGTTGTACAAGCCGCGCTCCGACTGACAGGTCGCGGCCGGTCGGTGTACTGTTCGCTGGCTGCTCGTTACCTGGTAGCCCAACACCGTACAGAGAAAACGTGCCGACCGACTTATTAATTATAGCACTAGAGGAAGCAGCACGCGCAGTGCGAGAACACGCAGCTTTTGTTTCCAGAGACGGAGTCGTGCTCTGCGTGTGTAATCCGTGTGGGAAGGCTCGGGCGGCGAAAGGCAGCCGTGGTATTTCTGCTGTTTGTAGCTTTGTTAACATGCTATAAAATATATCGCTTTACCAGATTATGTAACGTTATACTATAGCAGAGCAATGCCTTTTTGCGTACCAAAAATATTTAGTTTGCATAAATTGGCATCTGGCAACTGGCATTCTCCTGAACCGTTCGAAATCTGAATGCTTTTGAAATGTACGCAAAGAGTCCATCTTTGGGCAAAAGATGGACTGTTCATGCATGACAATTGTTAATTGGTGCCAATGTCCCACAAAACTGAGAACAGCAATAAACGGAAAATATGATATATTATAACTAAGGGAAATAAATAAGAAAGATGCGACGCCGAGCGTCCTTTCTGATTTCTTAGCACGATTTTAATTCAAAAATAACAATTGCAATGTGTTCTTACATTGGACGATAAATTTGTGCGAACGATCGAATTGGTGATAGATAATGAAATCAATTATCATTCAAAACCCTACAACTCGGACACGGGACAGTGCGTCTGTTCATCATTATCAGTATCTTTTGGCTCCGAGCCTATGCAATTCTCAGCATTTGCGTTCCATAGGCCCAACAATCAGAACAATACTGCACAGGATTGCACCTAAACCCTTCTCACACTGACCTGTCTGTGATCCTCTCCTCCTATCACCCTCTGAGATCTGTAAATATGTAACGCTAGAGGCCGTCGAGTATGCATAGACGCGTTACACGGCACTGGTCCGGCCTAGAGCTATGGCGGGCTGTGGCGACGGGACTGTGGCTGCGGGATGTGGCGGCTGTCTGTAATGGTGGACTGTGGCGGCGGGCTGTGGCGATCGGCTGTAGCGGCAGGGATGTGGCAGTGGGATGTGGCAGCACGGTGGACTGTGGTGGCTGTCTGTAATGGCGGACTGTGACGGCGGACTGTGACTGTGGGATGTCGTGGTTAGCTGTGGTGGTTAGCTGTGGCGGTTACCTGTGGCGGTCAGCTGATACTGTGAACCGTGGGGCCCGACTGTAGAGGTGGGATATGGTGGTTCGCTGTGGCGGTTAGATGTGGCCTGCGGTAGTTGACTGGCGGTGGGATGCTGCCGTGGAGTGTGGCGGCGGGCTGTGGGCTGTGGTGAAGAAATGTGGACTGTAGCAGCCGACTGTGACGGCTGCCTGTAATGGTGGATTTTGGCGTTGGAGTCTGGCGGCAGACTGTAGACTGGCGGTGGAATGTGGTCGTAGGATGCGGTGACAGACGGTAGCCTCAGGCCGTGGCGGCTGGCTGTGGAGGCCGACTGTGGCGGTTAGCTGTGGCTGCGGGTTGTGACGGCTGACTGTAGCAGTGGGATGTAGCGGTGGGACGCTGTCGTGAGATGTGGCTGTGAAATGAAGCGGCAGGCTGTGGCGGCGGTCTGGTACATACGACCTCCTCAGAATTTGATTGGCGCTGCTTGCGAGGGGGACTGACTGGCAGTGCCGGCCAGGAAGTGAGACCGACTTTAATGTGTTCGGACCCGGTGGCTCGCTGTTTCCCTCATTCTCCGCCCGTCATTCGGGCAGACGGTTTATTAGACCTCGGCAAGTCTTGGAAGTGCTAATTGCTGTTTAGTGGGAAATACAGATACCAAATGGGACCACTGAAAACGTATACCTGTCCTTGTTTTGACAGTTTATTACCGCTCTGGGTTGTTGCTTATTGTCCATGTGGAATGATCAGGCTGCCATTCCCATAAACATGCTGCCAGCAGAGTTATGAATTATTGCTTATTAAATTATTGAACCTTTTTGTAGCATTTGCAAGAAATTTTTTAGCATTATAAAATTTAGCATTGTATTTTGTAATATGGATGAAAAATGGCTATAATGTCGACATTTTGCCATCCACTTAAAACGTTTTGTGTATTATAAACCTTGGTAAAACTATGTAGAGATTCAAATAAATGTCTCATGTTGTCAGCTTGCATTGTAAGTCTCAATTGTCGAAATTGTCTCAAGTCGTCCAAATAAAATGAAATTAGGTATCGCTTGACAGAGGTTTGCTAAGATTAACGAAATCCCAACGGATGTTTCTCTTTTGCAGCTTGAATAAGCACCAATGTGTGCTTAAGAGTGCTTAAAATATACCTATTCGATCCTTTCACTATTGCTAACACATTTTACTGTTCTTACTGACCAAAAATATTTGAAATGCGGTACCATAACAAAGAATAAGAGATGTAGTAAGCTCCTATAAATCGTATATCGTGTGGTTACGAAGTGATTTTTATGCTTACCACGTAATTGTTTGAGCCGTAATGATATGTTTCACACCAAAGCGAAGGCAAAACACAGCTTATTAGTCTGGCTATGAGCTTTAATCTGACCATGTCTAAATGGATGCCAGTTACCAGCCTCCCTTGCTTGTGACAATGTCCTTCACATGCCACCGAAATCCGCAGAGCGGCCGAATCCCTGGCACAGTAGCGGATCGACAGAGCGAAATACAGATACTCGTGATTGAAGAGGATGTGAACCTTGGAGACGAGCATGATATCAGTTGTTCTAACCAGAAAATCGCTCACAGGCTTCATTTGTCAGCGTTGAAACCGCGACACGCTGTTTTGGAGCTTTGGAGAGCTTACAGGTGTGCCAGCAATTAGTGGCTGTAACAACTGTTATCTAACATTGCTGACGTTTTAAGATGGAGCAAGGTGTTAACGTTTTATTTATTTATAAGGCGAAGTTTTAGGATTGTTTCAGCCAGGGGCAAAACTGCACTTGCAAATATAGAGTACGATTGCAAGAGGCTCTTTTCACAATTTATTCGCGATATTTTATTTTTGCAGGTGTTCCTGAATTATTAATTAATTTATATGAGGCAGGCTGAGGCTCAATCGTAATATGAACTGAAGAAAAGTTCATTCAAAATACCATATTATTGTAAAGCATCGCAATATAATATAGCACGCAAGAATTAGGGATGGTGATTGAATATTGGTAAAGGTAGTATGCATCAACTTATACCTACTATCCTTGTACAGCATTTTCGAACATCAACATATCAACGCAAAAAGGGGAAGGAAGATGGGGATAACATTATCGATAACAGCAAAAAATGTAGTTTTGTAGCGATCATCCTCCTATGATTGAGAATATTGCATCTTTGATTGATGCCAAGGTGCTAACCGGCGAACCCCGTGCCGCTGACGTCATTGGTCCAGTTGTGACATCATTGGTTCACCCGTCGGTGAGATGAGTGTCGAACACCCACTGCCGTCGACCCGCTCTTTCCGAACAGCTCACTCTCCATCGTATGACAGGGAGGAGCCTCGACAAAAACGCACGAGGCGAGATTCCGGTTTCAGTGTCGCCGCTGTCGCGCCGGTGCGGTGGCGGCGGTCACCTGTTTCAGCTCGGGTGGGTGACGATGATCTGCTCGTCACACGGCAGCGCCAGGTAGCAGCGGTAGTCTGCAAAGATGCCATGTCCAAACGAGCGGCGAGTGGAGCTTGTTAGTTATGTTCAGCCACCATTGTTCGGTGATCGGACGGGCGTCCAACCACAGCGCCGTGCATGATTGCACGTGTGGCGCTCGTTTTATCCATTTTCTCACAAGTGTTTTCAGACATAGTGATGTTGAAAAATTGGGCGGATTATCAGTTCCTTTAAGGACTACTTTCCCTATGTAATCTAATAATTTTCTTGTTCAATCTTCTGGGAGTGAGTTGGGTTTAGCGCCTGTATTTTTGTTTCAACCACCGTTGTGAAACCGCGCTATTCTGTGGCGGTTTTCCCAGGATTGGGTGTTAGATCGAAACCAGCATGACAGGCACGATAAGGGCTACTGGTGCTAATTGTTCGGCTTCTGACACCACGACCGATCTGTGTTCGGACCAGCTGCAGTGCAGAGCAACATGACACGATCTGGCGCGCTACCTCACAGCAGAACGGTGTCGAAATCCCGCCGGGCTGCAGGCGGCTGAGCCGATCTCTGTGCGAATTATGAGACCGAGGTCGCGCTAAGTGAACCTGACGCACATCAACCGCTAAGTGACGCAAGGCTGCGCATTTAAATGCACTATATTAATAGTTATTTTGTCGAAGCTTTGCCGACCGGAAGTCATGTCTCCCTGCACAGTTGCAAACGCCGGCCCATGCTGCATTTTCATTAATAACCGCCGTCACTCGGCTAATAATCAGACGTCAGATGCCAGATGGTTAATACTGTGAAAGGAGGCGCTGCTGGCTGGTTCGCAATGCGCTGCTGCCGTCTGCCTAACGGCCCCCTGACCAGGCAAGAAAAATCGGCAGAAACTTCGCACACTACTAACACTTCCCCACTCGCTTCATAATCGTTAAAGCAACAAACATGACACGGGTAACACGCAGGGAAATTATTGCGCTTTTGCTACACCAGGGATATTTGACAATGATGTGTTCTTAAAAGAAAAAAGCTAAGCTACTTTTGTACATGCCTGAGCAGTGAGCAATGAACAACGCTGCATAAAATGTCATTAGTTTCGGTTCCACGCTGCTGGCAGTGTGCAGAGAGCGCTGACACTTCATTTGGCGTCCGTCGGCCGGCACGATGAAGGCAGGTGGGCCTGTGGTGGACCCCTGCGGTATCCCGGCGGTCAGCCGCTCCACAAAGCCCAACTAACGATCCCCCGCCGCGCCGGCGGCCGCACACAATACCGGCGCACACAGCACGCCACTGTTGGCCGCGCTGCGCCACTGTTCGCCACAGAGCGCCACTGTCGGCCGCCGCGCCGCGCCCCACTGACACGGAGGGCGCCCGACATCAACACCTCTCGGGCCGCTCGGCGCGGCGCGCGGGTTGTCCAAGACGCTAACATCGGCTAAACTGACAGCGCGCCGGCACGCAGCGCCGGCTCGCAAGTCAGCCTCCGGAGCCGAGCACTTATCTTCACATCATAATAAGCGTCAATGATCGTAATCGTGACTAGGGCGCTCGTTTTGTGATGCGCGCCGGGCTATTTGCATAATTTGCCGCGATGATCGAGTGCCTCATGCCAGTTGATCAGACCAGTTGGCTGGGCAACGGCGGCTCGAACAGGGGTGGAATTTTGAACTCTTTTCGGTCGACACGCTCACGTGTCTCTGCCGCGGGGTTTCCCAGCTGTCGTGACGCGTTTGTGACGCGATGTGACAGGACATCCCCTGTGACGGAGGAGTGACAGCGGACCGGCCGCGCCGTCACACTCGGAGCGATTCTGAAAACTGCCCTGGGCCGCCCGTCAGCCAGGCGATGAGCGTGGGCCGCAGGCCGTTCATTGGACATTTCCTGCAGCTCCGGCGCGCCGAACGGGGCGCATACAAATGACATGATTTGGCCCCCTCACCTGGGAGTGCGCCGGGTGGCGTGGGCTTCCACATTAAATTGTAACTTTTCATGACATGAGGTTAAACAGTGATAAAGCGCAGGTAAATGACGCGTGCATCGTTATGCTTCTCGTAAACCAGCCTCGTGACTGCATTTACGGCATTATTATTGCCACTACCTAACAGCAGAAGACTATTTGTGGTATCTGTGAATACAGTTAGCCCATAATTTGTGGCATATCTTTGGGGCATTATTACACATGCCACGGCAGTTCCATCTTCTTCCCGGCTCACAACCATTAGCAGCTGAACGATGGGGTCTGGTATTGTTCCCTGAGGGCACTTCAGCGCCCGGTTTCCACAATAGCTCGCTGGATGACGTCACTCACAGGGTCTGCTGTGAGTGACGTCACTGCATATATGACGTCATAGCTCGGCAGCAGCCGACCGCAGGCCGTCGTGCGGGGAGTGACTGCCGATCGAGCGAAATGTCAGATCCGGCGGTGGCGGTGGCGGGTATCTGGGCCTGGGGTAGACTGGAGTCGTCAGAAGGCCTCCCCTTTCACCCCCCCCCCCCCCCCCCACCAGCCGGACAGACAGCCAGCTGACGCTGTGGAGTGACCACCACCGCCGGCAAGGTGTTGACTGCAGCTGCCTCTGCCTGGCGGCGAACAATTACCAATTACAATAACAAAATAAGGCAGCGATGAGGCGCCGGCGCAGCGTTCCACATCTGGACACATGCTTGTAGCCAAATCAGATTACCCTCAAACATTGCAGCCAACTACTGAAACACTTTTGCACGGGGATGACGGTGTTCTCTGGGTTGGTCCGCAGAGGGGTGGAAGGCCGCCTGTCGTCTGCATTCTGACGATAGGCTAATGGAAGGCGCTGGGTGCCCACCACGGTGGTCCGATTGAAGACAATTACAATACAAGGCCCATTGTATGCGGCGCATGTCTGGCCTTTAGCGGAGCGGCCGGACCGGACCCATTGAGAGGAACATCTAGCCACCGCCGGACGGGCGCCGCGAACAGACTTTTCAATCCACCGGTCGTGGCTTGATTTCCATCGCTGTCCGGCCGGCGTCATGTCAGTTTGACACTAAATATCGCTCATTCTCGGTAACGCTCGGCGTTAACCTTTATAGCCTGAAATCGACATATAGGTGTCAGATGACAGGTGCCCGGTTGGCACCTGAGCCGTGTTTAATTTAAACCCTGGGGTCAACTCAGTGACATGGGTACGCCTGCCGGGAGGAACTACTGAGGATGCCGGGACGCGCCGGGACGAGTCGAGTCGCTGCCGGGACAGGCCAGCCGGACCGAGTCGCCGGGACAGCTCGCCGGCAGCCCGGGATCACACGCCACCGGTCGTAAACGTCGCGACACGATTGGAGGCGCCGCCGCGCCGCCGCGCCGTGTGATCGCCGCAGCGCGCCGCCAGTGCCGCCGCCGCCGCCCGGCGCGATCAGCTGATAACGGCGCGCCGCCGCCGCCGCCGCCGACCGCGTCACGTCCGCCGCCGTCGCCACAAACGCCGCGGCCGGCGCGCCGGACATCTGGTGCGCCCCGGTGACCTCTGTGCAGGAGATGGTCCCTGCCGGCTGGCCAGTGGAGGGGAGATAATGGGAGAGGCTGCCGGCCGACCCGGCGGCCACCCAGGCCTGCTCAGTATTCGGAGACGAGCCGGCCCATCACAGCGACATCGCGGCCGCTGTGTTATTGGAAAACGATGCATACGATGGGCGTTGTAGCGCATATCTCATGACCCGCTGCAGAATTATGGGTGCCACTTGGTTTTTCGAAGGCGGATGCATTTCATGCGACACTTCAGGTCATTCACAATTCGGAGCTATTAATCTTCCACCGCGAGACTTTGTAGCCACTGAGGAAGACAAATCATATCGGTATCGGCACGCATGCTTTGCATGCAGAAAACTGAAAACTATTTAATTCTGAGCGCTGCCGTCCGGCGATCATCCGTCTTGCGACCGGCCGGCATTCCCGTTTCCAGTGTCGTGAAGAAATCGCATATGATTAAACCGCTGTCGTCACTTGCATCTGCGAGCGATCTGTTCTGAACAAGCCGGTGCGGCCGCCGCGCGCCGCAGTCTTACACTAGTGACGTCATCAAACAGAGCAGACAGCATACCAATATAGGGGCGGGCGGCGCGCGCGGCACACGGGAGTCGACCAGCCGACAGCCGGTGACAAATCGAAACAAACCGCCGCCGAGCGCGTCAATGACGGGCACAGTGCGCCGCGACAAAACGCGACAAATGGGCCGCATATTTGCAGCGGCTGACACGGGCGCCCCGCTGCGGACGACAGCCGCTCAGCGCCGTCCGAATAACCGCCGGAGCTGGCTGGCAGCGGGCCAGCGCGAGCGCGCTCCGCATCACAGCTGCCCAGAGTGGCGCGAGCCGATTCACAACCAGGCTCGTCTTGGACCACCTGAATGTCATGCAACGGACGGCTGGCCGCAACTTCCGACAACTGCTGTTCTGCGCCATCCAAGATGGCAGGGAAGTTTGGATCGGAGAAAGGTGCGGGCACCAGAGGACCGCCCGGCACTGGCGGACCACACTGGTCCATGGCTCCCGGCCGCCGCGCCGACCGGGACACCGTGCCGCACACTCAGAGCAGTCCGCTCCCGGTCACCGGGCGCGCACAGCGCCGCCGAATAATGCGATCAGTTATGGCGCTCTGAGTCGCCGGTGGTGACGAATGCTCCGGCTGGCCGCAGGGAGGAGGGTCGCCCGCTCTAAGTGCTGATGGTGTCGCCGCCGCCGCCGCCGTGTGGCCCCGATGAATATTACATGTCGTGCCGACAGCGACAGCGCCGCTGGTTAGGCCCCTCCCCCGACATCAGCGGCCGGGTGGGCCCGCGGGCGTCCGGCTCCTCCCCCGGTAGCGGTCAGGGGCCCAGGGGTGGTCAGGGGGCACAGAGCACATCCGGCGGACCCTTCACCCTGAGAGGTGCGCTGTGGTCCGGTCGGGACCGGCTGGACCGGCCTTGTCCGCTGCAGTGGCCCCTCGTGGATCACATGACGCATCACCGACCGTCCAACACCATGTGGATCGATCAGACCCATGTCAACTCAGCCAAGGCGCTGCTGTGTCGTGCTTAGCATCTCATTTACAGTGTCACTACACAAAGCCGAACTGGCCCCAGCCATCCAAGCATAAAATGGCCGCTTGCAATCTAAACAAAGATAACACGGCGGCTCTGGTGCGGCGAGCACGGACAGATGAATCTCCAGGTAACACTATCCGCGCCGAGGATCGCCCCTTCCCGCGGGCGTGGGCAGGTGTAAATCAGACACCATTTAGTGGCGCCCAATCGCCGCGTTTGGAGCGGGCCGGCCCCGTTTTGAATACGTTAGCCGGCGGCGCGATCAGCGTCTATTGATTTCAGAAGAGGGCGGCGCAGATAGCGCGTCGGACCGATCTGGGGGAGATAGAGGCGCCGATGATGGATGGCGAAAGCCGCAGCCCGGTCCGGGCGGCTGCGGGGCGGGACTAAGCCCACACCGGGCGGGGCCAGCCGGCCGCGCCGCGCCGACTGATTGATTTTGTCGGCGGCGACTCTGCAGGCGCGCTCAACACCTCGCCGCTAATGAGTCGGCGCCGCGCCGGCCCGGCCGCCGCCGGATGACGGGCAGTGTTGCACGCCGCCAATTGGTCGCTGGCCGGCCGGCCTCCGCGCACGAGGCCGGAGCGGCCAACGCGGCGCCGACAGCGTCGCCGCCGCCGCCGAGCTGTCGCCCAAGACGGCCGGTCGCATCACGCGCTTCCCTGGTCCGAGCGGGCCGCTCCACAGCGGCGGTGTTTAATCTCGCTCCGTGCCGCGCAGTCAGCTTGCATGGTCGGGATTGGATTACAGCACCGGCCCGAATTACAGCGGCTGTATCATCTCCGTGGGAAATACAACTTAATTATGCATAATCCCATGAGGCGCTCAGAACCAGAGTCGGGTATTTCTTGGTTTCTGGGATAACCGTTTTGTGCTGATGATAAGTGCATGTGGATATGCCTGCATGGTACGAACTAAAGTGGCAAGTCTCACTCTTGTCTGGGTTTTGATCTGCAATGATACAGGAAGGACGCAAAAGGTATAAACCTTTTGCTCAGCCAACTTCTTCACGTGCCGGCAGTGAGTCATGTCGGCACGTTTGGTTCGAGTAATACCATCACAACTTTAAGCTAGCCGTAGATGAAAAAGAAATGTAATGCGTCAAGCAGTATCAGTTTTGGGCGGTTCAGTCCGGATATCTATACACTAATAACGGCTGCATGACGGGGGTGCTTTGTCCCTACAGGTTAGCACCGTTTCAGGGGAATAGAATGTGCAATCCCGTCACCAGCTCTCCGTACTTGGAGCACACTAAATTAATGATGGAAATTATAGTCGTAATGAGACACTGCCAAAACATACTCTGACAAAGGTTTACACATAAAGATGTAGCGCAACGAGAGGCCACAATGGATCTAATTGGTGTTATTTGATGAAGAACTCGAGCGCATTAACAGGCGACGGGACCTATTCAACCACTCACGAACACCACAGATTTCCTCCTTTGTTTTGTTTACAGAAGCGAACGTAGTTAGATCGTGCGAGGGAATATTCGGTAATTGGGCACATTTACATGTTTTCTTTAAAAACGAATATATGAGTCATGAGGTTATGCAAGAGATGATTTTGTGTTAAATTTTCACAACATTAAAAATCTTGCACCTAGATATCGAAGAGTTTTTTTTAGAGTACCAATGCTTATTGCTAGGCATACTAGCTTAAATTGGTCATGTATGCATGACCGACGGGCACTTGGCTTTTCATCGGCAAACAGATGTGTTATTGTTGGATGTGCTAAGTCAATGGGAAAAAAACAGAGCAATGTATGTATGTTGCAATTTATATATAAAAAACTACAACACTTGGTGAGGGTAACAAAAAAGCATTACCACCTGGGTACCGTTGTGTACTGGACGACGGCTCAGGGGCTTGCCTCTATCAGAGTTCAGTCAGCACAATCACTAATGTCCTCTCACAGATGATCGGCCAATCCGTGTGTTACATTTGCATGCAGTCCATACATTTTGTATGAGAGATGGAATTATACACTGGAATAAGACGTACTTGTAAGGACTCGATACACCCTCAGACAGCTCATGTTTTGAATCGCATAAACGTTTATCGTGTTTCGTGTGCCAATGTTTCGTAATGTCAGACTCTGTTTTAGCCACGCTCAACGTACATCAATGAGGAATTGAACGACCCTTTTTAACCGATCACGGCAGTAGAATGCTACCTATAATATAATATAATATAATATAATATAATATAAAATAATAATATAGTTGATAATATAGTTGGCACTTGCCATCTTTCAGTTAATGCGTTTGATCAGGGAAAATGATCAAAATCATCAAATCATTTGACTGCACTTTCAGTTGATTTGTTTGATCGGGGAAAATAATCAAACAGTTTAAGCGATGTGTAACCAAATTTTTGTGCCATGTTCCTGTGAGTTTTCTAGCCCCATATTATCCTACAACAATGTTTTGCGCTGTTTTTGCTCGTACCCGCCCCATTATGGTGTTACGTGGTTTATCAAGTTAGCTAGAAGCTGGGGACACGCCACTTCCAAACACTAACTTAATGACACATTCTGGCCAAAAATGATCGGTGTAATCCGATGGAGCCATTGTCCTTCTCAATCACCTCGAGCAGCAAAAACTGTCGGTTCGACTACTTACACCCCATTTGAGTGATTACACTCGCGCCTGCCGTGCGCCCTAATCCCTCCAGAACTGTTCGACACGCCGGCAACGTCCTGAAGTTTGACGTATTGGCAGCGGCGACTTTCCTGGCCGCCGCAGTCCGTTCGAGGCGCCCGTCTAATGGGCTTTACACCCTGTCCGGCGGTGTCGGGCTGCCATTGCATTGTCACGGGACGGTCCGGGGTTCAGCGGACGCTGACGGGCAGCGCGCCTCTCCGTACCGCTGACTATCCGTTGTCAGCGCTGGGATCAGCGGTAGCAGCACACATCAGCACCGGCCGCTTGATATGCCGCTCCTCGACCTCTAGACGGATCTCTTTTAGCAAAAAAAAAGAACATTGCATTAAAGTTGAGACAGCACACATTCGAACTGCTCAAGAAGGCTCTCTTAGCCTAAAGTAAATTAATGGAGTCATCACAAGCAATTGCCACAGTTCCATAATACAAAATTTCCAAACATAAAAATCGGTACACCATCCCGTAAGAAGCGTTAACGGGCACCCGAGTCCAAACCAGTCAGCTCGTCAGCTGGTGTCAGTGACCTGACTCGCGGTCGCTCGGTCCCGCTCACCCCACAGGCCACAGCCCCAGTACCGGGGCGGCTCGGTGATGGGCCGGGTGCCCGCTGTCAGCAGCTGATGAGGGCCGTCCCATCCCCGTGCCATCCCCGCCCCATCCCGTCACCGGCTGTCACAACAGCGCCGCCGGTCATCAAGCCCACCGGCGCACCCAGGTCACCTGCACGGGGTGACCCACAGTAGGGAATCACCAGGCGTTCCAACTCGGATTTCCCATCCCAAAATAGAGAAACTGCAAAGAGGAGAGGCTAATTAATCAGGGTGGAGACTTGAGTTAATGTGTAATGAGGGATCTTTTGATGTGACACCCCCACCCCCAACACGCAGCGATCCCTGAGTGCGCCCATGCGCCGGCGGCGGACGCACAGTCGACTGAGTGCATTAATCAGTCAGTAACTAGCCACGACAATTAGTCGCCGGCGCTATCGGCGCGTCAGTAGGCAATCGCCGACCTATCGACTGTACCCGGGACGCGTGTGTACGGGTGCGTGCATGCGTGCGCGTGCTAGGGGGTGCGCGACAAAACTGGGACCACCGCGGTGAGCCACGCTACCCTGGCGCACCGTGCGGGCCGGTTGTTATTGTTTGGACGCGGGAAGATACATTGATCAGAGCCGATTACCTCCGTTCCGTGAACAATTTCGGCTCCCCCGCTGAGCCGCGAAACTGCGGCGGAGGCAGCACGCAAACCGACGCTAATGGGCTGGCTCATTGGCGGCACTCACAGCGCTGCCAGCTCCGGCGGAGATGGACCGATAACTGAGAAAAGACCTGGCAAAGTGAACGCCTTCCTGACGTGCTCGGAGCCGGCCCCTTTGAGCCGAGTGCATTCGTGCGCGCGCGGTGGCGTCATCGGGTGAATTGGGTGGATCGGCGGCCAATGTGGCGTACTCGGCAGTTGTGGCGCTCTGGGGCCACTGTGCCGCGCTGGAGCCGATGTGGCACTCCTCAGTGCGCGTCCACAACACTCTGCTGCTGTCCGACACCGCAGCTCAGCGCCGTTTGCTGCGGCCCGCTTCGATCAGCCGACAGACCCGGCCGCGCGGTTCAGGCGGTATATGACTATGAACGTCCCATTTTGACAAATAGACGCGTCAAAACGCCCCGCGCTGGGGCCACATTTTAAGAAACCATATTAGCAGGCCGTCAACAAACAGCATCGAATTGTCCCAATAAATTTCACGACGTTTTAAGGCCGAAGAGGCGCCGCCGCCAGCATGAGCGATTCCAAATGCGTCAAACAATGAGCTGTGAAGGTTCGTCAAGCCAAGCACCCCAGGGCGCTGCAGAACAAACACGTAAAGGAGCTAGGAATACGAAGCCTTGCGTAAGCTTCGTAGAAATGATCTTCCGATAAGCTATCGGAAGACTTTTTCTAAGGATTCGATTGTATAAGGCGACGCTGTGCCCCTGGGAACGCATACGACCGTTTGACGTATGTATTTGTATTTTTGGCCCCATGAGCTCTCAGCGCGTGCTTTCGAGGAGAGAGCCGGCGGTAGAAGGATTACAGCGCTATTCATGGCAGTGACTAGAGCCGTTTGTCTTGCCTTCTGGGATTAATATTACGCCTCTGCTCAGTCTGTCCTCACGCTCAAAAGTAATAGTGTGTCTAGTCTAATGTATTTATTTAAGAGGTCAGTAATTCGGCGAAATATATTGCTAAAACGGTCTTTCCCAGTAGTTTCAGGCAGAGCTCGAATGACGTTCATTTCTTGGCGACTCGTTTCAGCAAACTACTCAATGTATACTGCTATCAGCACACTCAATTACTCGACTTCACCTTAGCGCAAACTGGGCTCTTACGACTGATGAATGGTGTCATGATTAAATATCGAATAATGTCATATCGTGTGAGGAGTATGGGCACGCCAGGTGGGCCTTAACTTGATTGGTCGCTGCAAATGGGTCAGAAATGGCCTCGCGGCAGGGCTGGACGGGTGTTCCCTGCTGGAAATGATTCTGGTAGCTCGTATAAATGAGTTTGAGCTGCAGGACGAAAAAGGTTCGACTCAAAATTAAGATGGTGCTCAAATACATCCCTCTGCCGGGTGAGATGTGAAGTGGCTCGGGCTAGATAGGTACGTCGCAAGAATTCTTGCGACGTACCTATCTAGCCCGAGCCCGAGCCAAAATCAAGAAACGTATCCTTAAGGATACGTTTCTTGATCAGTATAAATCCAATGCTTGTATTCACCTTTCCTATTGAGATTTCTCAAATTTTAGGTTTCTTTTTCTCAACAAACAATACTCTAACAGTAAGAAATGTTTCTGTTTCATCAGAAAACTCGTTTCTTCTACGCCATTAAACCTAATAGCTGCATTTTCTTCAACTTCAGCAGCCACTTCTTCGACTTGCCACCGCCGCCGCCACCCTACGCTGTGTCAGCAGCGGCGCTGTCGGCGGCGGCGGCGGCGGCGGCGGCGGCGGCGGCGGGTCTCCGTTTGTCGGCACCGCCTGACCCGGCCGGCCCCACAAAAAGCCGCCGGGCAAAAAGTCGCCGACAAGTCGATGGGCCGATATTCCTAATTGAATACACCAGTCGGACGGCCGACAGCCACGCCAAAAACGCCGCCGTATCGCCGCCGCCGTCAGCCGCCGGCGCCGCTGCCGCACCCGACCGGCGGCGGCGGCGGCGGCGGAGACACCCCGCCGGCGGCAGACAACCCGCAGCCCTCGGACCGCCGCCAGCAGGACAGTGGCAGGACCGTCGATCAGCGAACTGTAACAGCAAGTTTAAAAGAGATAAGACTGAGGAAGGCTTGCCAGTCAGCTCTGTTGGCCGACCTGCGCCGGAGGAGCCGGTAGCGGCGCCGGCAGGGACGGGAGGGATGAACTCCGACAGCAGAGGGCGCCCCGCTCCGGGCGGGCGGCTCGGGGTGCCGCGGGTCTCACCAGCCGACCGGCCGGCCGGCCCCGTCCGCCGACCGGCGAGCCCGCGGCGCCAGCTAATTCGGTCCGCTTCAGCCGTAATTAAAGTCTGATTTAATAATAATCAGCGGCGTTACTCAGCGCAACTGGCGTCATTGACAAATGTACTGCCGTAATTGCCGCATGTTTACCCAGAAATAATCAGGCTGCGCCAATAGGGCTGAGCGCTGGCCGTGAATGCACGCCAATGTGACCGCTGCGGGCCGCCGGCTGGGCCGCGGCTGCCGTGCGTCGTCCGTCGTATGCGTGACGTCGGCATCGCTCAACGTATTTACCGTCGTGTGTCGACACGCCGAGCGACTAATGAACGCCGCTCCCGGACGGAGGGAGCCGATGAACAACACCGCGTGCCGATGGTCGTAATAAAGGCAAACGTCCCCCCTACCAACCAACTACCAACGAGCATCGATTGATAACGGTACACGCACGTGCGAGTGAGCCGGCGCGGTTCCGTCTCGCCCGCGGCACTCGGTGACCTTGGCCGGGCCACCGAGATGCGTGACGTCACTGAGAGGCAGCCAATCACAGGGAGTCTCGGGGTGGTCTCTGGGCCGAGGGAAGCCCGGCTCGGCCGGACGCCAGCCGCCACCCATGGCCTCCAACAAAGGAGGCAGCGCCGGCAGCAAAAACACTGCCGCCCTGAAAGCCACTCTAAGTTATATAGTCATTACGCTCATCACCGTATCGGGCCGAGATGTTATAAATTCATTTTCTTTTCAATTATCTTCCTGGGGTCCGCGTAATTATCTATTCACACCGGTCATTTGGCTTATGTGCGCTATCTCGGAAGATACGAGCACAAGAACGGAAAACTGGCTAATGACGCTCGATAATGTATCGTACACGAAGGTTAATCGTCCGTCCCCTCCCTGCCCGATACCCGCCCCTAACAGCCCACCACAACGCGCCGATACATGACCCTCGGACCTCGGACGTCGGACAGTATAACGATCTAATCCGTTGTTTAAAGACTGCTCAAATAAAATTACAGCAAAAGGTCTCCTCACGCCGCCTTTGACACACAGCCTTCAGACAATGACGCGCGCACTCGAGCGTCTTTTCTGAGCACACAGAGGCGAATCCGGCGGTTTAGCTGCCGAGTGACGGAGCGGTGTCCTCTATAGGCGCGGCCGTCACCGTCGCACCCTCTATCTGCCGCGCCCGCGTCCTATCGCTGTTTGCGCCGGGCTTTGTCCTTCCAATAGCTGTAACAGCGCCGATAGTCGCCGCGGCACCGCTCATAATAAAATGCAAACTGAAATCCTTCAACTGCAGCGTGCTATCTTAATTAGAGGCGCCGCCGCTGCAATTTCACGATAAACGCAGCGCGCGCGTTGCGCCGTGCCGGTGTGCCGGGGATGCCACTATTGCCGCACGCTGTAAAGGTGGCCCTCATCGCAGGCAGTAAGCAACCTTAGATAGAGAGACATGGATTATATTTGGGTACAGTTCAGCTATACATGGCTTTTCCAACGGCACTGAGCTATGTGGGTTTTCATTTTAAGCATTCTATCACTTTAATCCAGTTCTGTCCATTCACATTTTTTACAATTATTAAAATACGCTTAAATATCACTTTCATGGTAACAATGTCACCTTTGGTTATCGTTTCTCGTGTGTGTTTTGGCGGAAGTGAGACCGCCCACCAATCCAAGACTCCTCAGGCCACGTCCGGCCCCCGACAGGAGTCCCGGCACAAAGTGAGCGCGTTGCGTGCCTGCCGTGAAGGGTGCCGCTTTTTCTGCGCCCCGCGCCACACACAGTGTCCAAATTGTACTCTAATTGCGCTTTGTTTGTGGCGGACATCGCGCCCGGTGGAGGGGTCTGTGTTTCACTCCCCGCGTCCTAATTGGGTGGCAAATTATGACGTTTGGTGTGCCGTACGACGACGGGACCTGAAAGGTGCGTGTCCTTATTGTTTGAAAGGGAGGCGCTAAAAAGATCTCGGAGTGCGTAAAATGAATGGCTTTTGTTTCCCGTGACATGCTCAGAGTGCCTGGCAGAAGGAACGTCGAATTAAAACATCTGAATGTAGTCCAGTGCTGGACAGGAAGCGAAACACTAAAAACAGTCGTGAGCTCTGCCAGTTTCGGCGATCGGAGTGGTATTTACCACGAGAAGACCTTGTCGCCGGCTGATGAAACAGCACCTATTCCCACGATCACCCTGTGAATAAACGTCACCGCGGATCGGGCTCGGTTTGACATCCACAAATCAAGCACTCATATATTTCCCGAGCTGTGTTATCTAAATTGAATCCATGGGACTGGCTCGGTCCGCCGTTGGCTTTGTGGGTGGGCTCTTCGAGCAATGATGAGATGTTTCTATCAGGCATGTAATGTAGCAAGAGGACAATCTGGCAACCCAAGCGGTCGAATGGTCCAACGATTGACTGATGGCTAAGGTGACTCATCGTCACAATAACTTCTGGCGAACAATGTATTTTACGGCCTTAATAATGTACTTATGGTAGAAATGACCACAAAACAGCTCATAAACATGGCCAAGTGAGAAGGATATAGCCTGTATAGTATTTCAAAACAGGGTATTTACCTGTTCATCTGGTACAATGTCATTAACATGCATGACAACTGTGATAAAACTTGACCAATAAAATAAAATACAACTGCAAGGTTACAACACCAAAATAATGCATGCAAATTTGTGGTAAATACATCCTGTACCTACCTATAATATTTTTGTTGTTGCACACACCTATTAACCTTATACGGATATGTCTAACGTCCTTTACACGCCCCGGCAAGCATTTTCTCTCCTTCTAACGGTGTAGGCCCATTCCACTCTCACAGCTCACTGCCGTTCCTCCTGCTGTTCCTGTCCCATTATTATGTGACAATGGTCGGGCGGCGGTGACAGCTTCTGCCACCGTTCGGCGGCCGGTGCCGGCGCCTCGGCTATCGTCGGGCGGCTACCGTGCGGCGGTGCCGGTCGGACCCGTTCCGACCGACCCGCGCCGCCGGCCGGGCCCGGCCCGCCGACCGGACACATTTGGGACAACACACGGAGCGGCGCCATCGGCCGATCTGAGGCCGAGCCGCCCCGTTTTATATGTCGGCCGTCGTGTTGCATGCGGCGGCTACACGCCTCTACTTTCGTCGCGCCCAGCGGCCGAGGAAAAATCCGCGCTAATGGGCCAGAAACAAGCTGCGATGCGCCGTACAAGTGATGGCCCTAATCACTGGCGCTCAAACAGGGAAGGCCCGGCCTATTTTTCACCAGCGACACCGGCCGAAAACAGAGTTCACAAATTAGCACCCTCGATTTTTACCTCCAGCTAAGGCGTTGCAAAAGGCCTGTGTGTGGCGAGCACTCAGCACTATCGCTTCTGCTTTTAGTTTTTAAATCGGTTAGTTGTTCAATGTTTGGTCTACAATGCGTTTTTCATGACGGTCACTCAGGCAATCAGACGCATCAGTGAACTCTGAGAACGAATAAAGTGATATCGGTCGCACGAACAGTGGCCGACGCTACTGGCGTTCACACGGTGTTGGCACCACGTTTATTTTTTAGAATTGTCATTAAACTACTCACACTTTCGAATAGAATAAATCTTGTGAGCAGCCTGCAAATTCCATCAATAAACTGTTAAAAAAAAGAGATGTGTCCCGCTGCCACTGTCCCTTGGCCTTCTTGTCTCTCTGAGACATAGAGCATGGATCCCCGCAATGCTCCCAGCGCCCGGCGCGGGGCCCAACCGGCAGCGTTCCCCTGACCGGCGCGGCGCACACTGGTCGGAAACGCTCCAGCGAGAGGCCAGCGGCCTTTCCGCAAAAGTTTTTTGCTTGTTATTCCACAACTAGTGAAGCAAACTTCATAAAACTTTGCATACCTTCTCTGTCATATGTAAGCTATCATTCGGATGTCAAGCACTAAATATATGACGTGAATCTGTTCAGTTATGACGTCATAATTGAGTATAATACAGGATCTAGCACTACTTTAAGTCAACAAGGGAAATTGGGAGCTGCTATTCGGGCACCGGGAATGGTTTCATGCACTGCTTGCAAGGTCCAGTGCTTCACTTTAGCATTGTTGACTTTGCATGACGTCATTTATGACGTCACTAAGGCCATATAAGTTTTTCGTCAATAACTCCTGATCAGATGGAGCTAGAGAGTCGGGAAAGCCACCATTGGACTCAGGAAGACCTGCCGAATCGAATGATATGCGGTATGACCTCCTTCAACCATTTTCGTGACCTGAGGGGCTCCGACCTGACCTTGACCCGAGGTTAACACCTTAAGTTGACTTCACCCGAACACCAAGTATAACATTCAACGCGCCTGAGCTAGACAAACACGATGATGCCAAAATCGCGGCAGTGCGACCATTTTTGGCAAAGTAATTAACCTAAAACCGAGCCCGTGCCTTGTGGCACTTACCTGACCTAAGAGGCCACTGGCTGACCTAAGACCTTAAAATCGGGTAGTACCTAATTGTTGCGTCTTATAACGGCACACAAGCTCGTTTTTTCCGCGAGACTCTAGCTCAATTAGAGGCGAAACGGCGAGGGAGTTGTACCAACCCTCCCCGGTCAATATAGAAAACCAATCGGTCCGGCCAGGGTTAACCCTCGCCGGACCTATTGGTTTTCTACATACGCGCCGGCCGAGGGGGGGGGGGGCGGGTACGACCCCCCCCCCCTCGCCGTTTCGCCCCTGGTGGAGCTAGCGCGTCGCGGAAAAAAACGAGCGTGTGCGCCGTTACGAGACGCAGAGATTGGTACCCGATTTTAAGGTCCTAGGTCAACCGGTGACCTCTGAGGTCAGGTCAAGTGCCCCAAGGTACGGTTCAGTTTTTGGTGAATAACTTCGCAAAAAACGGCCACAGAGCGCCGATTTTGGCAGCATCGTGTTCGTCTCGCTCCGGCGCGTCGAGTGATATACTTTTTGTCCGGGTCAGGTCAACTTGGGGTGTTGACCTCAGGTCAAGGTCAGGTCAGCACCCCCAGGTCACGAAGTTGGTCGAAAGAGGTCATGTCGCATATCATTCGATTCGGCAGGTCTTCCTGAGTCCATTGGTGGCTTTCCCGACTCGCTAGCTCAATTTGATCAAGAGTTATTGACGAAAAACTAATATGACCTTGATGACGTCATAAATGCCGTCACGCAAGGTCAACATTGCAAAAGTGACGCATCTAACTTTGCAAGGAGTGCATCAAATCACGATTCTGTGTGCTTGAGATAGTTGGAGATCGTTCCCGGCGCCAGAATAGCAGTTTTCATTTTTCCCCATTGACTTATAATGGTGAGGTCACGAAAATGACCTGACCTCATATGACCTTTAGGAAAAATCCGAGATATATAAGTTGTGGGACTCATAATGGATACTAGATCCTGCAAGTTTCATTTCCCTGTGACATCTCCTCTGGCAGTGAGGGCGTTGCGAAGTTGCGACATCTGAAGACCGTGCAGAGGTTCACTTATGACGTCATAGGTCAGTGACCTGACCTGACCCAAAAATGCGGTTGGTGTCAAAAGATGCGGCTTGGATCAAAGGTCAGGTATGCCAAGTTTCAGCTCTCTATCGCCAGCGTGTTCGGAGCTATCGCGAAAAAACCCTATGGGGGGGGGGCGGCACCCGCCCCCCCCCCTCGGCCGGCGAGGGTTAAATACCGGAATTGTGATCTAATGTAAAAAGACGGCCCAAGGTAACCCGACGTCAGTGACAGGTGTCCTATATTTGCAGCGTCTTATATTCACGAAGGTTTCAATTTCCACTTTCTTCAGCCGAGTGATGGTTGTCAATAGCAAGGCTCTCTAAATGCAAGCCGTAATCGCCACGCAATATGTGGAAGGCTTTTGATGTCAATGCATGCATAAATGCATACATAAAACGCGCTTTTCACAAAATTCATTAACTCAAGCGCATCTATTTTTAATGACCAGTCAACTACGCATGGATGCGTGCAGGCCACACAGGTCAACGTAAGCCGGGCGCGGCGGCCGAGCCGAAACTGGGGCGGGGCGGGCGGTAGTTGGGTAGGAAGAGGGGCTCCTGCAAATTTTGCGCAAATATGCGCAGTTAGCTTTTATGTTGCCCTGGTGTAAATTTAAATCCTGCTTCATCTCACAAAAAATCAGAGTGGAACTAGATGGGACTACCTGTTGTTTCCTTACCTAAACTTTGCAGTTATATTCCAGAATTACTGTAGGAGAGCCTTCATAAAAAAGCTACAGTAAATCTTAGTTAGGGAAAAAGTATACCAAAAATTTTGCACTGACCAGTCGGCAACTTCATAACGAACATTTTGATGCATAATATGTGGGATTTCAATTTGTTGTCTATCAGCAATAAGACTCTGAATATCCGGCTCAAGAAACCTCTTGCTCCGCGTCAGTTTCCGAGTTCTGGGATACCCCATCTTCGGGGGCTGATTACAGTTATTTTGGTCACCCGAATTAGTTTTTTTGGCCTAAGTATAATAATTTGATCAATTTCAAATCGATCTATATAAAGAATAATCCGAAACTCCGGAATCGCCCGTGGCCTCTCGTGAGGGCGTTTCCGACCAGTGTGCGGCGGGGTGATAAATGCACGCCGCAGCCGTGTCACTCCTCACACGTTATGGCGCACTTGTCATGGCGGCCGATACGAGACCGGCTCATCTGTCAGCCTGCGCGGCAGCAGACACCGTGTCCGCAGGCCGGCCTGTCCGGCTCGGTCTTCATGTCCGCTGTCCAGTGTCCACTGTTCAGCGCAGCCAAGCGTCCTCGGTTGGTGAGAGAATCACGGCGAATCGGTATGCTGGAATTCCTTCTCAGACCACCGTGGTGGTCATAAATTATTGGAAACCTAGTTCCCCACGCTCGTAGGTATAGACGAAAAGAGCTGTCTCAACAGTCACGTTGCGGACTTCAGACTTCAGTGATGCCATGGTCCTTCCTGACAAGTTATAAATGTATCAAGTCCTTTCATAATTAGCACTAAGTCGGATATACCCGGCCAAACCCAGAATCATTATCAGCAGCAAACATCCCCACCTCGCCGACTGTCGCTCCGACAGTGGGAGAGCACGCGCCGCCGTGCCGCTGTGTGTCGGCTCAGTCGCTCAGCGCGCGCCGCCGCGACGGGCCGGTGTTGTCAGCGCGCGCCGCGATACCATCGGTCGCCGGCGTGCGTCTCCTCTCCTCAGCATGCGCCGGCGTGGCCGCTGCGTTTTGACAAAGTGGCCAGCCGTCAGCGCCGCTGTCCGTCGACAGACGAGGTATTGAGAGCCGCGCCGCGCCGCGCCACAGGAGCGCCACAGTCGCCGCAGGAGCGCCGCAGTCGCCGCCGCCACTGGGCTGGCGCGTCTCGGCGCCGATAAGCGGGGCCAGTTTAAAGTGCGGTTGCAGAGGACGGCTTTGGAGTGCCGCTGCCGAGGAGGGAGGGGGTCGTCGGCGGGGGGCGGGGAGCCAGGGTAATGGCAGGACAATGGCTCGGGAAGGGCGGTAGCCGGAGCGGATTTAGCGGCGCCTCGTATCGCGCCATCAGTGCCACTGACGCGCCGCTGATGCCGCCAGCTGGCGCGATAGCCGCGCCGCGCCGCGCCGACAAAGGGGAAAACGACAGGCCCGCTTTATTAAGTTGCACGATTTACATTTTTGTGTCAAAAGTGTTTCGCAAGAAACTTGGTTTTACACGGTTTTTAATTACCTGAACACGTTATGTTCTATTTTCTTTCGTGTCCAACATGTATAATGCATATCTGACGAGGAAGTTATTCTGAAGAATTTCGTGTCTAAACAGCATATTAGGATGATCTCATTTCAAAGGTGGCACGCCGCCCACTAGATCACATCACTGCGATGGTTGTGATGCACCTTTCCCTTCCCCTCCATTTCTCATAGCCGGCCGAGTGAGGCGCCGCCCCGGCCGGTGTCGCATGTCCGAGCCATCAGATAGCACGGGTGGAGTTGCCGCGCCGCCGTCATATTTGTAAACAATACAAATTTCGGGAGCCGCGCCGCCGGCCGGCCGGTTCGGGCGGCTCCCTGTCAATATCGCCCGTATATCGCCCGTATATCGGCCGGTATCGGCCAGCTCACAGGTGCCGGCGCGGTGAGAAGGGCGGCGCCGCGTCGCGAGCCGCCGATGGTATCGGCCGCCGGGGCCGCGTCCCGCCGCGCCGGCCCGCCGACGACAAACAGCTGTCACTTCGGCGACATCAGCGACAGCCGCCGCCGAGAACCGCCCTCTGGACGGTGTCTCTGTTCCAGGGCGCGTGCTCCACCTCTGTCCCCTCTCTTCCTGCTTCTCTACCCCTCGCACACTCCTCCATGGCTGTCCTAAAGCGGCAGGTGACCGTCGAAAATCCCGCCCCCGCCGGCTGCGCGGGGTCGTATCACGATGTCGTTACACCATTTCACCCACACCAGCTGTGTGTTTAGCCCCGGGCGGAGCGACAGCCGACCCGCGGACGCCATGTTGGCTCGTGGTGAGCCGCCCCCGCCCCCGCCCCCGCCCGCCACCGGAAACCATCCGGGCCAGACGTGCTGGGAAGTAAAACAATCGGTTCCGCCTGCGCGGGACGCAATTGATGTAATTGTTTGATGGCGCCGGCGCCGGCTTCTATTACATAGTCTGTTTGTATTTCGACACGGACACGGCTGTTCGGTACGGCTGGATAGCGCGGCTATTGGAGAGGACGAATAAACGACGGATGCTCGAAGGTCCTCAAGCTCCAGCCTGAAGAGCGACCCTGGCTCTGCAGTATAGTGAATGTAATTAACGTTGACATCGTTTGGAATTTCATAAAATGAGCAAGCAATGAATAAAACAAATTAGCAATTCAAATGTTAATCCATTAAAAGCCCAAAGGCATCACCGCCTTATTGAGGGCCGTCGCAGAGCCAAAATGCTTAAGTTGCAGCTACATAGGCTCCTTCAGTTTGCTCATCTGTACGTTTTTATATCCCGTTGATACGGCGCCAGTCGCGCCCCAACTGTGTCAAATCACAGAGCTGGCGTGTAGACAGACCGGGCCGGGCCGCGTGTGAGGCGTCGATCCATCACAGGTGCTAACAGAGCACAGGTCGCACCTCCGTTCTCCAGTGGGGAAGGCCGGGCCGGGAGGGCTCATTGTGCCGTCAGCGTCAGACTTAATGCCGGAGAAACTGTCGGCAGGAGTGACGGATGTAACAACAAAGCTGCCATAATGAAGCAGAATGGAGCACAGTCACACAGATGCCGTGCTATTTCTGATCAGCGCTTCACTCAGCGTGTTGCGACAGTTGAGGCTGTGGTCAAGTGTTATGACAGCAACTTGGCATAATTTTCGCTACGACTAGACGACAAGCAACACGCGAGGCGAGGCTGTAACAGTAATTACATCATGTTCGCCGCTGCAGATAGTACCTTGTGGTCAGTTTGTCGCAGCATACCTACACCAATCACGTGACATTTACGCCGCCCCAAGTGTCGCCAAAGTTCCTCGCAGAGGCCAGTCCCGACTTCGGCGCCTATAGCTCAGGTGCCGTGTACAATTTGTAGAAACAGCTCGTTTTCAGCCGTCGGAATGCGATAGCCATCAATCGCGTGGTGTCTGGCAATAAAATATTTGCACTGCACTGCAACGCGGCCAACGCATGCGATTAGGTCGAAGCGCCGGCGCTGGACGGACCGGTCAGTGGACCGAGGTGCCGATATTGATTGGCAGAGCGGTGACCCCGGACGGACCCGGGGTGGTCAGACCCCGGGGCCCCGAACTGACCCCATGGTGGTCTGACCCGCGGGGCCCCGATCGACACAGGTGGTATGAACTCCAGGACCCTGAGCTAACACAGAAACCATGGCACGGGGCACCACGTGAGGGTCACCGTCTAAAGTGTGCCACCAGGAACACCTTTAGTGAAGGAAACAAGAAAGTCGTTTTGCAACAGCTGTGGCCTAAACCCGAGCAATTGTATCGGCTATTTCGTACTTCTCTAGACTCTACCATGTTCAGCAATCAGCAATGAACATCGCTTCGACCTCGGCACCTGAAAAACTCTCAGATGTCACAGTACATCTCTCTTCCCTCTCAAAGTCTCGCTTCTGGCACCACGAGCGCTAACACCGCCCCTCTCTCCGCCCGCAGATTACTCGACGACCCGCGCGGCCGCGAGTACCCCCGAGTCGTCGGTCCGCAGCCCGCAGCCGTCACAGACGATGGGCGTCTCGGAGCGCGCCGCCGTGCCGCCGGGACCGGACGCCGCTCCGGCGCCGCGCGACGCCGTCCAGCTGCTGCGCGTGCGCGCCGACATGACGGCGGCCGCCGAGGGCGCCGACCCGGAGCGCGCCGCCGCCGCCGGCGCCGCCAGCGACGACGACCGACCCATTGATGTCGAGGGCGAGGGCGACGATGACGAGGAGGCGTCGGGCGCGGCTGACGCGGGCGAGGGCGCCTCCGGCGGCGGAGACACCGAGATGGACGCCGAGTTTCCGCCCAAGCGGAAGCAGAGGCGGTACCGGACGACGTTCACCAGTTTTCAGCTGGAGGAGCTGGAGAAGGCATTCTCGCGGACACACTACCCGGACGTGTTCACCAGGTGGGTACGGGGCTGCTAGGGCGATTCGCGTCCTGCTGCCTGCTGTCGCCGTCTAAATCAAAAGGTCAAATGCCATAGGGTCCGCCAATATTCAACTCCTGTGGGCTGTTTAGTATGTCAACGGTCATTCCTCCTTCTATCCCCTAATCGATTCCGATTGTTCAGTGTCTTGGCATAGTATGCAGTGAAGCAGTACGATGTCATGAACAGCCTTCTTAATAGGGTCGTCACATCAGAAGAACGTCAGTCAGTGGCACGTAACCATTGACAGCTTTATATAAAAACCGTTAGGGAGCGTTAACGTCACATATTTTCAGCGTCACCTGTCTCTGACTTGGACAGGTGTCTGATTAAGACCCAAAAACAAATGCAAAACTCTTTCACTGAAGACGCTTCTAGGCTGCACAAAACACAAATCTAATGCAGAGTGGATCACATTTTCTACGTACACATCCTGCGACGCTCATTGCCGAATAACGGTGACTGTCCATTGGCTGAGATAAGCTGCGCGAGCGCCGGTCTCAGACGCCTCTGAACACTTGTCAACACAGCGCGTCACAGTGCGCATGTCGCGTCGGCGCGTATTTATATTTATGAGGATGGGCGGCGCTGTCAACGTCGCCCCAACACGAGCGCCGCTCAAAGCGGACTGTCACAACACGTCAATCGGGCGCGGAAAAACGCGGACACCGCCGCCTTCTGTGCACCACCGCCGCCGCCGCCTCCGTGCGCTGACACCACCGCCTTCTGTTTCAGGGAGGAGCTGGCCATGAAAGTCGGTCTCACCGAGGCACGCATCCAGGTATGTGACTTGACCGCCGAGCTATGAACTGAACTGATTGTAACCTGCCGGCCACACTGTACTTACAGACCTTCCATTTGCGCGACCTTCCGCGCCGGGCAGGCTGTGAGAGCGACTGCTCACATACCCACCTGTTATGCCTCATCCCCATTCTCCGCTCGGCTAGAACCGTCGGACGCACACAAAGCCGCGTCGAATCTAATTTAATTTTTATTTGAGCAGCACCGGCGCGTTAATGCCCGGCCGGGCTGTAAAGCGATTATATGCCGTATACCGATTCCGGACTCAGTTTGTACCTGTGGGCTTTAGAGCGTAATAAACAGGACCATTGCAGAGGATATGGAGCTTTCCGGTCGTCACCGGATAGCGCACTCTGAGAGCGGCGACCGTTCTTTGCAAATCATCGCGAATTGCATGATGCAGTAATTGGCCGTAAACGACGACAATCGTGTACAAAACTACGCTTACGCCATGAGTCAACCGCAATTGCATTGAGGAAGTCGGCAGTAGGCATGCGTTTTTTTTCGTGATGATCGGAGCTCTCCGATTAATTAAGCACGGAGCGTCACGTCATACTAGCAGCGGGTTGCCATGGTGACGAATTACAGCCTGGGAAATGTCCATGCATGCTAACTGGCATGAGGGAACCACTGCCGCAGTCGTTAGCAGCCACCAGCCGCCGTCGGCAGGCCGGCAGGACAGCGAGTCGTTTTCTAGCGGCGGCGTCCGTGCGGCGCGCGTGCCCGTCCGGCGATAGGCCACGCCGCGCGGCGATACGCTCCCCGGTCCGTGTCCTCACACCATCTCGCCATTACGCGCCGTCGAGCAGACACAATCTCATCAGTCATACGGTTTGGCCTAATGTATGACCGCTGTCGCCCGGCCCGCCCCCGGTTAGTCGACCGGACAAAGCGGACGCACGCGAGCGACTCGCGCGCGGTCGGCGGCGCGCGGCGAGTCGCGACTGGCGCGAGCGACTCGCGCGCGGCCGGCGGCGCGCGCGAGTCGCGGTGCCGAGGCGGTCGGGGTACCTCGTGTAAGCCACCGTTGCGGCGTGGGCGGCAGTGGTGTTGTTAGGGTGGCTACTGGTTATTCAGAAATCCGCACATAGAAACAGAAGTCGCGCATCGCCGCCCCCGCTTCCAACGCTATTGAGGAAAACAACTAAAACTGTAATGAGCTGAATTCGCTGAAACCGACCCAACCGTGGCGACCATGGCATACAGCAGTGAGTTGAAGATTCACTATGCGGTCGGGGATGTGTTATCACCAGCACAGAACACCTAGAAAAGCAGCCACGTGACCAGCCTGTACCACAGCCTCCAATTGAGAAACGCCGGGCCGGCGGCAGCGCGGCTCAGTGCTTCTGACCACTACCGGCCAAAACTGCCTGATCATTGCGCGGTCTCGGCGCGGCACGCAATCGGACGGCCTTGCACGCGGCGCGAGCGGCCATCACGGGCAGCCGGCGCCGGCGCTCCGACCTTCCCCGGCCGGCTCCGCTCCCGTGCAGCTCTCAGGCCGTTCTCTGGTCGCCATCGGGCCCCTCTTAGGTCGCCATCGGGCCCCTCTTAGGTCGCTCCGGGTCCCTGTAAGGTCACTATTGGGTATCGCTCCAGTAAGGTGAGAGACGGCGTCAAAGCACGGCAGCGATAAACAGTTTGATGGAAAGTTGAGCGTCTACGCTAGTCTCCAGGCAGATACTCGCCCTCCCCGGCCTTGTTCGCCCCGGTTCGCCCCGATTCGCCCCGGCCCGGCCTGGCTCTCGGTACCCGGCCACATTCCATCGTGGTCCGAGCCGCACCGGCTACTCGGAACGCCCGGCAATTGGCCCCCGGCATGTCGGCGCGGCGTGAAATGACGCGCGTCCGTTCATGTCGGTGTAACATTGGCGCCCAACGAGCGGGCCATTGGACGCTGCACAGCCTCCTTATTAGCATGGGAACGATATAAGTGTTCAGATATTGGCTTCACTATTGTGTGTCTAAACGGTCCAGGCCACGGAAACAAGATCCCGGCGCCCATAAACAGGTACTTGCGGCTCCGACCGGACCATGATTCATTTTTATCGCTCTCGCCTGCCTGCCCCGCTCATTTCACGCTAATTTAATTAGTCACAACTTGTTTGTATACCAGTTCTGCTGGATTGGTTAAAATTCCACGGCTAATGGGATTAGGGTACGGTGGCGGGCCGGCCGGCCGGTCGGATGGACGGACCAGGCTCGGTGAAATATGCCCGCCGCCTCCGCACCGGTCTCTCTGCTCCACCGCCGCCGCCGCTCGTCGCCCGAGCGCCGCGAACGCCGTAAGACGAATCGACAGCTCCGGCGCGGCCGATGCGGTGTCGACGAACCGTATAAATATGTAACTGGGGGGTGAGATAAATGACCACGTTCGGCCGACACAGATTGTTTGCGCGGTCCGCCACCGCCGCCGCCGCCGCGTCCACTCCCCGTGCGCAGGCCGGCCGGCGAGCCGCGCGCTGGCTGGAGCCGGCCAGTCGCGCCGCGGACGCCGCTAGCCATCCATTAGGTTATTTGCTCTTCATTTCCGGTGGTGGACGGCGTTGATTGGCCTGGCTCGTTCCCAGCGGGCCACCGCCGCCGCCGGGCCGCCTGCAGCGACGCCGTGACCCTCGCGGGCCCAGCGGCGGCGGCTGAGCTGTAGTCGCCGACGACCATGGAGCTGTCGGCTCCGACGAGACGACCGGCCGACGTGAGAGGTGCTCGACGGGGTCTCGGCGTCTGGCCTGGTCGATATGAAGTGGTGCGTAGGAATAAAGGTGTGCGAATAAGTGGACGACGCTCGCCTCTGACCGTTCCCCTCCTGGAAACTACCAGTCTGAGGAGGAAAATAGCATACAGAAGATTAGCTTACGCACTACACGGTATAAGACGTGCGTCATGAATCTTGAGCTTATGCAATGTAGGCACGGCCGGCCACTGGTATTCAAGCTAGTCCACATTATATAAGTGTTACGTTTTTTTTTTATATTTCAAACTTATTTTCAATTTTATTTTTTATTCGAGCTCAGTATATTTGGAAGTTACGTTATACCTATGATATTACATCTATGATAATGGGTAGATATTCCTTTAACCAAAGTTATTTGTCGCGTGATTGGATAGAAATGAGGAATGGGGACTACTGAATGCCACCAATTAAAATTAGATGAAGATGGCAGCGAGAACACAGACTCGATGTCTCATCTCCAGCCCCTGGCCAACATAAATCATACAGCACAGCATTAGCGGTGTTTTATGGCGCTTTGATTGCATGACAAAGGCCGGGCACACCTCGCTGCTCGGAGTCATTTTCGCCCGGGCTGCAGACTCCTGTGGCCGGCACTGTCGGCGACCGCGCTCCACTTCTGCTGTCTGTCCAGAAGGCCTAGCCGTCGCCCACTCTGCACGGTAAAATAGCCCTTACGATGGGGGAGGGGACAGCGCACTCAGCAGGTGTGGTGAAGTCTGCAGCAACCGTTCAGCCACCGCTGCCGCCGTCACCGCAGAACCCGCCACGACACGGACCACCGAGCGGTTCAGCCTGCTGAGGTGACTCTGTGCTCGTTCTTCGACCAAAACTGGCAACGGTGACAGGTCAGCACCGCTAACTGCAGTAATTTCAACTGCAACAGCGGCAACTGCAAACAAAAACACTGAAGCAACTCCACCCTCACCTGCGCTACCCTCAACTGCGCCTTCGCCTGCAGCGGCGTCCACTGCAGCGATTTCGGCGTGGCGCCGGCGGTGGGCGGACCGGGCCGTGTTTCTACTACTGTAAAGGCCGATCGGTGCTCGTTAGGTGGCGTGTATCGTCACTAATGGGTGAACCAGTGTCGTAATGGGCACGTAGGGCCCGCTCGGGCCATGCATCAACCCCGTGGGACACGAACCGTCCAGTGACGACAGGCTCTCAGGCGAGCGACCGGCGGGGCGCAGCGGCACCCCGGGCGCCCAGCCGGCGACACGCCAGTGACCAACTGCCCACTGCTAAGTATCGGCTCCGGCGAATTTATGGCACTGCGCGCGAACCGGCGCGACTGTCATTAATCTATGGCAGGCTCGCGGAATGGGTGATGGATTGGAGACAGACAGTCGAGCCGGCCGCGCGGTCTGGATTCCTGCAGTCCAGTCGGCCACCGGTGAGCTGCCCCGAACGGTGAAATTACACAGAACGGAAGGTGCTAACAGAGCGTCACCGGTAGTTGACCAGATTTATGACAGGAACTGGTCGGCGCACGCACTCGGGACCGCGCGGCGCCGTTCTGTTGTTGACGCAGTCGGTGGAATCGAATCCCGCCGCTTCTCAAGATTAGATCCGTCCGGCTTTGTATGCATCCTGCGAGCAGACGGCCATTAGTTCTTCTGTTGATTTGATCGTCTCGGATGGCGGACAAACAGGCTCACGCACCTGGCGCACGCAACCTCCGCGTGCCAAGGCCAATCAAAGCCGTCCGCTCGTGAGCACAATTATGATGTCAGATCGGAAAGTCGTGTCGTATCGTGGCTCCAGGTCGCGGCAGGGATTCGAAAATAAGGTGCTGGAGGGTGGAAAACAGAGGTAATGCTCCTTGATGCACCGTAAACCAAAATAGATGCATCAGAGGTAATGCACATGCCGCTTAATGCGATATGGCTTAGACGAAACAACAACCCTTTACTTTCATCTGAATGGTTATTTTGCCCATATTCAGTATTCACAGTGCATCAGTTTCAGCTGCACACTAGAGCGCATCCCATTCCACTTCCAAATCAGCTTGCGACCCGGCGTCAATCGCTGTTTGGCTCTGCCTCGTCCCATCCAAGGTCGCCCAGCACCCTCACAGGTCACTGCAGCCCGTGCCGGCCCCTCAGTATCCGGCAGCGCTACCCCAGTCCTCACCGGCCCCTCCGGCCACCGCCGTCGGTGTAACGACTTCCCAGACCATCGCCTCATCACCAGCGCAGGGCCCAACGCAGGACAACGCGACACTTGGACGCCGGGACATCCGGACAGCAGGACATCAGGACATCAGAATACCGTGACACCAAGAGTAGCTACAGGACACCAGAATACCATGACACCAAGAGTAGCTCCAGGACACCAGACAACATGGCATTTGGAACGCTGGGATGCCAGAACAGTCCAACGCCAGAAAACCAGGACGTCGTGGTCTGAACACCAGTACGCCAGAGTACCTACGAGAACATCATACACCAGTATCCGTGGACACCAGGACACCAGGCTCTCTGCACACCAGGACACCAGGAAGCCGGGACGTCGCTCCGCGGGACGCGGGGTGGTCGCGGAGGCCAGTCGTGGAGCGCTAATTCGCTGATGGCACGGAACGGTGCGTCGTTCCGGCGACAGCTCTGACAGCCCGGGACCTGTTATTTGGCTAATATATGGCTGGGAACGGCGCTGGCCGCAGACGACACGAAGACGAGCGGGTGTCCTGTGCCGCCGGCTCCCGGGTGTGGGGGCGAGCAGCGCGTGGAGTAGCGCAGAACGCGTCTGATGACTCCATCTGGGGTGGCGGTCGGACCCTCAGGGGTGACCACAGACATCGGGAGGGAAAACAGGCCGGATGGCGTCAGGGACGCGACGAGGTGTGTGGTACCTTTTTAATTCCGAGAGGTGTTATCGAGTTGGATCGACCTCCGGCGAAGGTAGTTAGGAGATATGGTAAGTAGATTTCCGAATTCAGTGGCATGTCCGGGGAATATGCTAAAGAGTCGATAATGTGACGAAGTTTGAGATACCTGATAATGGTGATGGTGTTTGTAAGATTTAGTGTTGGAGGTTTAATTGGACCACTTCCACCGCTGTCGATAACAGGAGCTAGCCTCCACGTGCGAGCATCACGCGTTATCAGCGGACGGGGCTATTACGACGGAGGCACCGAGGTGCTAAGACTTGGTAAGCTGCTTGGTAGCAACTCGGAGGGTGTGGACGGACTATGGGGATATCAGCCGGAATCTTAGCATCAACTGCCGACAGAGTTTAGAGTGTTTTCGCTGGTCGGTCAGTTAGCAATCGGCGGAGCTCGGCCACCTTTTCCACGCCAGCTTCCACGTCCTCCCGCCTGGCCACCTGGCCTAGTGAGTCGGCGGTGCGCAGTGGCCCCCAGACTCCCATCTGTAACGGAGCGAATCATAAACAGCTCGGTCCGCCCCGGGGCCGCCCTGCACTGGGCCGACTGGCCGCGGGGGCCACATCAGCCCGGTCCAGTCATCGCCCGTGCAGCGCGCATCAGTCCCCATAAAGGTAATTTTATAAATAGTGCAGCGAACATAAAACTAATTGGTACCTGGTCACGACTACTTGACATTCTAGCTGCTACTGCCACGTCGCGTGCTCGGCCGCATTAGTCGATGGAGCCTCGGCGCTCCCCCGGCGCCCCCGACCTTTCCGGTCCCCGGGCGTGACCTCGGCAGTCTGCGTACCGTCCCGGACGGCCCCGGGCCAACACTGCCCGCATCGCCATTCCCTGGAGGATCAGACATTCTTCAGAGGCGTTTTCAGGTCGTTATCAGGTCGTTCGTTATTATGCGACGTTTACTGGCCTGAAACTACCTCAATCAACCACGAAACGGCGCATGTTGACCCTCGCAGGCTTAACCAAATGTCAGAATTTGCATCCGGATTACACGCGATGTTCGTAAAAGTGTCCCAATATTTGCCAACACGTGTCTTCTAGTGACGAGCGCCTGCCACCCTACCGTCGTTAAGAAGAGCTGTCCTCCGGCTTTGTGGCTTGTGGTTGATTCACCAGAGGATGAAATACTAAGCAGTCTTAGGCTGCTCAGTCCATCACCTAGATTTTGGGATTGAATACTTCTGCACCGTCATGCAGAAGCTGTATGAGACCGCATAGCGGTCATAGAGATAGCAGCAGCAGCAGACCAGCCCAGTGTCCTGGCCTCTGACGGTACCTCGCATTACCTCGCCGCGCGACGGTACTCTTACACTTTTACTCATTCTCTGGGTGGTTGAGCTGTGGCGGCGGCGTTGACAGCGGCGGGCCAAACGCTCACTGCTGTCCACACCAGAATACCATCTGCAGCGACTTCCCTCTTGGCGACGGGACGGCGCGGTCGCTCTCCGCGCGGTCCGTCGCCCGTCCGTCATCCTGCAGGCCGCGGATGTCCCTCGCCCGATGACGGATCGGGCCGGCCGGCCGCGGCGATGTCGTCCGGCCCGTACACCGGCGGACGCCAGCGCCGATCGCATAATGGCAGCGCCGGTGCCGCCGACCCGGTGCAATCGATCAGGGCGCCCAGGTTCGCCCGAACCCGGCGCCGTCGGGCCCGTCTCCGAACGGCCGCGCCGCGCGCATCGGGCACTTCCACTTTGCGTGAGCGCTGTCGTTTGCTCGCTCGCTACAACGCTTCTTAAGTATTGGGCAGTTAATTCAATATTCATTTCTAGGGAGTGCCCCGTATGATACTCCTCATAACTGACAGTAATTCTAGGGATTACTTAGGCTAATTCCTTTAAACCTACCTTGATTACAGAAAGCACCGCATTGCACAAGATGTGTGCCATCCAGTCCTAGATGGTTTCAAATATCGCTCATTCGCTTATTCAAGCCCGTCATTTAGGCTGACTGAATAGCTCAAATGTGGCATTCCAGCGCTAGACAGACTTCAAATGCGCTCGCCAAGATTGAAGTATAGGCGTCACTCACTCGGGTGATTCCGCCACGGTGTTACTGCAGGCTGCACGTGCTACCTCGGATACGGGGCGCAGCGGGGTGCCCCGCCGGCGTATATATAGGTGGATCGGCTACCGACAGAGCAGAGCCGCCGGCTTGGGGCAGCGGGAAATGTTGCACAATGCGTGATATTTCGGTTTGCTGTTACACTGTGGGAAGTTGAGAAACGACGTACTGATACGCTAACCCAGACATAAACTGTGAAAGTAATAAATTGCCGTCATGCAGAAGAACAGAAAGAAAAAAAAAATACAAAATTACTGTGGCACCTCGTATGGATAAATATAAGGAAAATCTTTAATTGGTATGAGAAAGAAATGCGTTCACTCAAAATTGCATACCATCAGTTTCTATCAATAATAATTACAGGCTCCCGTTACCACCCCGGGTTCATCTCACCCTTTGCCAGCAGCGCTAATTACTCACTTCGCCTAGTTCTCACCCCCAAAGGGCCTGACCGGCTGGTGCCGCTCCTGACACGGCACTTTTGGCCCCTGGCGGCGTCTGTGACGCACTCGGGTCGTGCGGCCGTTCTGGCGCGCCGTGCCGGTGCGATTCAATTACGGCGCGGCCGACGCGGCCGGCGCCCGAACGGAAGCCGTAAATTTCCACCCTGCCGTCGCCGCCGACCGGCGCGCCGAGCCGAGCGACGCTTTGCAGTGCGTCAAAATGGCCGCGTTTTTATTAGAATAATGAAGCGGTGCTTGCCGAGCTGAGGCGGCACGCACAGAGAGGGGCGGGGCGGGGCGATGACGCAGGGGCCGCGGCCTTTGTAAATAGAGGGGAGTGGGAGCCGCAGCGGCCGGCCCAGTGGAGCAGTGATGGCGGAAGGGGGGGGGGGGGGTATTGCAGGAAGGGGGAGGGTTCGGAATCGGAGAAGGGACCCGGTAAAGGGTGGGTGCCTCATATGCTTACCAAGGCGATGAAGGAGTCACTACAAGAATGCAAGTTATCAGTGAAAGTGGCAGATTTATGCATGAAATTTTGTGGGAGAAAAGCGGTGAAATCGTCTGTAAGTGCTGAAAAACTCGACAGAAACGCTGTCCAGGACGCTTGCTCTATATACAATAGCAACTCTCTATAAAACTTTTTATATAAATATCGTGGTTTCAAGCGCTATAGAATTACTTCCATATCACAGTGTCTTGCAAAAAAGGCAGCATATAACAAGTAGCCCTTCTCACCGCCGTCTGCCAACCCGCAGGTCTCCGACTGCACCTCCTCAGGGCAGTCGGAGACCCTACGCCCTGCGCGAGACCTCCCAGCTCGGTTTCCGGTCGATCCCCTCGTCTGGCGACCAAAACCCACGGCGCCTGTCCTCCACGCCCACCCCTTCCTGTGGCGGCCCTCAGCTCCCCCGTCTCCCCCGGTCCGCCCCTCCCCCATCTCGCCCCGGTCCAGGTCGGACGGGGGCTGAGCCGGCGGGGGGCCGAACCTCTCCGATCACCGGGGACGGGGTGCTCTAATTCGAGTCCCGAAGTGTGGTAATGACAGCGTCTGCCCAGTGCACCGCACGCAAACTCAACTGACCGCAGACACACCGTTTTATTACGAGTGTTCGCTGAGAGGCGGCCGCGCCGGCCGAGGGTGGCGTATTACACGAATTGGACCGCTAAATGGCACGTCTGCTCATTGTTCGGAGATGTGCGGCTGTCCTGGGGGAAGGGCTGAGGAAAGGGGAAAGGGGGCGCTGGGGTGTCTGATAAATGTCTCTTTTCGCCTTTGAATTAGGGGACTGCGTCTAGATAACTGCGGGATATTAGTGATCTGAAAAGAAGAAACGAAGCCTTTACGCAGATGTGGGTAACGATAACCGGCAGTGAAATTCTTTTAACCATTCGAACCATTCGTTTTGCAGCGCCTGCAAGACTGTAAATATCCGTCCAGTATCATTGCGCACGCCACAGATAAATGCATTTGTCGCTAGGAAAATTCATAGCGTCTAAGCGCATTAGTGGCGGCGGTGGAACATTACCTGCACAGTCGCCGATATCCGTTTTATAGCTAACTTGTTTGACAGTCATCGAGCTCCAATTGACTGTGTGGGAGGGTAATGTCTGGTGAGTGTTCTATGTGTGGTAGCATTTGTCTTAATATTTCCCATAGATAAGGCTGATGGCGTGATACGGTCGACAACTTTTCCTCGTTCACTCCGGAACATGAAAACACAGCTCAGCGAAGTGGAAAAGAACGTAAGAATATTGGAGGAAACGAACCTAATTTGAGTAAATACCGTACCAGCCCGCATAAATCCTCTCCATTACCGTACCGTTGCCACAATAAAGGGAATAAGCGCCTCAGTCTTTTGATAGGGAAAATGTAATAACGACAGTATAGCCCGTAATGCGATTGGACTCCCCTTATCATAAACAGCTTCCTGTAGCCACGTCACCAATCGATACCTTACACAGACATCAGTAATAGCCAAAGTAGACCAAACGCTGGGGGGTACCAATCGTCCCGATCGGATTGTGGCGCATTACTGGCGGGACGGATAGGGACTGGTGGGGACGCGCGGCCACTCCCCCCATTAAAGCGGCTCATCGGGTTTTTGTGTCAGACCACATCACGTAACACCGCGGCCGATTTGGTTCAATCACGGCACAATTAATGACATTCAGTCCGATTGGACGGATCTGAAGACCGGCCAAATTGCACATGATTTAGCCACGTCATCCGCAAAAGCCAGTTTTTGTCGCCCTTTGTTTTGATGGTTGCCTAGCAACAGCAGGCAGCAGCCGTTTCATTGTAAATAAGTTACATCAGATTCTTGATCATCACCCACTGGAAAATAAACTGAAAGGCAAATGCTTCTCGTTAACAGTTTCGAAAAACATGAGCTCCTGTAATCCCGTTAAGCTCCCTTCCGCTTGTTACGGCGATACAAATGCAACTCACACGAGTGGCAAGCCGTAGGTTGTTTGAAGGCAGCTTTCAAAACAGCTATGCCACCTCCGCATAAATGACACTAAACCTTCCTCCTTTTATATGCATCGAAAGTCCGTTCTTTGGAAAGTGAGATCATAAAATAATATCAACTGCCATGCCCAAATCTGTCACAGAAAAACACAAATAACGGCGCGTCAATGTCGGCAAAGTTCAAACTTCACCCAGGAAACTCCAGATACTTTATCACACGAAACAGGGCCTGGCTCGTTTTCCAGTTTGGCTGACACCACCCCCGGGGGCTCGGCGCATGCGCGGAGAGCCACTACCGTGTATACTTAGCCACCATTACCGCGCCGCGCGTGCCACGGGCTCCAGCGACGGGCCCTCATTAAACTCCGCTTACTGTTATTAATATCAGCTCGGGCCAATTAATAGCACCCTCATCCCAGTTGGCTGTCGTAACACAATCATACCCATTAACTGAGCATTTGAATTCGACGCGGGCGCTCGTAATGGCCCCAAACTGTAATTCGGCAGAACGGTGTGTAATCTGTATCGCATTCGTCGTACCTTTTCATTAGGCGGGTGCGGTACTACTCGTTATGTAATGATGCTCGCCGCCGTAATATGTATCATTCCCCGTGAACGCATTCGTCCGGCGCCGCTGGTCTCGAACGCAAAAAGTCAGCGCCCGTGGGCCGACCGTCTCGCTGCCCGCGGGCAGTCGAAGGCGGCCGGTCTGTCTGTCGAACGGTGCTCCGCCCGCGGCGGGCGGGAGGGCCGGCCCGGCCCGCACACACAAACGCCACGAGGTCAGGGCAGGGACTGACCTCCAAGGGCACGAGCCAGTTCCCTAGAGACGGTGCTACTCTGGGTAACTATCAGTTGTACAGCAGACAGAGACGTTCCACGAGAAGAACCCTTGATACATTGTTTCATTACTTACCTATACTGGTGAGTGGTGAGATGGAGATGTCCGGCATTGCCATCTGGAACCGTTCTTTGGCGGAGGCATTCTCCAGTATCCCTGGAAACATTTTTATCGCATGAACAACGTTACCTTAATTTATCAAAACGATACATTAAAACAATAAGCCTGCTGTTGAGTTCTGCTGCCAATGTAGACTACCGTCCTACCGTTTCACACTCGTTCCAAATGGTCACCCTCCCCATAAACCTTTTCACGGCCAAGTCCTGCCATGTTGCACAAATTACATTTGCTGGCCAGTGCGTGGCGGCGATGCGTTGCGTTTGGCCGGCCATCCATTTTACAATTCAGTCCTGGTGCATAATTTAGTGGAATGGCCGCCGCCACCCCAACAATGGCCGGCCACTTAACGGCGCCACTCGGCCGCGTGTGTCTGTCTGTCTGTCTGTTTAGGGGTGTGTGTGTGTGTGCCGGGCCCGGCGGCACCTGTCCCCACGCTAAATCACATGCAGCCCTTCCCTCGGCGCCATTACGGCCGCGCGGCGGCCCTCCGCCCGCTAACCAGCCGGTGTCGAGGTGACACGCCGACATGACACGTGCGCTGACACGCTGACACGACGGGCTGACACGGAGCTCGGAGGACCGCGCCGGGTACCGACGCCACGCCGCACGGCACGGCCAGGGGGTGAAAGCCGCGGGCAGAAAGCGTGGTGAAGCCTCATGACGGGGGAGAGCGTACGGTTGAGCCGGACGGAGGGGTCAGGCCAGGCTAGCTAGCACGACCAGCAACTTATACCCACGCTTGGTTACTAAATTAATGCTCCGATTAGGACAAGTGGCTATCATAAGGACAGTTTCCAATTTGACAAACAATTTGCATAGGCGGAGCGCATTTAAAATTACTTTACTACGCAGGAGTGCAAGTTCAATCACGCATTATAGTGTGCTATCACTTGCCTATCGTATTATTGTCTTCAGTATTTAATTCTGCAAGGACTTGCTGCTAGCAATTCAACCGTTGCGAGCCGACTGGGCCCCACGGCCACCGTCTGTCCATCCATAAATCGTGACTGGAAGGTACCCAAGAGGAAACATTCGTTCAGCCCGAATCGGTTCCATGAGTTCTGACTTCCTCTCCAAGCAAGGGTCGAGTCCAACGGACCCAGCGAGCCCCCAGCGCGGAGTCTGGAGGGACCCACCTTCACGTGGTGGACTCCGTGGGGCTCGTCCCCGCCCCCGCCGTGGAGAGCGGCGGGGGAAGCCAATCGGGTCCCAGCCCGCCCTCTCGGGGCCGGGCGCCGGCGGCCGACGCTCCACCGCGCCGTCGTCCCTACACCATCTGCACGTCGACCCGCACACTTGGTGCACGCTCAGCGGGCCGGTGCCGCGCGAGGGCATGCCGCCTGGAGGCTGTCCGCAGCGGCGCCGGCCTGCGCTGAATGAGTGAGTCGGCGCCCCCCGCCGCTAGTGCCGGCGGCGGGGGTGCGGCGGCGTCCGCCGGAAGGAGCTCCCGGGGTCGAAGCAGGAGAGCCAAGAACCGCCGATACCGCGCCAACCTCAAGACTCGAAGCCGCCTGCAGATCGCCTGCTGGAACGCCGAGGGACTACGTCGCAAGTTGACAGAGCTCCAAGGCTGGCTATCGGAGTCGAAAATCGACGTCATCGCGGTTCAAGAGGCACAGTTCAGCGCCTCATCTCTCACCGAGATCCCGGGGTTCCAGACGGCGGCCGTGCGCCGAAGGGCACGGGGGCGGAGGAACTCAGGCCCGGCCAAGGGGGGCGACGTAGCGATCTACGTCCGCAAGGGTCTCAACTTTGACAAGCTGGAGACCGCCCCCCTGGCCATGGCGGACACGACTACCGAGTGGTGCGGCATCCGCCTGTACCTCAGCAACTCTGCCCTGAAGAGCAGCAGTCCTGCGCCAACCCTGGACATCCACAATTTCTACCGGCCGCCAATCCGACCTGGCGAAGAAGACCAGAGGTCCGACTACTTCGACCCGTCGGCCCTCCCCACCAACCCAGACTCCCTACTGTTGGGGGACTGGAATGCCCACCACCCGGCCTGGGATCGGCACTGCATGGAGGAGGACGAGACGGGGCGTCGTCTGGCGGACTGGATGACACAAACCGGTGTCACCACCCTCAACGACGGCTCCCACACCAGGACCAGCTACAGGGGACAACCCAGCACTCCAGACGCCGTCTTCTGCCACCGTGACCTGGCCCGCCGCTGCACGTGGGCGGTGGGCACGGACATCGGCAGCGACCACCTGCCGATGGTCACCACCGTCACGATGAGCGGACACCGCCCAAGACGGATACGCAAGACGCGCTGGGCCTTTCACAAGGCAAACTGGACTGGCTACGAGGACGACTGCGAGTCAACTCTCGCGGGGCTCCCGGAGGACGTCACGGCAGAGCGACTCAACGAGCTCTTCACTGCCGCGCTGCTGAAGTGCAGCGTGCTGCATGTCCCCCGCGGGGCCAGATCCGACCCCAAGCCCTGGGCCATGGACCCTGAACTGGAGGAGGCTGTGCGCGACCGCCGTAGCGCGAGGGCAGCACTGGACGCCGCTCCCGGATCGACAGATGCCAGAGACCGCTGGGTGGAGGCGAAACGCCGCGCAGCGAAGATCGAGGAGGAGGCGAAGGCGCGCTCTTTCAGGAACTTCGCGACCGAGGAGCTGAACCGGCCTGCCAACATCGGCAGAGTTCACAAGATTCTCCGGAAGATGGAGGGGGCGGAACAAGCTCCGCCCGGCCAAGCGCTCGGGGACCACGGACGTCGCGCCGTGGAGGACCGGACCAAGGCCGCGGCGTTCGCCAAACAGTACGCCAGTGTCAGCCGACAGGTCCGGAATAAGCTCCAAGACCGCAAGACGAAGTCCGAGCTGACAAGGCTCCGCGCCGAGCCCTGCGTCTGCTCCGATGCCCGTACCGAGGCCTGTTCCTTGTTTACGCCTCAGGAATTGGACACGCAGCTACGCAACATGAAGTGTGGGAAGGCGCCGGGCCCAGACGACATCTGCGCCGAGCACCTGCGCCACCTGGGCCCGGGTGCCAAGACCACTCTCCTCCGACTGCTGAACCTGTCCTGGTCCACAGGCCAGGTGCCGTCTGCGTGGCGCCGGGCGACCATTATCCCAGTTCCCAAAGCTGGGAAGGACCCAAAGATGATCGCCAGCCATAGGCCGATTGCGCTCACTAGCCACCTGGCGAAGCTGGCCGAGCGCCTAATCGCCGCCCGCCTCAACCATCTGGTAGAGCGCGATGGGCTCGTGCCGCCCGAACAGGTCGGCTTCCGACGAGGCAGATCGGCTGAAGAGAACCTGGCAAGACTGGTGCAGCGGGTCCAAGATGGCTGGAACAAGCCGAAACCGAGAGGACGACCGGAAGAGGGCAAGACCGCGGAAAAGTTTGTACTCCTCGCCTTCGACTTCTCACGGGCGTATGATGTCATCGATCACAAGATGCTCCGCCTCAAGCTCCTCCGCCTGGGGGTGCCCAAGTGCATGTCCGCATGGATATGGGCGTTTCTCCGGGACAGGAGAGCTGCGGTCGAGGTCAACGGCGGCCGAGGAGGCGAGCGCCCGATTCCGGGCCGGACTCCCGCAAGGCAGTGTTCTGGCCCCAACGCTTTACACGCTGTGGTCGGCCGACCTGATCACGGCGCTCAAGACCGTGCCAGGCACAGACATCTTCATGTATGCCGACGACACGGCGACGCTCAGCAGCGGCGCCTCCGTCGAAGAGGCCGGCCGCCGAGCCCAGCGAGCTGCGGACATCATCGCCAGCTGGGCATCAAGATGGAAAATGCGGGTCGCCGGCGAGAAAACACAGGCCCTCGTCCTATCCCAATGGGCCCGCGACGCGTCGAGCTTGAGCATCAAGGTGTCTGGCGCCGTGGTGACTGCCGGCCCCTCCCTCAGACTCCTGGGCGTGACCTTTGACCGCCTCCTTCACTTCGGCGCCCACTGTGCCGAGCTGCGCAAGAAGGTCCGCCCCCGTGTCGCCCAGCTGCGACGCATGACCGGGAGGAGCTGGGGACTGGGCGAACGCCAATTGAGGTCGGTGGCCAACGGGTACATCAGGGGGGCCTTAGAGTACGCGGCGGGGGCGTGGATGCCTGCGGCCTCCGCTTCACACCTGGAGCTGGTCGACAGGGAGCTGCGGGCGGCGGCCCGGGTGATAACCGGCTGCCCCGCCTCAACACCCGCCTTCGCCCTGCTGTCGGAGGCGGGCATGCCCGCCGCATGCACGCGCCGCTCGGTGGTGGCAGCCAGGCTACTGGGCCTGGCGATGTCCCTGCCAGAGGGCGACCCTCTCCGAGCCCTGGCGGAGTCGACCCCGCCGCGCCGCCTCAAGACGACGACCGGATGGAGGGACCGCGGTCGCGAGGCCCTAGCACGGGTCTGCCGCGGCGGCGCGCCGCTGACCTTTGAAGCGCGGCTAGCAACCGCCGGGCCGCCGTGGCGCGATGTCCCCGGTGTGACCATCGTCCTGGAGGTGGGTCCCGGGGGACGCCGCGACTGCCACCCGGACACAAGACGAGAGGCAGCGGAGAGCCGTCTGGCGGAGCTTCCGGCCGAGGCGACCTGGATATGGTCAGACGGCTCCGCCGCGGATGGGGTGCTGAATGGAGGAGGAGGAGCCACCATCATTTCCCCGAACGGCGACATCAGGGAGGTGCGTGTCGCGGCAGGCGCCCTCTGCTCCAGCACCCGCGCGGAGCTATTCGCCCTGAGAGCGGCGCTGGAGGAGCTCCTGAACATGGATGGCCGTGACACCTCCCTTCCGACTGTCGTCTGTACCGACTCGATGGCGGCGCTGGCCCTCCTGCGGAGCGGCCCGGCGGCCCAGAGGACTCCGCTGGCCGCAGATATATGGAGGCTGCTGGCCGCGCTCACCGAGGGGGGCCAGCCAGTAACCATGCAGTGGGTCCCTGCACACTGCGGGCTCCCCGGTAATGAGCGAGCGGACGCCCTCGCCCGCGAGGCCAGCGCCCTACCCCAACATGACACTCCGATCGACGGTGGCACGATATGCAAGGCCGTTGCACGAGACGCTGCGCGCGCCTGGCAGCAGAGCTGGCCGGACGGCTGGTACCGGGCGATATGGGCCGACCGCCGTCCCGGCCCCGTCCTGGAGGCCGACCGTGCCGTCGCGGTTGATATTCACCAGCTCCGAGCAGGACACTGGAGCGGCTCGGCGCAGTACCTGCACCGCATCGGCCGCCGTCCCGAGGCCGACTGCCCGCAGTGCAATGACATGGGCTGCCCTGCTGCACGATGCCGCGTCTGCCGCGAGGAGGCGGACACTCCACGACACGTCCTGCTCCGATGCCCGGCGCTGGCGGGACGCCGCCTGCGGCGCCTGGGTAATATTCACCTGGAAGCGTCTATGGCAAGGGACGACGGCGCGGTGGCGGCCTTGGCCGCCGGCTACCGCGCCCAATTGAGCCTCATCGGCTACGCCCCCTAGGGGGCTGGAGGGAACAACGACGACGACGACGACGAGCCCCCAGCGCGGGTCCGGAGCGGATCCAGCGCGTGCCGACAGCTGGGACCGGAGCCCTCTCTGGGGAAACCATGCCGTCTCCGTCCAGTCGTAGCGCGTCTGGACGCAGTTCTTCATCGTCCGTGACACCTTAATTCACCGGCCGGGCGGCTCGCCATTTCAACAGCTACTTCTCCTTTCAATTAGGGCGAGATCTGGGACGGCGTCAGGCGGTCGACGCTGCCGGTCGGGTCAAATTTAGGGCCGGGACAGACCGGCCGGCTGACCGCGCGCGGACCATGCAGGGCTCGGTCGGGACGCTCCGGCTGCCCGCCAGCTGGTGGGTGGCTGGCTAGCCGCCGATTACCGCCCATGCCGCGGACAAAGGAGGCCTTGTGCGGAAACCGTTCGACAGCGGCCTCCGGTGCATCTAAATCTGCCCGCGCTGATCATTTTGGTAGGGCAGTGGCAGCACATACTCCCGGTAATTATACGGTAGGACTCACCCGGCTCATTGTCACGCTGGTTTATTGGTAATTGTCCTAATTCTGCGACTAATTGTTTGGACAAAATACGGCTAATTTTTGCTTTTGCAGAGCTTACTGAATGAATGTTTCCATGTTCAACCATAAGCAGAGCTCCATTCATTAGGATAATGGCAAAATTACTGTATTATTTTGCAAGAATCACCATCATTTGATGTAAAACAACACATGCAGTTTTCGCAGCAAACCGTTGTAAACAACCAAAACGCTCTATCATACAGCACTTATCTTCTCACATACCATTGATTTGCGGTGCAACGGGCTCGAGTATGGTCAAGCTCGGCCTTGGCGTCTCCTGGAATATAGCCATTTTAATTAAATAACAAAAATAAATCACAGGTAGTGAATGGGCAAAGCCGTTAAACAAATGGCAAAAAAAGACTTAACAGGCTTAGACTGGTGCCTCTGCCCCCAGTCCATATCGGTCATATACCACCATCAATAAGGAAAAGATGATTTATCACATCGCAATTGACAGTTTTATAGGCTCCAGTGCTACGTGCAGCCTCGCAGCCACTCTGGGCCGACATGCCCGCGCGGCGGAGCGACTCCGCCTCTGAACGGCGCGTGCGGGAGTGTGTAGCTCCGTCGCGTCGGCGACCTCGGCGGCCCGCCGGGTGACCCCGTGTCACCAACACCCCCAACGGAGCACAATGAGAGTCGAACCACCCACAAAAACCACTGATAGCCATCGGAGCACAGGGCCCGGCACGCGACAAGGAAACAGTTTTACTCGCGCCCCGTCGAGCGCGTCCGCACACCGTTTTTTGGCACGCGCTTCCCCTTCAGGGTGGGCAAAGAGGGGCAAAGCAAAGAGGGTCCGTTCCTACTCGACACTGAGTTCTTTGTAGTGGTCTGCCCCGCTAAGTGATCTCATTAACACCTCTCTAAGTCATCGTTGCATCCTTTCGATGGGTTCTTTATCTTACGGATCCAATCAACCTTTTTGCTTCATGTTTCATGTGCTCGGGTATTGCATTTTATAACACCAGTTCAGTCAGAATCAGCTGCTCTGCGCCCTGAAGTTCTCGGCGCGATCGAGTGTGCGTGGGCGGCAGAGAACACACGGGCGGCCGTCTCTGTGGAGGAGAGCCGCCGTCCGCCGGGCCGGGCCGATCCCAGTCCGCCCTTGTCAACGTCGCCCGGTAATTTATGGCTGGCAGCCGTTATCAGCGCCGGTAATTCCAGATTTATCACCCTGACGTCGTGTAAATCGTGCTGATGCGCCGATGAAAAATCGTCACAATTAGTGATTCGTTTTGGATACGGCTCGCGCGGTAATGGAGGCGCCACCAGGGCAGTCGGACGCACCGCCCTGCTCACCACCCGGCTCACCTCCCTGCTCGCTCGACTGGGACGGCCGGTGGCCCGGTGACTGCAGGGACCTTCCGCAGAGAGGGACAGGTGGAGAAATAATGTCGCGTGCCGGGAAATGTCTAAAACACCAACGAAAGGATAACGAGCAAGTTTTGTTTAATTAGCTGAACAAGAATTTTGAATTAGTTCCACTTTGATGGAATCGTGTGAGGCATTATTCCCTACAAGTTTTCAAAAGACCTTGCTGATGGGGAAGAGCTATTGTAAAAGTCATGAGTGCGACACAAGGCAAATTCAGTTGCTAATATATCGGCAAGAAATCCCGTCTGATGACGCCATCAATCTCACAGACACCTTCTCTGAAGCCCGAGGGCTGTTTACGGAACACGCCCACACGTAATCGCGAGAAATTGCGAATTCTTTGCGTGACCAGCGTTATTGCTTCCCAATCGGCACACTAGTGCTATAACTTATCCGGTGTTTTGATAGCATTAAACGCTTCATTTTGCGCCGCTCCGCCCCGGCCTGAGGTTTCTTATCGGCTCCAAATTAGCATTACTTATGCAAATACAATGCGACCTGTCGCACGGACAATTTATGCACAATCGGAGGGCGCTTCGGATGGTCTCACTCCCTCTTACACGCCTTATTTATTGCGCTGGCTAATTGATTTCTACTGTTAAAGTGTTGACCAAATTTATTATCGCGACTGTGCCGACGTCACGTGACAGTTGGGCGGGGATGTGCATGGATCACGAGACCGGGCGGCGGTCACCGGCGGCGCGCTGTGCTGGGTTTTTGTGGCGGTGGCCGGCGCGCCGGGCGTCCCAGTCTGGCCAGCAGCGGCCGTCCCTCGCGCCGATGTCGCGCGCCGCGCCGCGGGGACCCGGCTCACATTACGAGCTGGCAGGCGAGGTGAGACGATAGTGGCGCGTGCGCCGGAAATGGCGACACGGAGACAAATGGGGGATTGGTGTCGATATACAGTATACACGCAACGTGAGGGACACGCGGGGGGCATGGAGATAGGGTGGGTTTCAAAAGGGTGTGGATGTTGCCATGGTTTGAAATTTAAGGACCGAAATAACATAACACTCAGAAAACTGAAAACTGCATCACAATAGCAAAGGGTGAATCATGGAATAGCCTAAGTTCATTAACGATGTGATCACTCAAAAACAATTTTCTAGAGCGCGTTATCCAAAGCACATTCGCCAGCAGTCTCACAAGTCGCTCACTTTCCCGGTTAGATGAACACCGAACACGGATCATTTCGCTCCCGGATAGTGACCCTTTCGGACTCCACCGCCCGCTGTCCTGTCGTTAGTTCCTGCGTTCCTCGGTAGCGGTTCGGCTGGCCGCTTCACTGAGTCCATCTCTTCTACTCATTTCACGGCCGCAGTGGGCCGAATAACCCAATTAACCCCGTCCAAGGCCGACAGATAATAGAAAAAGGGTTCATAACAATGAAAGACAATTTGGTCACATGGCCGCGACAGTGCAGCTTAAATAGACACCGATAAAAAGCGGACAAAAAGTCCGATAACGACTTAATTACGGCTGGCTGATGGAGCCTGGACGGGCCGACATGATGTGATAATTTCTCCGTGTAGCGCCGACCGGGCCGCGTGGAGGACCGGCGACCGGAGGTGGCCCGATCGCATACCGGCCGGTCCCTCTGCCCCGGCCCGGCCCGGGCCAGCCGCTTGTCCTCGTCCGTTGTGCCCCGAATGACTCGGTGACTGAATGCGCTGAATGACATTGCCCGCCATATAGCGCAATGTAGGTAGGCAATGACTAAACTATAAACGATTATTGCCGTTCATAAAACTGCATCAAACTGTGAGTGGCCACTGCACTTGGGTTTCCTTGATGTTCGCGCTGATTGATGTGTACGTGTTTACAGAGCTGACGATTGCACTCAGCGTTAATGCGCTTCCATTAAGTATGCAGTGGTAACCAGCAATGTACATTTTCTAATTAGGCCCGTAATTGCAGGACAAAGGCACTCACGGACGCTTCGGAAAAACTCCGTGGTTATTAGCGTGAAGTATGGGAATATAGAGGTTTGCATTTACTACCATTGCCCCGAGTTGTACAAACGTTGGTGCTCTTTGTTCGGGACTTATGGAACAGTCGACAAACAGTTGTGGATAGAGGATACTGAGCATTAGCGAAACGAGTTCTCCCTCCTAACCCCTCCCTTCACGCCGTGAAGTGTGCCGCTTTACAGACGATTGGCCATCCGATAATCGCTTTCACATTTCAGCTTGAGTGACTGAATCAACGATTTCACATGCGCCGAACTAGTTGCGAGCTCTCGATAATTTTAACGCTGTCTGCTATACGACACGCACTTCACTGTTTCGTGAACGCTAAACATTGTGACATGAAGAAAGAATCCAGACAAGAGTATATCCAGCGCCTCGCATGACACTGTGTGTGAGGACACCTCCCTGACGCCGGTTCTCCGCTGTTGCAGGTGTGGTTCCAGAACCGGCGCGCCAAGTGGCGGAAGCAGGAGAAGGTGGGTCCGCAGGCGCACCCGTACAACCCGTACCAGACGCCGCTGGCGATGCCCTCCAGCGCGCCGTCCATCTCGCCCCTGCAGCCGCCGTTCTCGCACCTCAGCTACCTGCGCAAGCCGTTCGAGTCGCCGTTCCTGTCTGGCGGCGCGCCGCGTCTGTCGGGCGGCCTGCTGCCGGCCGGCCTGCTGCCCGGCGCCGGGTATCTGGGCCACCCGCTGTCGGCGCTGCGCGACTACCGCGCCGTGCTGCCACCGCTGGTGCCCTTCGGCAGCCCGTACTCGCCCACGTTCCAGAGCCTGCTGGCCAACCTGTCGGCGCACCGGCCGCCGCTCGACTCCCCCGAGTACAAGGCGCTGCTCTCCAACATGGCGCTGCCGGCGTCTGCACCGCTGCCACCGGCCAGCGGGGCCGCGGCGCCGTCGGCCGGCCCGCCGCCGCCGCCACCCTCGGCCGCCGCGCCGTCGGGCCTCTCGCCCGGCAGCCCCGAGCTGCGCACCTCCAGTATCGCGGCGCTGCGGCTCAAGGCGCGCGAGCACGAGATGAGGCTCGAGCTGCTGCGTAAGAACGGTGACCTGTGCAGTTAGACGGGCGGTTAGGCGGGCGGCGGCGGCCGGAAAGGCGTGATAGGCGACGCGGGCGTCTCGGTTGGAACTTTCCGGGAGACACGGCCGGCGACAGACTTGTTGTTGGGTGTGAAACTGAGCCGGGTGAGACATGGTGTGAGTTGTGTGAGCTCTGTGAGCTGGGTGAGCTGTGTGCGCCGCGGGAGAAAAGAGTGATAGACGTTCTGATTGGTTGGGATATGGGTAGTCGGAGCACGCGGTAGGTATACCGCCGATCTGCTCCGAGTTCGAGACAGGTGGCGATGGGTGCACTGAATCACGATGGCGCAGTGTCGGGGGGTGGGAATGGTAGTCACCGGAAGTATTAAACTGTAACAGTATTTGCAGTCCTTTGAATTTGACTTGATGTGCCTTGAATGCGAGGTTTTCACGTTAAACGGCAACAAGAGAGACAATCACATGCGGTGGTCTCGCCGCAAATAGATAGGTAGCTAAGTACTTTAAAGAACAAATGGTAAAAATGTGCGAGTGTGATGATGAATTGCAGCACGCTGCATAGGTGTCAGCAAATGTGCGTGTCGATCTGTTGGTGGTCCTAATTTGACTTTGCCGTGCATTTTTTGACCGTGAAGACGACGCATGTTGTGACTGTTTTCCTATTTAATAGAGCATTCCGTCCTTGGAGTGGCGCTTTGAGCACACAAATATCCGCACGGGTGCAGCATCACGCCCGGAGTCCTATGGTCCTAGAGTCGTTGTGTCACTGTCGGACGGTGGTCAATGTCAATGTTGGGCGCGGCGGCCGTCCCGACGCTCGCCGTCCGTCCGTCCGTTTGTCTGTTTGTGTGCGTGTGTGTGTGACGTCACCCCGGGAGGAGTGAGCGCTCCCGATACAGCGGTCTCAGGCCGTGCTAATATTACCAAAGCTTGGTGTATAAAGTGTCTCATTAAGTTGATATAATAAAGCTGTTGATAAAATGGTACACAGAGTGTGTTGGGCTGCTGCAGGTTAGAGGCCTGTGACGCGTTGCAGTTTCCAAAGAAGGCGTTTGAGGCACTCTCGCGAGACTTCAGGGATATCTTTCTGTGTCGGATTGCAGTCGCTCATCTCGGGCGGCGGGGCTGTCGGCTGCGGATCGGTTCGGCGCGGTCGGCGGCAGCCGTCACATACGACCATCAATCAGCCGCATACACATGTCAGCTGCACAAAGAGCGACACTGCAGATGTCATCTAATCGATTCTAAACAGCACGCCAGTTTTATAAGGCCGTGACAAATCATCTGTTCGGCCCAAACATGAACTACAACAACACCGAATCGGCGAGTGATCACAGCAGATATCGAAACATCCAAAAACGTCACTTCTTTGCGCTACCTAACAGCATTTTCCGCACACCCGTTCACCGATTGTTGGGCCGGTACATCGCTGATAAGGTCACGAAAATTAGGAAATCGCCGCCACCGAACACAATCTGCCATCGGCTCGGGTACCGGGCGCGCTGATCGTTCCGTCTCACGGGGATTTCTGCGCCGTCCAGCGTCTCAGAAACGGTGTTTTCCAGCTGCCGGCTGGTGTAGTCGATTTTGTCTCCCAACAAACGGAGCGGTGTTTCCCTGGCTTAGTTCAGACCGATACACGGCTGCTATACACGGCTCCCGGGCGATTTGCCGATAGTGCCGCAGGCTGTGCGGCTTTGGACGTCTGTGCCGTCTGGGACTATCCGACCGTTTCCCCACATCAGCTAAGTGATGACAGGGTTTTGTCCATCGTTGTCCCGAGGTAGATCGCATGTATTTATCTATGCTAGTCTCTATTACCGAGGCACAGTTGGGGGAATAGTATCAACATAAGGTCAGTGGATCTATCCCTTATTAGGACAAACCGTTTCTGTAAGGGCTTTAAGAACATATAAATAGCTTCATAATGCTTCCAGGCTACGGAATATATTCCTATGCTTGTTGTTTGCCCCAGAATAATGTCGGCTAAACGTAAATAGAGTTAAGTCAGCGAATGATAAAGCATTATCTTTTGCAAGAAAAGTTGTTTTGTTATAAAAGCTGTCTCTGTCTCTCTGTCTCTGCCTCTCTCCTCTCTCTCTCTCTCTCTCTCTCTCTCTCTCTCTCTCTCTCTCTCTCTCTCTCTCTCTCTCTCTCTCTCTCTCTCTCTCTCTCTCTCTCTCTCTCTCTCTCTCTCTCTCTCTCTCTCTCTCTCTCTCTCTCTCTCTCTCTCTCTCTCTCTCTCTCTCTCTCTCTCTCTCTCTCTCTCTCTCTCTCTCTCTCTCTCTCTCTCTCTCTCTCTCTCTCTCTCTCTCTTCCCCAGCAGACCCCAGCTCAGTCTACCCACGAGTCCCGGCTCGCGGCGGCGCGGCGTATCTGTGCGTGCAGTGTTTTTACAACGCCTATCGGATTATCGGCAATGTCAGTCGCGAGGAAATAAAACGATTTTCCGGCTGTAATTACGCCCTAATGGGATCCGGTGGGCCGGCGGGGATGAGTGATTCCGTGTCGCGGTCCCCTCGTCCTCTCTCCCCTCGTCACGAGTCGCCCGACTCACCAGCTCACCGACTCACCGACTCAGCGACTCAGCGGAGCGCCCGCAGCCCTCGGCAGTGCGGGGCGCGCCCCCGTGTTTTCCAGTCCGTCTCTGTGTGTCTGTAGTGGTGTTCATTGATCAAAGCCGACCGTCCCTCCCTTGGCCGTCATTATAGCGTGTCGTTTACATTCACCGATTGAATAAGGGTAATCGGCCTCCGAGTGACCACCCCCGGCTTTGTTGTTGGTCCTGAGGAGCAGGCAATTAACCGTTTTTGTGCCGCTGAAGTGTTGATATGAAGGTGAATCTGCATTGATTTATCGATGGATATGAAATTGTTTTACATCACCGTTATGAGGCCCCAGGGTGGAGTTTTATGCCAGGTGCTAGTGAATATGGCGGTAATTTCCAAAGCAGTAAGCTGATACTGTCTGAAATGTGAATATATTATCGTCACGAACATAGCCGTTAGAGGAGATAAGGTAAATTGATTTGACTGTCCGTTTTTGGCCTGATGGTCCCGGGTGACTTTCGCAAATCACGCCACTTGCCGGCGGTACAGGACATTTTTATTCGCCGAAAAGCTCGGCCGCCGCCGGCTTTGGTCCGGAGCTGAACGTTCGGGCAGCGGCGCACGGCCGGAAAACCCGGCGCAGACCGTTAGCAAGGCGGCCGATTAGGGCTCTAAACTGATCTGCCGCCTCACGGTCCGCAGATACCCCCCCCCCCCCCGCCCCCCGGCGGCGGGAGGGGGTCCGCGGCACGAGCCGGTCACCAAGTCCGACGTAAGTACATCGCCCACCGCCCGCTACCCGCTACCCGCCGCTGGTCGTCCTTTGTCGTTTCTCTCATCAATTGAAGAGCAGCCACCTTTTTCGCTGCTCCGCTTCTGTCGACTGGAGAGCGAGCTCGCGCTCTCCCGGGGTCCGCCCCCTTAATGGGCTCTTGTGTAATCCTATTAAGACCCTGTGAACATTTTCGGCTTCATTAATTTCCTTCCGAAATCCTTTCTGGTGCGTCCCGGCGCCTTTGTGGTCAGCAGCGGGGAGCGGCCCACTAATAGCCGACCGGTAATTAGGAGTCGCCCATCGGCGCACAGCCTTCATCGTAATATTAAATTAAATTGTGAAATATTGATGCAGTGTAATTGACCTGATGAAGATACAGGCTCACCGGAGCGCGGCTAACCTGGCGCGATGCTTACAGAGAATTACTGGCGGACGGAGTCGTATCTCGCGGTCGATGGCTCTGAGCAGATGAGCCGGGCGAACCACCCCGTCTGTAAGGCGCACTGGAGCTCGAGCGGCCGGCTCCGGAGCGCTACACTGAAAACCAATTACTCTGCGCGAACGCTCCGGCGCTCCGGCGCCGGAATAAATCCCAAACGTGGCCGGAGTCAAGTAGCGAATCACTGATCGCCAATAGGCAGACAATCAATTGTGTGGATTTATCTAAGTATTAGCGCAGGAGCGAGCCGCAGTATTTCTGCAATAAATGGTGTTATTGGTTAGTGAATTTCTCTTCATTACTGGAGCTCGTAAAAGTGAAGCACCCATACAAATTTAGTCAGGCATGAATGGCGCTGGCATCCGAACGGCGTGCTGATAAGCGTGGCGTGGCCATCTCGCGCTGCCAGCGTTATTCACCTGTTCGTGGGAACCGGGTGCCGGGAGGAATCTGCGGGCCGCGCTCCCAGCAGCAGCCTCCACGCGCCGCTGCAGTGACTCACGGCCTCATGGACGCGCCAGACGCCTAAACACGAGATTCAGAATACGGTTGCACATGTTAATGCAAAATACTGGCGCATTCCTTGTCAGTGCTAAACGCTGACTTTGTTGGCACATATGTGCACCGCTTAGGCTCACCAAAGAATAAAGGCACCTTTGTTCATGTTATTGCATTCAGTCACTGGCGGCCGGCAGGCGGTACCGCAGCTCTGATTTTAAGCTTTAGGCTTTAGCCCCTCTAAATCATGCGTTTAATCAGATATTGGCTTGCCACCACAACAGTTCTTGAAAAGGAAACAGCACACAGTTCCATGCCTGCAATTGCCCCGTCCTACCTCTCATATCAGTCCGTCCTTTCTCGTATTTCACCCAGTCCTCCATCCTCTCTCGGCCAGTCCTTTCTCTTTCACCATGGTGAGACCACGAGAGCTGCAGCTCTCGTTTATCCTATCATCTACTATTCGCTCTGTTCTGTTGCTCGTCCTTCCTACTCCTTCGCCTAATATATTGCTTCTTTCTCGCCTCCCCCCCCCAAAAAAAACATTATGGGCCTCGCCCCAGCCCTCACTCTTGCTAGCTTGCTAACTCTTTCATCGTCCATTTCTCACTCCTCTCTCCCAGTCCTCCCCTGCTCTGCCCGGGCCGCTCTGCCGACTCCGGGGGTGGGTCAGCTCGTCCCACCGCCGGGCCAATTAGCAGCCTCTCGGCGGCGATAGCGCCGAGCACAGGCTATGATTCCTGTCGACGGGGGGCGGCGCGCCACGCCGCGCCGCGCCGGGCCGACCCCCGCGCCACAATTGCCCGGCTGGCCCCCGCTGAGCCACAAAGGCTGCCGCGGCCGGCATTAAACCGGGTTACACGGACCCCGTCGTCTCGCATGCATTTAATTTAGACGAAACAAACCGTAAAATGCGCCGCAGGGACGGCGCGCGGGAGGCGGTCGCGGCGCGGCAGTGGCGAAAGCGGCGCTGCGTCCAAGAGTGACAGCCGCCTCGCTGACGTGAGACAGCTCGCGGGGGTGTCACAGGCGTGACCCGTGCGATTCCGGGAGCGTCACGAAGCGTCGCCGTGACGCCGGCGGCCGTGTTCGACTCGACTCGTCACTGAGTGTTCGACACGGCGGCGGAGAGACGGCGCTCGCCGGGCGGCCACCGGGGGGTCGGGAGGCTCATTTGGCCACGGCTGGTCTCTCAATCAACTGTGCACCGCGCCGGGAGGCCGCCGTGCACAGAACGGGACGGCGGCGACTCGGTGTCCGCAGTCCGGCAGCGCTCCGCTTCTTCACGACGGCAGGGACATGGTAAAAGCTTGACGGCATCGTGGGGCGGCCTGCGATCTTTTACAGAGCGGGACACAATTAGCTGTTTAATTACCTGTACTCGATTTTTATGACTCGTTTTCTTAATTCTGACCACTTCTTCAGACAGTCCACACAAAGTTGAGTTTTCTCATTTCTCAAAACAACTTACGACATATTACCGATTTGATTGAATAAGAACTCCGATTAAGTTTTCGCCACTTGTACAGCTCGTCTGTGCCGGCCCGGACAATCCGCGCCGGGCCGCACCGCCGGCAGCTCCTCCCGGTCCTCCCGGAGCCGTGGGAGTCGGCCGTCGAACGCTGCCGCCGAGCGGGCCGTGGCAGGGGCCATTTCTCTCGGCGCCCGTCGCCACTTTGCAGGCTGTCCACTGCACGTCGCCGGGTGTCGGCGCCGCGGCGGAATTTATCTCCCACCCCAGGGATGTCTCCGACAGCCGCCGATGCGAGACGGACCGATCATGTTGATGGGGTTTATACAAACAAGCGGACTAGAAATGTGCACACCTCTGGCTGATGCTGGCTTTACAAGTGCGCTGAAGTCACTCGGTTCTCACGCATTTGATCCAGACATCACCGAATGGATTGTGCTTGCTTATACATTCTTACGAAGGATGTATTTTAAGAACGTGACTTGCGTTAGTTTTCACATTCCTATAGGACTTGCATCAACTTTCTTTTCAAAGCCTCTGTTGAAATCTCACACCATAGGAAAATGTTGCATGATTTGAGTCAAATTTTGAGTAGTTACCCATGTGCTCACTTCATGAAAAAAGCTACAAACTTCTACTTGACAAAGTCAGATTAAATTTTGCTTGTCCAACAACACCGTAATTCATTCAGCTTAGCATATCCAGGCGCCAATGTTATCGTAATCAGCCATCTATCTGTGCATCCCGTGCACCGTTACAATGCACCCTTCTCACCGACTCTCACTGATGAATGAGCACTCCCATTGGCTGGCTCATCCACCACATAAGACGTCACAGGACCACCTCGTGCGGAGCGGCTCGTCCGGTGGCGGCAGCGTCACAATATCTCGTCGTCAAAAGTGCGCGGCGTCGCGACGATTGTCGCCACCGACATTAATGTCGCCGTCGATCGGTTTTACCGCGTCTCGCGGTCGTCTCTCAGGCCGGGAGGAAAGAGGCCGGGAGAAGGGCAGAGCAGCGGAGCGGCGTGCCGGCGGACGGGACGACCACGACAGACCGCAGGTATTTGAATCGATGGAACGCCGGCTAAGATGACAACAAATTGATGACCAAATTAGACGGCTTAAAGAAGATGCATGCATACGTTAAAACTAGCTTTCTTCGTACGTAATCCTGCATTTAAGCATTTGTTTTCGGTGCCTTTCAACTTCAATGGACCATTACAAGTCAATTAGGCGTTTATTGGCTTCATTTTTAGCATTTTTTATATCAATCTTAAGCTAAGTTTATGGTGAAATCCTTATTTAGCACCATCATTATTATCCGATGTCTGTTTTCCTTGGCTTTGCCTTCTCGTTCGAACACCGTTTCACGTTGCTGGAGGCGGGCCGGAGCCTGTTATTGTGCCGCCCCATTCATATTGCAAAACATTGCATATGGGAAGATACTAATGTTTGCTTATATGGATAAAGTAACTCTTACCACAAGATGTTGTTGAACGGGCTCACTCTTCGCACTGCTCTCTTTGCAGCAATACTTTTTTGCAATCGTTCAATCGAAAACTTTCATTTACTCTATTATTCTAACGTCTGCACAGTACACAGTGCTCAACTAATATTCGTTAAAATCCATCAGTCTTACAGCGGTCCATGGTTTCAGCTTTCGCCAGTGATCGACATGACGCGCCGCCCGGCCAGTTCGGGTGCGGGCGGCGCACGGTTCGCTCGATGGCGCGATTTGACTGCCGCCGCGATCCACAGCGTCACCCGACCCAATCAGTTGTGATGACAGATTGTGGACTACATTCCCCGCATTCCGCGCGCCGTGCTACATCGGGAAAATCACACCCAGTCCGTAGCGTTTCACTTCGATCGGCGCTGATCGGCGGTCCATCGTTCACACCTGTGTGGAACACGACACCGACGGGGGATTCCTGTAATCAGAGCCCCTCCCCGCCCCCTCCCCCACCCCCGCCCGGTGTCAGCAGCGCGCGCAGCGCAGTCGGCACCCCGTCTCCACCCCCCCCCCCCAGACCACGCCCACCGGCCACGCCCCAGGGCGGAGCTGGCACCTCGGCGTGCGTCACCCGCCTCTCGGCACATTTGGCGCACATTAGAGCGAGAGGCGATTGTGGCGCACGGCAATTACAGCAGCGATCTTATCAAATAATTAACTTTGGCTGGGCTCCCGATCCGTCAACTCGTCGCCGATGACGTCACGCCAGAGGTAATGGGATAAGAGGATTTTTCTCCAGCGCCAGAGACCGGCTGCAGCAGAAGTGATTAGACGCTGCACAAAGCAGCCGATTACGGATATTTTTTGGGTGTTTACAACAGGCTTTGTTTGAGAGCTTTGCTGGCATGCAACGGTAAAGGAGCGGCGCACAGGAGTACTGAGCAGACGCACGGCCGGAGCGCTGCGTGATAAAGAATACGAGCTCGACAAGAACATGTTGCCAGCAGCATCTACTAAGAGGTGCTGGAAAGGTTATTTGAAATACTAATAAGAAGAATGTAGGTATATGCAGGACAGTTGCAGTCGGGGAAGAAGTACCTAGGTACTGAACACTATTGGTTTGATAAAGGTACAGAGTGCAACTCACAGGAAAAATCGGCTGTGTTCTAGCGATACGAAATGATGGGAATACAGCTTGTGTTCTGTGGATTATCTGTCTCACATCATTTAGCTATGACTGGTCATCAACATGCATCTGTCATGGTGACAGCTAAGCCAAGACAGCCAAAAGTCATGACATAGTTGCATCGACTCGGCACTTGGAAGCTTTAAAAAATGTTAGTTTCTATCATCCAATAATCCTATCCCTAGAATATTCAATCCCAGCCATAAACATTCTCAAATTCTATTAACAACATCTTCCTCCACTCCATATAGGAACTTTCTTCCCATAGCCTGTGCCACCTATCCAGCAGCATCGTCTCATCCCCCTAGCTTTGCTCCTATCATCTTCCCTATAACCCGCACTCCTCGCTCTCCTCTCCCAGTCCAGCGACGTCTCCTCCTCCCCCTCCCCCCTCCCCCCTCCCTAGAGGCACTCTGTCTCATCACGGCCCCGAGTAACTGCACCTCTGGACGGGTGAGTGCAAAACTGTTTTCCAACACCGCCTCGCCGGCGAATAATCAAGTCCTCGCCGGGGATTAGGTGGCACGTGAGTGCTTGGTGAGCCTCCTCGGGGTGGAACCGCCGAGCCCCACGCCGCAGCCTCCAGCAAGCATCACTGCATGAATCACATCTCGCCGTTGCACCCACCCGGAAAGCCTCACACCCAGTCTGGTCTCTAAATGAATTGTCTCTGCTGTTCATAGTTCACCAGCAGCATTTCAATCAGGATTAAATTTAGGTGGAGTTCGAGGTGAGCTATATGTCCCAAGGTGGCAGGAATCAGATCCAAGGTGGGTTGAGTCGAGCAGATTTGACTCATGTAGGGTTGAGGCAGCTTGACCTACCGATCAAGCCAACCCGAGTTAACTTATGCAGCGTTTGAGTCACCGGAAACATAATCCCTTCAGAACAGAGAATCATTTTGGGACCTAATTGCAATCAGTGTCTCGTAAGCACAACATTGAAAACACCAAACGGTAGATCTTGCGGTGGTCGTTGTCTTGAACGGAACACCTCGGACGGGGCTGCCCCGCCGCCGCGCCGGCTCGAGCCGCCCAGTCCCGTATACGGCGAGTCCCGTAACAGGCCAATCATCTCATACATGCATACATCGCCACACGGCGGCCATAGCTGCCGTCTGCGGCCTCCCGTGTTCGACAACCGCTGACGACTGTTGGCAGTGAGCGGGATTGATCAGTCGGCGGCCAATCCGAGACCGGGAGCCGGCGGTGAGCAGAAAAATCCGCCAGCTATGTGCCGCCGGTGTCATTTCGGGCCGGATTGTGGCGAACGGACAATGTGGTGACTCGGTCCCGCTGCTCTGATCTCTGCCGACGAAAGCGTCTTATGACATGTTGTCAGCTCTGAGATGAGTGTAGAACGATGTTAGTCAACGTGACAACTTGATTTGTCTCAGCTATCCGGGTCACTCCCCGTTAGGTTTTGCGATTGGAAATTCCGGCCCACTGGAATTCGAGTCTCTAATGGTGCGAGACATGGCTAAGAAACCACAGAAAAGGCTCTGTCAATGACAAACTACGTGAATTACATGAGACTGTAAGACGGTTCAGAGTAATGCTTTGAAACGGTGCCTTCAAAAATTGTTATCGGATCAAACAATTGCAATGCAATAAGCTGATCCGACCAGAACAATCTGAGCACGGCGATTTTTTGGTATCCGACAGAAAGCTTTCAGCAAACATCCGGGCACCTTAGCTGACAACCAAAACAAAAATGAATGCATCGACTACCACAGATCCAATGGAAGCGGTCACAGAAACGAAAAGGATTTACGTCATAGGCATGGCGGGACTTCGGGTATGCACGTGCCGGCATAGTCAGCGTGTCCCGGCTGACGGTCTGATCCACAGCCTAATCTGTCATCTCACGGGTGTAGCCAATGTCACTGGAATTCGTAATTTGACACGTCTACTGACACGAGCCAGTCATTTGTCACGAAAAGCTGGCCAATAACAACACTGAAAATAAATTCACACCCGCTCCTGGTGTTTACACCTTTTTAGGAAATGTTTACACCCCACCGTTTTTGAGCACCTGCACCGGTGTAGTTTCAACACCAAGCTTTGGTGTAAGCATACACTGAATCCTGGTGTAACACCAGGCACATACACTGGCGTATGGCGTTAAATCACTGTAAGTACACCAGTTTGTGGTGCTACACGACGTCTTTACACCATAAAAAGGTGCTACACCATTAATTTGCACCTTCTTTACGGGTACAAAACAAATACCCTTACACCAATGTGTGGTGTTAGTAGCCAATTGGGTACACCCTCTTCCGGTGTTGTGAAGGAGATACACCGGTGTTTGGTGTAGCTGCAGCTCGATGAATTAATATATATATATATATATATATATATATATATATATATATATATATATATATATATATATATATATATATATATATATATATATATATATATATATATATATATATATATATATATATATATATATATATGTGTGTGTGTGTGTGCATGGGTCTGTGTGAACATATGTGACAAGTCCATATGGGTATACTGTGGCTTGCCTAGACCCCATACAAAGCAAAGCATTCCTTAAATAAAGACAATTTATTTTGTAACGTCCGAGACGAGCAATAAACAAATGTTATTAACAAAAATTGCGGCAACTGTGAGTGGCGCTTTCTCAAGTGCACGGGTGGTCACCGGACTCTGCTGACAACATACCAGACCAGACATTTATCTCACACTTATTTATCACACTTATTTATCACACTTATTTATCACACTTATTTATCACACTTATTTATCACACTTATTTATCACTTATTTATCTCACACAGGGCTGCGGAGTCGATGGATTTTCGGCGACTCCGACTCCGACTCCGACTCCGGCTTTCAAAAACCAGCTCCGACTCCGACTCCGACTCCGGGCAGAATTGTCGACTCCGACTGACTCCCAACTCCCGACTCCGACTCCGCAGACCTAGCAGGGCTGCGGAGTCGACAGATTTTCGGTGACTCCGACTCCGACTCCGGATCGGGTTTCTAAAAGCGACTCCGACTCCGACTCCGACTCCGGTCACAACTGTCGACTCCGACCGACTCCGACTCCGACTCCGACTCCGACTCCGACTCCGCAGCCCTGATTCTCACACCACCTCCAGGCTGCCAGGGGCTCACTCGCGAGTCAGGTGGAATCGAAAAACATTGAGTTTTTCCTGAAAATTCTCGTCTAACTGTCGGACTGAACTGTTTGGCGTTTTAGGATATGGGCAATGTGAATTCGAGCATTAACATTGTGATGATACGATACATATAGTCACCAGTTATTAAATCCAAGTGAAAAGAAACCCTCCCCTCCCTCTCCCCACGAACCACGCCCCGCCTTAGGACCCCCCAAGATTAGGGTCAGAAAATAAAATAAGCATTTCTTCTTTTCGCCTTTCCCGACACAAGCAGCTGTTGACTAACCAACTTAACAAATACGGCTTTGAACACAAGGAGGATTATATTCCCCAAATGCGGGTCCCTATTCGCATCTGGCGCCAATGCACCCCGTTCGCCAATGTGAGGACAGACTGAGGCTGACCCGACACGGAACTCTGCCGCTCGGCGCGGCGCCAGTCCGGCGCGGCGGGCTCTGTCAACTAATAAAAAAGATACCTAGATAGAAAGTGGGGTGCTTTGGGCTCACTGGCGGAGTGGATGACGTCTTGCCGTGTTTATAAGATGGAAATGCTGATATGCATGCAACAACTACGTTATCGAGACGACAAAAATGCGTAAAATGCTCGTTCTAGCAGCACACCGAGGCAAAGCGAAATTGCCCTGCTTGCTGACGGAATCAAGAAAATCCATCGCACTTAGAGAGCTAACAGCTCATAGCGGCCTGCATTTGTTGTTTGCTGATTTGGTTAATTTCCTATATGGCCAACAGAAGTACACGTCATTGCTTTAAACTGTGAAAAAATAAAAACAAAAAAGCTCAAAGCCCGCGTATCACTGCTCATTATGTATGCAATGAAAGGTGTTGGAACCTTACCATAGCTTTCAAGGAAGCGAATATTAAGTCAAGGAGGCTTAAATATCCATAGAGATCTTATATACATAGAGATGACATGCACTTAAAACCGTGGCGATTCAGTGGGTCTTTTTAAGCAACTTATTTTCAGCCAGTAGCGTGCCAATATGGCTGAGGCATTGTTAGTCTGAAGAAATTATTACGTAGCGAGCGAAGGAAGCGTAGTCTTTCGTAGATTAACGAAAATTTCTGAGTATGAGCGGCCGGCCGGCCGTGGTTACGCTTTTGCGAGGCTTATATCTCAGCAACCACTTGACCGATTTACATTCGATGATTTTTCTAGGGTAGCTTCATTCCTTCTACCAAGTATTGGACTATTCTCGATGCATGTGGGTGACCGCTTATGCACGTGCCACGTGCAAAACGAAGAGGTGTCAGTTTTGCAATTGTTGCAATATCTTGGTAACTACTTGGCCGATTGCGCTGAAAGTTGGTATGTAGGTAGGCACCCACTAGGCAATGCATATCCATGTGCCACAGTTGGGGTGCTGCTGCACGTGCGCACGTGCAGGGGTCGATTCCAGATCTCGAGAACGGCTGAACCGATTGTGCTGAAATTTGGTACATGGTTAGGGACCAGTTAGTAGGGTGCCGTGCAAAAGTCAGTTGTGACCCATTTTGCACGTGTGCACGTGCAGCTTCCAGATCTCGAGAACGGCTAGGCCGATTGCGCTCAAATTTGGCACATCGCTAGGGACCGGTTAGTAGGGTGCAGTGCACAAGTTAGTTGGAGGTGTCCCTTGCAAATTCGCTTGTCCAAGGCCCACCCTCTTGCTCGCTCCGTTGGTCGCCCCAAAAGGCGTTTTACTGGTTAAAAATGTTGCTGATCTTTCCTGGCTGATTTCATTCCTGAGGTAAGCAATGAAATTTGTAGCATGATTTCATTTTGTGTTTTTATTGAATTCCTTAAAAGCTCGCCTAAAAGCATTCTCTCTCATTCAGGCTCTCATCAACCCGGCAGGCGGTGGACCTCCCGGCCACCTTCCGCGCGGTGGGGGGGGGGCATTTTTTTGCCCCCCTCCCGTATCTCCGAAACTACTGGACGGATCCGTAACATTCAAACGATGTTCGATAGCCCTGTCAAATTTGTCGATGGAACTCCAATTTCATTGACCTCGGGGTCACCGATGACGTCACAGGTCAGGTCAAAGATAAAATGTTTCACGTACGTCAAAAATAGGGCGTACGTTGCCTAGTATATATGTTGCTATTAGAGGTCACTGATAATACCATGTCAGGTCACAGGTCAGGTCACCAAGGGTCAGCACATGAACCAACTTTACTCTTTACTAGGGTTGTACGATGCATGTTTTATGGCCCCCCTGACATGGTCCCCCCAAAAAAAGGTTACAGGTCTAAGGTCATTTGGGTCAGGCTCATGGAATTTTCAGGGTAGGTTCCTTGAGATTTGGTCAAGTTTGGCGCTTTCGGTCAACCGTCGTGAAAACGGCTGTTCTGAACCTTTCTGAGCACGGTGCAAGCTCAAATATACATATGTTGCATGTTCCCATTCAATTCGCCGGACCTATTGGTTTTCTACATACGCGCCGGCTGGGGGGGGGGGGGTTGGTTGGTACGATTTCCCTCGCCGTTTCGCCCCCCCCCCCCCCCCCTGATGAAGCTAGAGCGTCGCGGAAAAAACAAGCGTGAGCGCCGTTACAAGACGCAGGTACTGGTACCCGATTTTAAGGTCTCTTGAGGTCAGGTCAAGTGACCAAGGGCCAGGGTTCAGTTTTCATAACTTCGCAAAAAACGGTCGGAGAGCCGCGATTTTGGCATCATCGTGTTCGCCTCGCTCAGGCGCGTCGAATGGTATACTTTTTGTTCGGGTGAGGTCAACTTGAGGTGTTGACCTCGGGTCAAGGGCAGGTTAGCTCCCCCAGATCACGAAGCTGGTTGACAGAGGTCATGTTACATATTACTCGAATCGGCAGGTCTTCCTGAGTTTATTGGTGGATTTCCCGACTCGCTAACTCAATTTGATGGGGAGTTATTGATGAAAAACTCTAATGACCCAAGTATATAACTGCAATGAAAACCGTAAGCCTCATGCTAATAATTATATTAAAAATAGGGCCAAGAAAATAAGACATGCTGGGCAAACTGACAAACTGACTTTTGTCAAACCGTCTTACGGTTTTCATTGCAGTTATATATGTAATCATGAGCCTCAAAACCGCGCTTTCTTTAACAATGACCCAAGTGACCATAAATGACGCCACGCAATGTCAACAATGCAAAAGTGAAGCATCGGACCTTGCAAGGCGTGAAAGAAATCACGATTCCATGTGCTGGAGACAGTTTGAGATAGTTCTCGGCGCTAACATAGCAGTTTTCATTTTTCCCATTGACTTATACCTAATGGTGAGGTCACGTGGCCGACCTGACCTCATGTGATTTTTAGGGAAAATCCGAGATATATGTACAAGTTGTGAGACCTCTGGATGATACTACATCCTGTAAGTTTCATCTCCCTGTGAAAGTTCCTCTGGCACTGACGGCGTTGCGAAGTTGCGACATCTGAGGACTGTGCAGAGGTTCACATATGACGTCACAGGTCAGTGACCTGACCTGACCTGAAAATGCAGTTGGTGTCACAAGATGCGACTTGGATCAAAGGTCAGCTATGCCAAGTTTCAGCTCTCTATCGCCTGCGTGTTCGGAGCTATCGTGAAAAAACCCTATAGGGAGGCGGCACCCACCCACCCCCCCCCCCGTCGGACGGCGAGGGTTAATGATACATGCAGTACCTGATACGAGCATAAGGTTAAAACATGTCTAATATCATTTCAATAATAACGCTCGAAAGCGTCACAGCTAGACAAAAAAGAAAAACTGTACTTAAAAATAAACGGATGTGAACACAATCTCCTTGACCGAATCCTTAAAAAATGCAAGTCACGGGCCATGGCACCCCAGAAAACCTTGCTTAAAAAGACCCACTGAATCGCCACGAAATCAAGTGCTTTAACATAGGCGTGTCATCTCTATGTATATAAGATCTCTATGTAAATATCACGGGAGCGTCCTTGAATGGTCGCCTGCAGATTTGAGGTGCAGGAAGTGTCATAAAACATGTCCGCATTCAAAAGGGAAGCCAAGGACACACTTTCGTTACTTCGTAAAACAACTACAACAGTTCTGAACCAGGCTCATACTGCAAAGAAAGCGTGTGAGGTGAGCGAAAATTTATGTTGGTCTCATCCTAAAAGACCAAACGAATTCTGACTGGACCTACATCGAAAACTTGCTGCTCAAGGGATTATCCAGATCTTGCAGTTAATTTCGATCTTTTAACGCCCGAGATACATGATCTAAAATCCTTTGTCGCTATTTGCATCGTTAAAGGAGAAACCTGATCTCCCGACCATTTAAAGTGAAGCATGTCCACTTGCTCTCAGACCCCACAAATATTGCTTCATCATCGAAATACCGTAAATACTGGAGCACCCAAGCACGTGGTGACATACAAAAATGGTGGACTTCGCATCAACAAGATTATCTCCGTCGATGTCGGTCGTTATCGCCCACAGATCTGGCCCACACACGAATTCCCCAGTCGGGATAACAGTTTGTGGCCCGTTTTTGAATAGCTGGTGGCACTATCTAATGTACGGACCTGGTATAAGGCACCTGCACTGGGCCAAAGACGAGATAAGGCCGCGCGGCGCGGTTTAACTGTTCATTTGAGGCCATCGCTGATGACCTATGGTCGGCGTGTCCGACACACCCCGAGGAAACACCTGGATCTGGTGGAGTATTTTGTCGGTTCTTTATGACCTGTGAACGGCCTTTGTGCTCGGAATACGATAGGCATCTGAATAGAGCTGGTTCGGCCGCGCTCGTGACTAACTGGTGACGGCAGTTCCCCAGAGAGAGAGTCGCGACCGGACGGCGGCAAGTCCAGCCAGCGGCGTTGGAGAGAAGGGAAGAGGGGCTGGCGACTTAGGTACTGACGTGATTTTGGGCGTTTCAGGACTGGTGTAGGTACACAATAGCCGTTTTCACGACGGCCATTTGGTACACATTTGGTGCACATTTGGTGCAGATTAGGTGCATATTTGGTCAAATTAGGTTCAGTGTGTCTCTTAGTAGCTATCAGCTAGGGTTGCACTAATTGCTTATATGCCTGCTTTGCCATATTATCAGAGAGCATCATCGAATAAAACACTGAAGTAAATTCATAAAATATATTTGCTGTAAAAGAGATTAGGTGCACTGCAGATTGGGCCAAATTAGGTGCACTCGCCGGATAGACCGTCGTGAAAACGGATATTATCACAAAACCATAGGCCGATTTATCATAGATAAATTCAGTTAGTTTCACCGTAGATGCTCTTTTTAGAAGTAAATGTAAGCAATTGTATTCAAGTTCATTACAATTGCCAACAATTTCATTTTGTGAATTGTGGTAATTGTCGGCAACATAACTCGTTGTGGGTAAAATGAAAAGAAAGCTTTAGGATTTCAATTCACAAAATACAACGTTGTAAGGATTGACGTATTGATTGAGAGGTCTCAGTCGCCAGCTTTGACGAATAAACAACGGATTGAATGTTACACACATAGCAATACGTGTTGAGTTGTCCGACACAGCTTTTTCAATTAATTATTTGGTACAAATGACTCACCGCTTCAGAATGAAGACAAAATGATGTAAGTGATTTTTCCTAAATGAAGCAAAAACATTGCCGTTAAAGGGCTTACAAAATGATGGAATTCATGAATCCACCAATATTTTACAGACACAACCAGGAACAGGAAATAAGTAACTTTCACATTGCCAACTCTTTATGACAAAATCATGATGATAAGATAAAAAGGATCATTTCATACCAACAGCAGGTGTTCAAAATCACTAACGCATGTATGACAAAGGCCTGGGAAAACTGAGAAATTCCCCTGATGCCGCAAGGAGGGCGCCTCGTCGTCTGGGAGGACCGCTGAGGCGCGGATTGTCCGGGCCAGGTCGGCCCAGTTTTCTGTCCTTATCTCAGTGCACGTGACAGATGTCTTCTACCTGGTGCGACCACACCGTTCTTTGTGAGCTAGATGGTGATCTGATATGTCTGTTTTATGAAGGCTGCAGTCCTTACCTTTCGAATGGATGAGGGCTTCTTTTTGTATGCCGGCTGAACTGTGACCTGTGTCATCAGGCTGAATTTTCCAGTCGTGTGGGATCTAGTGGCCGCACTTTTTGGGTCTGAAATGGAGAGATTACATTCAGGATGTTGAGTCATACAAACCAAATGTGGTCGCTAACACTATACAATATACAATGTACCTACAATCTACATGTTATGAATGTTACACAAACAGGAGTAACAAAAACGACAGAAGACCATTATTTCTGTAACATGTTGTTTAACATTGCTGTTCTTGCGGAATATTTTACAGCAGTAGTGGTAAACAAGTCGGGAAGAACAGGCCTTGTACGGAGACACACCAGGCATAGATCTTCTGTTATATAGTAGCACATGAAGATATTTGAGCGCGCGGAGTCTAGAGAATTACCTGAAAACAGTAGCGGCGGAACACCTTCAATTAAGGTGGGGGGGGGGGGGGGGGCATTGCCGACGTTTGGTCCCATTTTTTCCATGCAACGCTCATAGGGCTAATGTTAAAATGGCAAAATCAAGGGGGCACGGTGCCCCGGTGCACCACCCCCCGTTCCGCCGCTTATGCATGAACAAAGAAAAGAAAAAGAACAAAACATTTTATGTCTGTTATAGAAGTTAAGCTAGCTTGTGATGTTTTTACTGACTTGGGGTTTTTAACTTTGAAGTCACACGCAAGAAATGAAAGCAGCAGTGTGAATGATGCTCTAAAAAGTTTCAAAAAAAAATCCACGAACTGGGTCAAACGGTCAACACGCCAGAGACACTTACACCACATGGTATTTACGAAGTGGACACGGATCATCTCAAACTGAACCCCGCTCTAAAGAGAAGATATTTCCGGTTCACCTCCGTAGCCTATAGCCTGGGATAGGTACCCCGCCTTTACAAGACTAATACGCGCCGCCCCCACATGCTGGTCGTGCCCCACCGGGGGCGCCCCACAGCACGGGTGGCCACGTCACTCCGTCAGTCGCTGTGACGTCAGAGTGACGTCATCGTGACGTTAGAGAGGTGCCACTGACGTGGCCCGTACCTCAGCCGGTGCCTCTGAAGAGCTCGGCTGTGACGTGTACCAATGGTTAGGCTTAGCGCTCCTTCGGACCACGGCCTCACGGACTTCTCGACACTGAGAACGGCAGAGATAAACTTCCTGGCAAACTTCGCAGCCATCCCGCGAAGTGTCCCGGATTAGCTGTGATCAGAGCTACGTGGGCTAAACTGCTTAGTCCTACCTATTCTAAGATGCTCCACTCTCCCTTGTTCGAGCAAGAAAACAGGGATAAGTCACAAAAACGTCTTTTAAAGACGAGATTTACACAGAATATCTACATACGTAAGAGGGAACAGTTCCTAGAGAATGCTGCACTTCACCTAGCTTGGAGAATCCAAAATAGTTAGCTAGCCGATACAAATTTAACAACTTCATAGTACAAACGCATTATGGAAAGATCCTAAAGCAAAATGTCCGAGGGGGCCAGTAATTAATATGAGAAATGTTGCCTGTATTTATATTTAAGACATTCAAGAACAGCTGTAACCACCATCCACCGTCCACTGTCCACCGTCTGCCGTTCCTCCATCCATCCTTCCATCCGTCTGTCCATCCGTCCGTACTCCCATCCGTCCGTCCGTCCATCCGTCCGTCCGTCCGTCCGTCCGTCCGTCCGTCCGTCCGTCCGTCCATCCGTCCGTCTATCCGTCCGTCCATCCGCCCATCCGTCCGTCCGACCGTCTGCCCTGCGGCTGCGTGGCGGCGTGCCTTACAATCGTGGTTTATTAGATTAGTTGACAGGCAGTGGTTAGTGTCCGATGGGGAGCACGTACCTCAGCGACGGTCATTACCGGAGACGAGCTGACAGCCATCCGCCCCCTGACCTCGCGCCCAGCGTCCTGACGGACCCTCCCGGACCGGCAGCGGGAGCCTCCTGGTCCGGCACAGGATTCTCCTGGTCCAGAGTCGTACCAGCAGCGGACTCTCGACGAACCTCGGCCGCCCGGCGCCGAACCGTCGAGGAGGGCCTGTTCCATCACAAAATACAAGCACCGCGCTCGCCGTGAGCGCCACTCAAGATCATTGCGAATACGTTCGACTAATCCCCCCGCAACCACATTCGCAGTCAAGTTGATCACCAGCCGGTCGGCCCAGTGGGTAATATCTGCTAATTGGTTATGTGTTTTGTACTAAGAGCGGCTTTTATTTAATGGCTAGCTTTATTGGTGTAAATACCGCGCGGTACACGCGGGATTGTGGGCGACGAGGACATATGCAGCATGTTACCGCTGTTGCTTGATATACAACACCTTACACAAACAGCTAGGCTGAAGAAATGTTTGCACGACCGAAATGGCATATTACTGACAAGCAAATATAAATAGAATGAGAAAAGAAAATGTGCTTCACCATGACAGTTGTACCCTTTCACGCCGCGCTGCCCCGTTTTTGGCCAGCTTTACACCACCGTTCGCCGCGGTAGACGGCGCTGATCTGACGTTGGGGAGCCCCTTGCGCTCCTTACACCAAAGCCGGGTGCCGCTGCCCGGTTGATCCGATGAGTAGCCCGATTAGCACCGCGGCACGTTAGCATTTGTCACAACCGGGTGTCACCTGGTCCGACCGGCCTGCCACCTGGTGGCCGAATCGGCTACTACGAGACAGGACAATGAGCGGAGACGGGCAACGCATCGGCGCAAATCACAGCGGCCTGCAGCGCTGGATTTGTTGCACCCAGCTGTCAGAAAAGATGCGTTTTTCAACGCACTGACCGTTAATCTGATTAAAGCTGTCTCCCGACAAGCCCTTGCAAAGTGATGTAGAGATTTGCCGTGTCGGCAGCGCACAAGTAATATTTATCACCAATTGTCGTGTGTTTATATGGCTGATCTTGTGTTAACCCTGCATGTAATGATTTATAGTCCGTAATCATAACACAAAGGGATAAAACCAGTGCTCAGCACGCCTCCCTTTTCGAGGTAACGCAAGAAGCGGCGAGTCTATCTAGCTTCTTATTTGGAGAAAAGTACAGTCACCCGGGACATGGGCCACATTCTGCGGGCTTTGGAGATGAAAGACAAGCTGCGTTACCGCTCTACGACGCCGCTCCGCAGCACTGAGTACAGCCCTGAGATGATCGTGCTCGCCCACGGCATGACCAGTTGCGGTCAGTGCAACTGGGATTGGGTGGCGACTCACTAAACGAGAACCACAGGTTCTGGTTGGATGTGGTGGTTCCACGACGGTGTTCGCTCGGTTACCAAGATTACACTAACGGATTTCCACGCCTTTGTCTCCTCGTGACCTGCAATGTCGCTGTTGGTGAGGACTGAGGACTTGAGGAGTACCTGAAAACTGCAGGTCTGGGGCTAAGCTGGAGGTCAAAGCGAAGGCTCAGAAGGGTTCATTTGAGCTCGGACCACAAGCTGCAGCCACAAGGTGTTTTTTATTGAATTTGTTCCGAATCAAGCTCTGAATGATTATGGAGTGAAAACAGTTAAAGATGTGTTTCTCTCGTACCTTTTTTTGGATTTCCTTGCGCCAGGCTGCTTCAGGATAGGACCGATGCCGACGAATTCTGCCTCGCGTGTCTTTTCTTGTGTATCGCTACATCATGAGAACCGAGCTTATATTTAACCCATGCTTATATAAGAATATAGGAACTCTTTATCTCCGACTATGCGTTATAAATACATTCTAATCTCTAGAGCGAAAGACCAGTCAGCAGATCTCAGAACAGTGGACGGCACACAATGATCGACAAACGATGGACAATGAACGACAGCGGAAGCACCATCTGTTGCCAGGTGCAGCGCTGCGAACAAAAGGGAAAAATCCTCTACATCCCACACGCAGTGGCAAATTAGACGGATTAGGGCTCCTTCCAGTACCGTGCGCTGTGGTTAACCGCAGCACCAACGCGCGCGTATCAGGTTTCATCGTGTTCCCCACTCCTCAACATGTCAGGCAGAGTGTTCTTATGCTGTTCTTTTACAGGACTGACGTGTTCAGATTGTGCGAGCGGTAGCGATGACGCGGAAAACGCCTGTGTTGTGTGACACTGCGAGGAGCGATACGCCGGGATAGGGAATCTGTACAAATCAGGTCATGCGTTCAGGAGATTAATGGGTTGATGCATGTAAGCGGACACCTTAAAACAGGCATGTGGCAGCGTGAGTATAGACTGGACCGTATTCTTTGGCGCTGCAACCGTTCTAACCGCAGGAAGCCGTCCATTAGACAGCTGGATAGGGGTTTCTAATTGATGATGGTACAGGAAACTCCAAAGCCCATTAGCACTGCTACATGAGCTGACTCGAAGATACCACGCCGTGGAATGCTCCCACCGAACGAGACCTTCAGTAATTCAATTTTAAACGCTCATCCCTTTCACCCAACCACGTTCCTGCGATATCGTTCAGCTAGAGCAAACAACATCAGATATATTTCTGCTATAGCCAGCATCGCTTACACCTTCCCCCAGGCTGCGATTGCCCGTCTCGGGCCAGTTTTACAACGTACTTGAATAACCGTTTTATACACACACCCTTCAGAGTGTAAATGATGACGGCCTCCGAGCGTACAGCCTCGAACATCTCGCTCGCTGGCGACCATACATCTTGTGGTGGAATGCCCGAGGCTTATCTCGGCAACGTACACGGGCCGGGCCTGTTTTCCATTGTGTGGAAAACATGAGAGGTGATTCGGCCCGTAATACTAATCGGGCTCAATTGTATACCAGAGTGTTAGCACTGGGTGATGAATGGGATGAGCTCTCAGCAATGGAGGATACTAATATAAATGGAAGCATCTGTTAAGATGCCAGGTGATAGGTGGGCGTACTCTGAGCGATTAGAAATTGAATCCGGCGATTAGCTGAAAATATGCAGCTAAGTGGCCCGCATCTGCTGAAGTTAATCAATTACTCTGTGAAATACTGACTGTTTACCAAGCGGGAAGTGTTATAGCGAATGTCTGTGTGGTTGGGAACTGAATCGAGCCGACCATCTATCATCATTATTCGTGGGTGGAATGCCGTACACGTCTTCCAGCGAGAACCGCTATGATATACGCATGTATCGCGCGAAGGAAAAGGATGGCATTGACTTGAGAGATGACAGATATTAGCCACGAAGCATTAGCACATTATTGTAAGATGAGTTGAGGTTGTTTTTAATGGTCACATTTTTCAAGCAGCTCAAAAGCGTACAAGAAATTTGGGTCTACGTGTCTTGTACGAATTGTTAATAAAATGGGATTCACAATTCTTTCCAGATTAAGAAAACCTAAACTGGCTTTTTACCATGTCACCGAAAATCTTCCCTCCGCTTCGGTTATAATCGAATGAGAGCAGACATGGCTGCTCTTAGTTGTAACTTGTAATGTTTAAAACAAGTTCGTCACTGAGTATTGAGTAAGCAATAAGCATCTGTGCTCTCCACTCACCAGTGCTAGTAAGACAATGGGAGCGCTCGCATGAAGCGCTCCACCTTATGGCCAGAGGGTATCGTGATTTTAATTACCGCTCTCCGCTAATTGTATTACCGTCCTCTGGTCCGTGTTGACATTCAATTAACCCCACCCCATGAAAACCAATAAAAACCCAGCGCTGCTGAGAAGAAAAACTTAATTGCCGGTAACCAACCCCGGGCTGATATTCCTCCAGCAAACCCTCGAAGCTTCTAGCGCAGAGCTGCGCCGATTATAGCATGAAAACGGTCTGCTTCCGAGACTCCGCACGGTCCCTGAGGAGATATATTGTCTTACTTAACGGTTAACAATTATCATTATTAACTGACCGTTTTCCTACCATGTTATGCTAATTAGTGAACAGTGCGGACGTGAGGAGCTTAAGGCGGCTGCCCCGGGGCCCTGGGATTATTGTAGGGTGAGAGGTCCAGGCGTGTATATAGCCTCTGAGTTTATGTGGTGGTGGCAAATGCTGTTCAATACTCGGAAGGTGAGACATTTTACGGCGCAATTTGACGATTGGCACGTTATCAGACACTTGGCGCAGTCAATAGCGGCTGTGATGAATTTGATGGCATGTCTACTTGCTGTCCAATGATGGCCAATTAAGGATTCAATGACGTCCGAATATGCAATAGTTCCAGCATGTATGCCTCTGATGCGATGCAGGTAGTATTTGGCCGTCTATCAAAGGGCGCTCGTCTCTTGTATTTATTGTCACTGCCAGTCGACAATGATGTGTTGGTCGGGTGTTGATCAGGGGCCTCACCCTACCCCATCAGGGTGTCGTTTCGCTAAACAGCGAAGCGGCGCCCGAGTTTGCGCGACCCGGTTCGGAACGCGAACAGCGGCCAGTTAGCGTTCGCCAAAACGCTCTGCCCTGTATCGAAAGTTTGCTTGACGAGTTGCCATCACAAAAAGAGCGCACTATGCTGATTGCTCTTGTGTGCTTGGAAGGACGGCCGGAATTTCGACGAGTCCCCCGGGCGGTGTTGTGTTGATGCGAACGCATTCCTCAGCTGTGTACGAAGAACCTGCACTGACACAGCTGAAGGCCTTTCCGCGCTAACTTTGCCGTCAATGCCGGGGCTGTTGGAAGCAAACTTTGAAACTGTAGTGTGAAACACTTCCATTATCGTCTAATAATACCCCACGGCCATAGTAGCCTGCAAAGGAGCGCCAACCAGCATGGAAAACTTGTGATTTATTACCACCTTTGAATGAGTGCAGTGTTTCAATGCAGTTTGAAGCTACCATGGGAGCGATAACATGGCGTGAATTTGTCTTACATAAGGGACACTCGAGGCATATTGAACAAAATACCATGTAGGTAATAGGTAAAGGTAGTCATTCGTGTGAATTTAATAAAATAAACGCATAGTCTACGTTAGCGGCGGTGGGCAAAATATAATGCAGTTAATATTTCTATACAGTTAACAATTTTGTAGCATGCGTAAAGAGTAACTGTTCGACTCTAAATCATTTATTTTTAGCTTAAAGTTTGGGATATTTTCCTGTGATTCGGAAAGAAATACCGCATACGGAAATCGTTTATTTTGTAATGTTTTCTTTCTTTGTGCCAAAGACATCTACTTCCCAAGGAAAACGTAGTTAAGAGAACACTTACATGCATCTAAACTAACACAATCTTGTGGTGTTATGCAAGTGCGTAGGGCGCATCCCACGGTGTCCTGGCCTGGCCGGCGCAGCCGAACGACCTACACCTCATTACAAGATGGTATCGGCTCTAATTGAAAATAGCCTGCCGGTGCGTGGTGCTCCTATCGGCGCCATTTGAATTGCCGATGGGGAGTGATGGGCGGGCCGGGCGGGCCGGGCGGACCGCCGGACCACGCCGGGACCAGGGTGGGACCAGAGACCATCCGTTCCCCTACCCGACGTACCCGACTGTGTGGGTTGTCCGACAGACCAGATTCCATCGGCGGCTCCAGAGGGTTTGTTTTGCCGGTATCGGTGGAAGATTTAAACGTCGGCAATTAGTGAGTGGACGCGCGCTGGGCGGTGGCGCCGCGCTGACGGGCAGTGATGACGCCGGCGGGGCGGCAGCGCGGCCGTCATCGGGCACGTCATCAGGCGTCATCGGAGCGGGACGGTGGGCGGTGGGCGGAGCTGGAGCGCCAGATCGCCACCAGATTCCCTCCCCGGTTTGGGCAGGGGCGGCGGAATGTGTCCGCCTCCGCCGGGCGGCGGAACAGAGAGGGTCGCGCCACGGTACGTCAACGGAGGACCGACAGCCGACACCCGGGCGGGGTACAGCCGTTTTTCGGGCGGCATGGCGTGCTTCCCTGTGTAGTTTGTTATGACATCAGATTCTGGTTATGTGGCCAATGGTCCAGCACACGCACATGCATTTTAATATAAAAATAAGTTGTCGGTACGTCAGATGACATGACAAAAGAAAGATAAGAATAAAAAATGCTTAAAATCTAGGCGGTCTGTAGTGATATGTAAATTTGGTTCCCTTATCACTGTGTGTTTTAAGGCATTTTTAATTGCATACTGCTAATTTGACTATGCACATAAATATGTATTTATAGCACTAAACACATCAGCTTTAATATATAAAGCACTGAAGGGTGTCGTGTTTTGTTCATACACAACAGAGCCTGCATTTATGTCATCTTTATCATCTTGGTTGTAGTAATCTGATGCGATTTTATACCGTTCACTAATACAGATAACGCATACAGATAACCCGGAATGGCCACATTGGACGGTAGGGCTCGGGACCTGCGCATTTGCAGCACGCTCCACTTAGTCAAATGCCTCCTTAGCTTTTGGTTGTCAACTCAATCCGTCCTTTCAAAAATCCGAACTAAACTTATCTGAAGAAGAAAAAAATCCGTACGAACTAAAAAGACGACCATGGAAGCTGGTTTGTGAGGTAAGGTCATCGTCGCCGCCATTCATCAAAGCCTCCCACGAGTCGCACGGATATGTTTACTGGTAAACTGCTGCTCATCGTTTTCACTGTTCAGTGTTCACTTTATAGTCGGGATCCCACTCACTGTTTTCGACAGTACCGTTACACGATCCACCTATGCCACCGTCGTCTCACGTCACAGCCGCCTAGGTGACGTCACAGCCGTCTAGGTGACGTCACCAATGGGCGAGCGCCGTAGCGCCGGTGCCGGCTGACAATGCCGTGTGCAACAATGCCGATAATTTTCCGTCGTCACGACGCGGCGCCCGTCGGTCGCGCCGGAGCGGCCAATGGCCCATTCTGGCCGGCACAAAGCTGGGCAAGCGGCCGACACAAGCGCTCATCTAATTACAGCCGGCCAACGGTGACCAAGCTGTCCCGGCGCGCTCAATGCGCCGGCTAATTTGGCATTCAGAGGGGCCGATAATGGAGCTCGGCTATCGGGACGGGGCGACGTGAGAGCACGGTGGGTGGAGGGCCTCGGTGGGGGACGGGGAAAGGGGGCTGGACGGGATGCTGAGTTGGGGTTGAGGTAAGTTATACACATTGCGAGCAGATTGCTGAGCGAGTGTGAGATGAAATAATTTCGTGTGGCATGAATCAATGCAGAACTGAAAGAGCAAGCTCATAAGGGCACCCACGGGGCACTGGTCTCCGAAAGAAACTACATCAAAATGCTGTAAAGAAAGCATGGTGACTGTCATTCATCAATGACTACCTTCTAGCCACCTTATACCACTGACATTTTCTCTGTAATATATTCACGGATACGGATACTTGCTACTAGTGGTGCCAATTTCATGAAATTTCAATTCCAATTCCGATCCAATTCCAAGAAATTGCCAAGTAAATTTCCAATTTTGTCCAAAGCGGGGGCTATTCCAATTTTTAACGATTTTTGCATTTTTTGCGTAAATTTTAAGTGTTTAAAAGCGTTTTAAAGGCCTCCGTTTTAAAATTTTAAATTTTAAAGGCCTTGTGTTCCGATTAATTTCCAAAAAATGTTAAGAATTCCGTCCAAATTCCAAATTGGAATTGGACAAAAATTGGAATTCCAAGAAAAGAAATTCCGATTGGCACCAATACTTGCTACCGTCGTAAATACAGTTATGACGCACTATGGTTCTGCGAGCCGCGAACGTGAACAAAGCCGGATCCAGGATCGATCTTTAGTGTGTCACATTAGGTTCACATTTCTGATTTGATATGACAGCACATGTCGAGCACACCGAATGACGAAAACGACGACATGATCACACTAATGCGCCAAATGTAAAATCAGCGAGACTTCGGCGAACACTTGTTAAGCTCGAAGTTAGCTAGTTCCGCGGAAAATGTAATCCCGGGTAATGGCGATGACAGTTGAAGATCATCACGTTCTGAAATGCATACGATTAAAGGACATGATTTTACATACATTGATTTTATTTGACACCAGTGAAATATTAAGGCAGGGCGAATGTTTATTTTCTTTCGAAGAATGGCGAGCAGGAAGCAAGTTCTTTCAAGGCCGGCAATTCACTCACAATTCATTAGCGCCCCCAGCATCGATTCAATAATAATATCTTGTCGCATTCGGATTCGGGAATGAGTGTCCGATAGTCAAAATAAAATAAAGTCACCCGCTGGTGCCAATGCGTTGTGGCACCGCATTTGATGTACTGAAATCACGAGGAGCTATCGCACCTATACTCGTAATGCTGATCATAGAACCAGACGCTATTGACCTCATTAACGTTACAGGGATGGTGATGATCTAAGGCCGGTGCTGTTTAAAGGCAACATTCAGGAATCGTCTGCCAGCAATCCAGATAACGCTAATGCGTATATCGAGTGGACTAGTACGGGACCCAGTCTATTGGCCGGGCCTATATCCAGCTAACTGGGATGTTGAACTGACTAGATAAGGGCTGGCAAATTTCTTTTACGCTTTATGACTTAATTCATTCACATGTATTGGAGCAAATCGCAGACCACTGCACTAAGATACATGATTGGCGTACATTGTCCAAAGTTGACTACCAGTTTGCACAATGATAATATTCTATTAGCAGAGCTGAAACAAGATTTAATAGCGACGGAATCAGTGAGATGGAACGAAACAGCACTTAATTAGTCCGCTCTCGCTAACTCAGACAGGCAGCTCTCTCTAAAGCAGACAGCCATCTGGCATTTGGACCGAGTGAGTCTCCGTGGCCGATAATTAAGCCACACTCACTGTTGGTCCATTGCACCTTTCACCGTCAGCGCCCTGGGAGTGTGTCGGTCATGTTTTCACGTGGGACTGTGAGTGTCGAGTAGCGGCTCTCGGACGGGAGTCCCGTCTCCGAGGAGCCGTAGGCCGTCCGTGACGCAGCCGGCCGCTTAACTCAGCCCGTTTAACTCGTGTGCACCGTCTTAGCACCGCCCCGTGTGATTACATTGTATCTTAACCCACAGGGACCGTTAGTAAGTATATCAGGAGACCCCACACGCCGGCCAGTCCTCGACCGGCAAGGTCGTTACCGTACTCTGCTAATTCTCTTTATCCGCCTCCGTTCTCCGGTAATTGGTAAATTTCAGCTGCGCTCGGAGGATCACGGAGCTAGGGAAATCACGCTATAGCCTGCGGCGCTCACCGTGATTTATCTTAGGTTTAACGGCAACTACAAACGGCCTTGCGGCCGCTATGACGCACAAAGTAAACATGAACTGCGATCCTTCAGAGCGTGCACGCTTATGGCATTTTACACGGATTACTCGTCGCAAAGTGCCTATTCTGAGAGACCAGGCTCGGCCTTAATTTGGTCGGAGCCGATTCTGACCGCCCGTGGCGAGTGCTAGTGGTGCGCTTGCCAGTCCCTGGCACTTGGACAGCCACAGCAGCGATGCAGAGAGCACCGATTGAACCACTGAAACTTAAAGCGTCTATCAAACGGGAGACAGAAGACCTGCCGATATTGACAGGCAGATGGACAGACCCACCGTACCGAGCCCCCGGCACTGACAGAAGGGTCCACGGACCCGCGACGGTGGCTACATGAGGGTATCCGACTGACCGATAACCACAGAGGAGCCGCCGCGGTCGGCCGGCCGGTCTGGGTAGGACCCCCGCCGGGCGCCCTCCTGCGAACACGGCCCTCGGTGGCCTGACCTGGTTCCTGTCGAGACAGAGGATGGGAGGCTACCGGGCACCGCTGTCACCGCGTCCATCGGCACTAATCACCGGCTATCTGCGGGACGGACGGCGTCGGCTGCGCCCCGCCAGGTCACCAAGGTCACCGCGCGGCCCGACCAAGGTCACTCGGTCACGGCGATCGGCCCGACCGGAGACGGGAAATTAGGCGATTTTTCCGGCCAGTCTCCGCCGGTAGTGGTCAGATGATCTCCGAGAGTGGGATATTTTCCTCTATTTCAGCTGAAACTCCGACCACTGAGCTCGGCGATTGAGTCGCAGAACCCGTTAGGCTGGCTGAGAGCGTTTGTGTGCAAATGGGTTCAGTGAAAATGCAATGGCCTTAAATTGCATAGGTAAGCCGAGCGGACCGTTGCTGCATCGCCCGCCGTTATGTGCAACTGGCATGGCAACATTGGTAAGTACATATCATTATTACACTTCCAATGGGCGCTAACGACTAGCCAATTCGGAAAACACGACGCCCCGTGTGTGTTCGCGGAAACCGTGCCCGGCCGGGTTTCCTACCATTAATCGCCATTTATCTTTCCGGCGTGTCAGTGGCTGCGACCGTAGCGCCGAAGCAGCTTGTAGCACAGAGTGAAACCGCTTCCGCCCGCGGTGCCGCAGCTGGCCGGGTATAAAGGTGTGAATTCACACATCAATGGGTGATGGTTTATTCAGACCCCGACGCCCAGCGCTGAGTTACGACCACATATGAGGTGATTGGGCCACCTCATGCGCCGTTGGCCGACGTAAATGATATTTACTGGCCGGGTGCAGTTCTGGAAACGACACTAATCTTGAGATAATTTAGCTTCCCGTAATCGAGGCGCAACATTTACCCGCTCATAAAGAGAAATCAAGATATCATATCTAGCAAAGCGACACACGGCGAAAGCGACCGTTCATGTCACACTCTGTGCATTTGTGATGAGTGCCGGAGCCAGCCATTCCAGGCGCAAACTGTCCACATTCATACTGGCACTAATGCCATGTCATACGGGAGTGTCAAGCCAGCAGTCAATGGCCGAGTTGGTCGGTCATCATTCATTGATTCTCTGTCCAAACACAATCCAAACTCACAAGCTTCAGCACTCATAAGCTCCAACACTCTCAACCCTCCACCACCATCTAGGAGTGCTCCATGGAGCAGTGTGTCCGTTCGTTCTTACGTTCCCGCTGCAACGGGCGCCTGCAATTCGCTCACATTCCCGCCGGCCATCACTGCAGCGGTGGTCGGGGGTTGCCCTCACGAGATGCCTGCCCAGCTCGGTGGCCGGATGCCGGTGTGCCTCCTCGTGCACGATTTGTGGCGGGGAAGCGCGCCAGCCGCCGGCTGTGTGGCCACCTAATCATCGTCAGATTTATCGAGCGAGATGCAGGAGGCAGCGAGGCGATCAGACAGTCGCTCGGCCAGACGATCGACCAGACGGGCCCCGCGTGCTGCCAGCAGACGCCGCCGGCGAGCGATCCCACCCTGACGGACTGTGGGAACGCCAACAGGCAACAGCGCAAATATTCGGCCTCAGAGGAAGTGGTGGAGCACCATGTCACCACCACTGGCTACTGGAGAACTGTGTGGGAAAATAAATTAATATGTGTTAGCGGCCGTGCAGCCGGAGCTGTCACACAAGATGGCAGGTGTTAGGATAAGTGCACGGCGAGATGGAAGAGTAGCGTGCAGCGTGCACACATCGAGCTCCCGCGAACCGGCAATCTCAGTGTC